>NW_024412470.1:10412002-10425799 GCF_014898765.1 Herpailurus yagouaroundi
CCCCGGGATCCTGTAAGTCTACTTTAACGTGTAAAAATTCCTTTGGAACCTTCCTTTATCTCAACTCCCCCAAGATATATGCTGGCAATCATACTCCAAGCTTATGGCCCCTTGATATACATCTGAAGGGTCTCATGACTGAGATTTTACTAAACCGTAATAGCACAGCACTTTCCTAACAGCAGCTAGCCCCTCAAGGTCCTGGAAATCTTGCTTCCAAAATTCCTTAGAGACTTATGCTGTCCCTAACCTCCTCCCAACCTGAAGGTATATAATCAGTTACCTGTCACAATCCCGGTATGGCTCTTCCTGCACCTGGGTCCTGTCCCCGTGCTTTAATAAAATCACCTTTTTGGGGCGCCTGGGTGGCGCAGTCGGTTGAGCCTCCGACTTCAGCCAGGTCACGATCTTGCGGTCCGTGAGTTCGAGCCCCGCGTCGGGCTCTGGGCTGATGGCTCAGAGCCTGGAGCCTGTTTCCGATTCTGTGTCTCCCTCTCTCTCTGCCCCTCCCCCATTCATGCTCTGTCTCTCTCTGTCCCCAAAATAAATAAACATTGAAAAAAAAATTAAAAAAAAAATCACCTTTTTGCACCAAAGACGTCCTCAAGAATTCTTTTCCGGCCATCAGCTCCAGACCACCCCCACCATCACCCCCAAAAACCTCATCACTACGTGTCCCTCACTCACAGGCCTCATGTATCCAAGCACCCTTTCACAGAGGGTCTCAGCGTCCCTTGGCAGTCCACCCGGTGCTAAGTGGATAGCCCCCATCTCCATATATATCTTTAAGCCGCCAAACCAGTAAGATTGCCTGGTATCCTGGTTACGGCAGGAATGGCCCATTAGCACTTACAGAAATAAGCAGCTATATTAACCACAGTGTTATTAACAACAGTGATGAGGGAGCAGAAGGCAAGCTGAGGGCAAAACACAAGCTAACAAGACCCGCCCCCCCCCCCACACCTAGGTGGGATATGTGTGTTGTTCCTCAGGTACTCCTGGCTGCCCAAGAACAAAGAAAAAGAAAACAAAAGGTTAACATACAGGACACACGGGAGATCCCAGCCATACGATTTGTGAGTCTCCGTCAGTTTACAGATGTCTTCGTAAATTACAAAAGGCAATCTTATCAACAGCTTAGTCTCCAGAAACCTCTGGGCTGTTGTCTGGAGCCCCAACATCACTTTCCCCTCCACAGTGATGTGGGAACAAAGGCAAGGAGGAAATGGCAGGTAAAATTAAATTTCTTTATGGCCTGCAGCCCATTGACAAATACTTGAGGCAAATAAGGAGTATGACATTTCTCCAGGAATCCCGTGCTGTGGTGATGTTAATGCCTTCCCAGGGGAAGAACAACCTTAGCTTGACAATAGCAAGGCCCCTGGCATCCTAGGAGTCCTCTTTAGCATATGAAAGTCCTTCCGGAGGCTTCCCCTCGGTCTTTCCCTCCCCCAACTCCGTAGTACAGAAGCAGTCACTCTTTACAAGCCCAGTGCAGCTCTTCCTGCCCCCGGGTCCTGTCCCTGCGCTTTACTAAAAGCACCTTTTTGCACCAAAGGCATCTCAGGAATTCTTTCTTGGACCTCCACCATTCCAAGACCCCATCAGTAGCATGGTTATTAACCATAGTTAATAGTTGTATTAACTATATATGGCGGGCATAGTGATTTTAGTTAATAATACTGTATTGCGTATTTACAACTTGCCAAGAGAGTAGATCTTAAAAGTTCTCATCACGAGAAAAACATTATGTAACTACGTGTGGTGATGGGTGTTAACTAGACTTATGGAGGGGATCAGTTCACAATACATATAAATATCGAATCATCATTCCGTTGCCCGCCTGAAAGCAATACAACGTTATGGGGCTAGTAGACCTCAATTTAGAAGCAGAAGGAGCAGCGTCCACTAGGGGGCAGCATGAGCCTACCAGGATGAGTCTTGCCCTGATAAACCCGTTCATTCCCTGACAGAATGACTTCATAGGCAGGTTAGAGAAGCTGCCCACCAACCGAATCCGTCCTTCTGAAGGCTTTGGGACACATCTCAAGTACACAATTCAAAAGAGATAAATGCAAGGTTCTACACTTTGATCTCCCAAATGGACTGCACAAACGCCACTTGGGGTGCAAAGAGGTGGACCTTAGACAGAAGCTATCTCATCGGTGGGTCTGCAGGCAGGCAGTCAGCTTAACGAGGCCGGACAATATCACCGGTCCCCTGGAAAAGCTGCTGTCCTCCAGGCCACCCGGAACCCCGTGTATGTTTCTACCCCACCACTAACAAGTCCGTTAGTCTCCGGGTCTCCACCTCTTGGTCTCTAAATCAACAAATTGGGTTAAGTCTCTGGGTCCTTTACAGCAGTAAATTCTAGGACTGCAGCCTTTACCATCGGTGGATATAGGGTCAACATTCGTTCCACTACCTTCTCCAGTGCCTTTCTGAGCTGCAGCTCCTGGGAAGCTGAAAGGGACCCAGATTCCCTTGTGGCCGGGTGGGGGGCTCAGTTGAGGTCTGGCCACTCAGAAGCCTTTGGATAACACATGGAAGGTGAAAGTGAAACGGGCTGTATTTCTGTGGCTTCCGTGGAGAGTGGAGAGTTCTGGGGTGTTCCGTGGCAGCCACGGCAGAGATCCCAGTGTCCGCGATCTCAGGGCCCTGAGCATCTATTTCTTGGACTATAGCAGACAAGGTTCCATCCTGGTGCCCCAGAAATAGTAGCTTCTTTCTTATCGTGGCTCTTTCTCCGATCTGAGTGGTCCTCGACTGGGGATTTTATGATCACGAAAGGGGCAGTGACTCCCGCAGCGGCCTGGTACTGAGAGGCTTTGCTGAAAACGCAGACCTGAATCTGTTTCTTTACCTTTCCCAACTATTCTGTAGGCTGCGAAATCGTGTATAATAAATTCCATCCTACTTAAACCAGCTAGAATGGATTCTGTTTTCTGAAACTGAATTCTGGTCAATATGACAATACACTTTGTTTTTTTAGGGTGACCTCCGAAACCACGGAGCGAGTGAGAAGGTGGCCTCTGAAAGTCAACTTGAACCTTTCTTCATACACTGTGACTTTCTTTCAAATAAAGAGAATATATTCCTTCGCGACGCTATGTCTAAAAAGTCAAATAAAGCAGATGAATTGTATATTGAAAGCACAATTCAAGGCAGGATCAAAATGCAGCTTCTAATCTTTTTTCCGTAATCGATTTAAAATGTATTCCCATGGGGTAATCTTTCCCTGCCCCCGGCATTATGCTGCTCAGAGCGTGGCCCAAGAATCAGCACGATGGGCATGGACTGGGAATTTGTTAGAAAGGCAGGCCCTCAGACGCCTTGCCGGACCGCCTGAGTCATAACCTGCATCTGAGGAAGAGCCCTGGGTGGTTCCCGTGTTCATTAATATTTGAGATAAGCCATGATTTTTTCTGCCTCTCCTGGTAATGGGTAGTCCTATAATGGCTGTAGGTTGCCAGCATAGTTTGAATTTATAAATGAGAACGCCCAGATCTCAATCTGAATTGAAAGGTAAGTCTTTGTCCTCCTACTTACTTACCCAGCTGAGGTCCTGACTTGGGGAAGGAGCTAGACTGTCTCCCTCCCCCTTTCCTCTGTCTCTTCCCCTTCCGCCTGCCTCCCCACCTCTCTCAGTGGGCGGTTTCCCCCTGTTTCTTACTTGAGCCAAAGTTGCTGGGAAGAGAGAAGGGAGGGAGGATGGGTAAGGAAACAGAAAGCTCTTAGATACCCTGGCAGGTTTCTGCTCTCTGTAACTTGGCAGGTCACTAAAGCCCATTCGTTCTCCCACGGGCACTCCTGTGGACTCTTTGGAGATGTTTCTTTTGGAGCGCTGCGCTGCTCTGTGGTCCTGAACTCACCGCAGATTTAACATGCCTCCAGGTGTCCCTTTGTACCTCTTCCCTCAGCCCCTGGAATACAGATTCACCTTCAGCTTTTTGGTGCCTTTGACAACCCTTCCCGGTGGCCTGACTGTACAGGAGCCAAGACGACTACTTTGACATCAGATACACAGCAAGGAAAAGGTTTATTGCAGAGGCAGCCAAAGGAGGAGACAGGAGGGCAAGCCTCAAATCTGCCTCCCCCAGGAGGAGAGTCAAGGATATTTAAAAGCAAATGAAAAGCACAGTCGCCTCCTTCAGGAGCTGGGATTCGTCCCAGTCCCACGGCTGGTTGTCTTTCAGGAACCATGGAAATACACAGACGACTTTACTCCAGAATATTTTGTAGCACAGACTGATCCCCCCAAAAGGCTCTTATAACCTACAGCCACAGCTCACCTGAACCTTCTCGGGTGTCAGCCAGGCCAGGTTCCTTGTGTCTCCCAACCACAGGCGACACATTTCAGACCTCCCTGGGCGACTCCATGGGCATCTTCCTTGTTAAGCTTGAGGGAGATGTCCGGGCTTCCCACACCTTCCCACTATGACGAAGAATTGTGATGGGATCTCACATCACGGCAAAGGAGTCTCTGCCCAGACCTTCTCCATACTCTGATCTCTTTTTATCTCCTTCGTGGGACTTCAGAGTCCAAAAGTCAGGGGACAGATCCTCAACCATTCCCTGTGTAAGTTCTGCATGTGACCGTCTGGCTTCAGATGGTCACGTCTGTCGTGTCATGAAATAACACTTTTGACACCCTGTCATGAGTGCGATTGCTTAATTGTAAACAATAAAACTAAAATCCTGCCTTCCTGCCTTGTTCTCCCCAGACACAGCCACCTGAGGAGCCGTAGTCTGTTGTGGCTCCCACATTAAAAAAAAATTTTTTTTAAGGTTTATTCATTTCTCAGAGACAGAGAGTAAGTGGGGGAGGGGCAGAGAGAGACAGGGAGACACAGAATCTGAAACAGGCTTCAGGCTCTGAGCTGTCAGCACAAGTCCTGATGCAGGGCTTGAACTCGTGGACCACAAGACCATGACCCTGAGCCGAAGTCGGCCGCCCAACTGACTGAGCCACCCAGGTGCCCCATGGGTCCCACATTTTAAAACAAACATACAGCAGCTGGAGATGTGCTCAGAAAAGCCGGGATGGAGAAGAAACTCCAAATTAGGGACAGTTGAAAACACTGAAACAAACAAACAAACAAGAAATAGAGTCTCTCTCTCTCTCTCTCTCTCTCTCTCTCTTTTTTTGCCCCGCCCCAAAAAAGCTCTCTTCAATAAAACCTAAACATGGCCTAACCAGTGTCTTTAAAGAATTTGAAAAGCTAATGAGAGGATCAGGAATTAGTTCTGTGTACCCCTAGGAGGTACAGTGACTAAACGTTATAACAAGACCATTTTGCCCCTTATCCATAAGGAAGAACTTTCTAAGTGCCAGAGCTGTCCCATGGTAGAGCAGGCTGTCCTTGGGAGGAAACAAGGACACATCTTCACAAAAAGGACTGGCTGCAACGATTGGGCCAAGCTTGGCTGCATACATGGCCCAGTGGCAGAAACACAGAAAGGAAAAGTCTTGGTTGAACTAAGCAGTCTTTAAATTCCATTCAGCTTTTTGGAGTCCTGCAATACATCTCAAAGAGATGTCCACATTTAGTTTCTGGCTACATGCAGGGTCATATGTGGCTTATTTTCTAAGGCGTTTTGAAATTTGCTTTCCTCCATTTCCTTTCAGGGTGCATTTTGTATTTTATCAATTTTAAGACATTAAGAAAAATTTTTTTTACTGTTTATTTATTTTTGAGAGAGGCAGAGACAGAATGCGAATGGGTTAGCGGCAGAGAGAGAGGGAGACGCAGAATCCGAAGCAGGCTGCAGGCTCCGAGCTGTCAGCACAGAGCCTGACGCGGGGCTCGAACTCACAGGGTGTGAGATCATGACCTGAGCTGAAGTCGGACGCCCAACCGACTGAGCCACCCAGGCGCCCCAAGATCTTTTTTATTTAAAAAAAATTTTTTTTAACATTTATTTATTTCTGAGAGACAGAGAGAGCGTGAGCAAGGGAGGGGCAGGGAGAGAGGGAGACACAGAATCTGAAGCAGGCTGCAGGCTCCGAGCCATCAGCACAGAGCCTGACACGGGGCTCGAACTCACAGGGTGTGAGATCATGACCTGAGCTGAAGTCGGATGCTCAACCAACTGAGCCAGCCACCCAGGTGCCCCAAGACGTTTTTTTTTTTTTAAACTACATTTTAGGGGTGCCTGGCTGGTTCAGTCAGTGGGGCATGTGACTCTCGATCTCGGAATTGTGAGTTCAAGCCCCACATTGGGTGTAAAGATACTTAAAGATAAAAACTGTTTTTATGAAAATAAAATACAATCTTAAAAAATATTAAAAACTAAAAACAATTTAAAACTCCATTTTAACATCTGTGAAGTCGTGATGCATCGTATCATTGCTAACTCGTCAGTTTTCATTACTTCCATGAATGTGAACATTAAAGGGCCAGCATCAGAATTTACAGAATGAGTATGAGCAGCTTGGAAGAAATTTCCAGAGACAACAGTGAACCAATTGTAGGTTGTGGGGAGAGGTGAAGTGCGTGCTTAATCAGGCATGTTTAGCAACATTCCTGAAGCAGAAGTCAAAAGTAAGCTCTTCCTAGTAATTGCTGACTGTTACTCTTTTTCAGGGTTCTTCTTCTTCTTTTTAAGTTTAATTATTTATTTTGAGAGAGAGAGAGAGAGAGAGAGAGAGAGAGAGAGAGAGAGAACGGGGGAGGGGCAGAGAGAAAGGGAGACAGAGAATCCCAAGCGGTCTCTGTGCTGTCAGGGTGTTGCATCCACACAACTCCTGAAACAGAATGCTACGGGCACCAGTGACAGTCACAACAAAGTTTATTACAATGAGAGGCAAGGCCGACCGATGGGGACCAACACTCTTGATAAGAGTGCGGCCCCGAACAGTCAGGGTACAGAGTTTTTAAAGCCGATCACATCGTTTTATCATTACCTGGGAACAGAACAGAGAAACAGTTCCCAGATGAGTTAGAAACAGTTGCCGAATGAGGTGATTATTTTAGACTTTCTGCCCCTAAGTTGCAACCAGTGGATCTCCTTGACCTTGCCTCTGATGCTCTTTTTTTGAGCTTTTGTTTCCTTCATTGGTAAAGCCTGATTTACAAGAGTTCGAAGCATAATTTACAAGAGTAAAGCAAGGCTGTTATCTCTTGACCTTCAGTGTCAGAACAAAGCTGTTATTTTTCAAGCTACCCGTTAGCCCTACACTACAGTTTAACCCTTACAAGGGCACAACACAATGCAGGCACCGGGACTGTGAGATCATGACCTCGGCTGAAACAGAGTCACAAGCTCAACTGAGTCACCCAGAGGCCCCCAGGCTTCTTTTTAAAGAATTACTAATGCTCTTCATAGGAAAGTTGTCAGAGTGGGAAAATATGGACGTTGATAAATCTGACTCAAAAAGTGATTTAGAAAAGTCACACTCTGTGCATGTGAACCACACTGGAATTAAAATAAAAACTTAAAAGAAAGAAAAGTCCGATCCTGAAAATGCAAAAGTTTATTTCCCTTATATTTTCCTTGTTTGTGCATGTATAAGAGGGATTCATGATACTTAAAATTTCTGATTTCTAATTAAACTTCAAAGACAATGTGTGGTTACTTGGCCATGATTTCCTTCGTTAGTATTCTCTTTACTGGTGCATCCTGCAATCAATGTCCTTTTGGATTCACTGAATTACAGTCATAATAACAATTTACTGCTTCCTACGTATTATGTTACTTGCATAATCTCTTTTAATACTTCTAGCAATTCTGTAAGGCAGATACTATTACTGTTCTGCTTTACAGGTGAGGAAACAGAACTTCAGAAACAAAGTATCTTGCCCAAGACTACACAGCTGGTAAGTAATAAAAATTACATTTGAACCCAAGTCTGAACTCCTGAGCCAGGGCTCTTAACCTCTGTAGTCTGCCACCTCTAGGTCCAAAGCTAATTAGCCTGGCTATTACAACATGCTACATTAGGGGCATATTTACTTAAAGAGATAGGAGAATGGTTATCTCCCACATCACTGTAATGAGACTGGCTCCTCTGAACTGAAAAAGACAAGAGTGTATTTCACCTATTCTTCTGCCTTAGATGTGAGCTGAATCAGGGACATACGATTATAGGAAGCTTCTTACAATGAGGAGGATGTCAAGCATTGAAACCAATTATCTTTGCAGGTGTTGTGACTGGGGAATAAACTAAACCAATATGGGATAACTGTAGTATATGTTGGGATTAAGAGCTCCACTTGGGAGAAAGTCTGCACTTAATAAGTACAGTCCGGGGTGCATTTTCCTTTAACCGTGGACCAGCCAGCAAGTAATTCAGAAGACGGGATGGGGTAGCATTACAAATAGGGGGCATTGACTCAGGGGGACTCTACTGGTAGGCTGCGACATGACACAAGATGTATGGTGCAGGATCCAATGGTTCAGGATCCAACTGGGAACATTCTAGATCCATTCTAGAGTAGATAAAGAGTCAAGAGGTTCTCTGGGTCCAATTAAGACATAAAAGTATGATGATGTGCTCTCTTGACTAGGGTTGGGGAGACAAACTCTCTTATGCATAACTAGGGTTAAGTTCAAATGGCTACAATCTCTTTGAAGGATAACTTGACAATATCTATTAAAATACAAAAGACCTATCTCCTTCAACCGAGCAATTCTACTTCTAAGAGTTTATCCCACAGATTAATTCAAATACATGCATAAAGGGGCACCTGGCTGGCTCAGTCTGGTTAAGCGTCTGACTTTGGCTCAGGCCATGATCTCTTGGTTCGGGAGTTCAAGCCCTGCGTCGGGCTATCTGTCTTAGCACCACTTCTCTTCGGATCCTCTGCCTCCCTCTGTCTCTGGCCCTCCCCTGATTGTGTTCTTCCTCTGTCTCGAAAATAAATATACATTAAGGGGAAAAAAATCTTTTTTTTTTTAAATTTTTTTTTTCAACGTTTTTTATTTTATTTTTGGGACAGAGAGAGACAGAGCATGAACGGGCGAGGGGCAGAGAGAGAGGGAGACACAGAATCGGAAACAGGCTCCAGGCTCCGAGCCATCAGCCCAGAGCCTGACGCGGGGCTCGAACTCACGGACCGCGAGATCGTGACCTGGCTGAAGTCGGACGCTTAACCGACTGCGCCACCCCGGCGCCCCGAAAAAAATCTTTTTTAACACAAAGGCAAAAAAACAAATACATGCATAAAGATGTCGGGGTAAGGATATTCACTGTTGCGTAACGTAAAACAGCAAACGTTTAGAAATAATCTAATACTCTGTCAGTAGGCACTGGCAGATGTCATTTCTCCAGGAAATGATGTGTGAACCTCCACTCTGGGCTTAGCGTCCCTCCTGTGTGCTTCTAAGCACCTTAACATCTTCTGTCTTAAAACCTCCAGTAAGGAAAGAATCTATTTACTTGTCTGTCTCCCCTACGTAAGGTTACTCTACTTCCCTCGTTTTGCAGATGAGGAAGCTTGGGCTCTGAAGGCCTGTGTGGCCCCCCCATCAGGGTTGAGGCGAGGGTACGTGCCAAGGCACAGACGTGGGTAAGGTGCTGGCATGTTGGGGACAGAGCAAGTGGTCAGTGTGACTGCTCTACAGGGTGAATGGGCTCCATAGGGAGGGCGTTTGGACTTTAACCCAGAGGATGTGCTTCAACCTCTGAGGGAAAGAGGCCTAAATGTAGAACCCAGAGTTCCCTCTTTCCAGGGAGTTAAGTCCGGCTAATAAACTCAGACTCAGGCAGGACAGAGTAAGTGAGTGAGGCTGAGATTCGAAGGCAACAGGATCCTCTCTGCTCTCTGCTCTCTGCCTGCAGACATTTGGTTTCCCTGTCTGGAATCTGGAATGGACCCCTCCCTGCAGGTTTAGGGCCTGAGGCCGGGGGCTCCGACCTGATCTGAGAACCAGAGAGAAGCGGCTTCCTCCCCAGGCTTCTCCAGTATTTTGCTGCTATGCCTGCTGCTTGGGAATGAGCTCTGAGCTCTCCTTGTGCGCGGCCGGGCTAGCCAGCCTTCTGTTTCCCTAAATGCATGTTGGAATCTCAAAGAGAAGCTGGATGAGGACTTTTTTTTTTTTTTTAGCCTAAGGGGCATGGACAATAAGTTGCCTGTCTGATATTTCCTTCTCTTTTCATAGTGTAGGCCTTCCTGGAAATCATTAAGGTGCTGCGGGGGATGATCTACAAAAGCTGGGGGGTTCAAACAGTGGTCTGGAGGGTATACGTGTCAATCCCTCCTGCCCCGTGACACACACACACACACACACACACACACACACACACACCACACACTCAGAGAGAGAAGTCACGAGTGACTTCCATTCTCCCCCTTACATCTTTTTCCTCCCCAGCCCCACATTTCTAGTGCAAACAGGACAGGAAGAAGGGTAGTAAGGCTGCTACCTTCATGAGTGAAGGAGATTCTGCCATTCTCGCTCTCCTGTGAGAGGCTATTTCACTCCCCCCCCGCCTTGAAAAATGACCAGTTGGTTGTTTGTTTTGTTTTGTTTTGGGGGGGGGGGGTTCTGACTTGAGATCCGTTGATTACTAAGCTTCTTGGCACTAATATTGGTCACTTCCTATCTAATTCAGAGATGGCAGAAACTTCAGGGGAACAAAAATCAGGAGGAGGAGGAGCCTTGTCTGGCAAGTGGGTTTAGCGGGGAAGTCGTGCTGGGAGGACAGTTCTGAGAAGAGATAGCCTGTTTTAGAAAGCTGGAAGTCAGAGCCCCAAGACTCTTGTAAACCAGAACCCAGTACCAGATTTAGGGGCCTGGACATATCTTCTCAGAAATAAGCAAATGTCCACTGAGATCAGTTTGAGTGTTTCTTCACTTCTAATTTTAAATTGGCATCTCCACCACTAAGGCTCATGGATGCTTTCAGTAAAGAATGTTTTCAAAGACGCATCCCCAATGTCCAACAGGCTGGAGGACTTCTTAACAAGACTTTCACGTTCTGGTGCCCTTTTACTTCTTTATGTTCGTCTCCTGCCACCTTGCCCCTAAAATTCACCTCCCCGCACGGAAACACACACAATTCTCCAACCACTCTCAATGATTTGCAGTTCTACAAACACACTCGGGCCTTTCAAATCTCCATGCCTTTCCTTCCCCAGCCTACATGCCCACTCTCACTCTTTTTCCCATCTCCACTTGCATTCTCACTCTTCTTAAAGATTCAGCTTCCTTCTCTGGATTTCCATTGTGTTTCAGAGAGCACTTACCACATTGCATTGGAATGTGAGCCTGCCTGCCTCTCTCCCTGTATAATTTCAGTGACTTTGTAATAATACGGTGAAGAATAATACTAAGAAGAATATGAGGAAGCATGTTGGTTAATCACTCAAAAAGAAAGGAGAAATTGGGCTGTGGCAAGGTCAAGCGGAAGAGATGGGAAGGTAGAGTTGTTACCGGTCCTTAACCTTTGTCTGTGCCCCTTAAGTGTTGTGAGGTATGAACTCAATGACCTTCTGGGAAGAAGTCACATCAGCCCTGCAGAGAACGAATGACTCTAGCAGACAGGTGAAGGACTCAGGAAATAAGACTTATAGTGAACATATCCCTGAGATGATCATATGGTCTCTTGCTTTCTTCCTTCAAGTAACATAAAATCACCGTGCAGGGTGGGATCTGGATCTGGTCATGTGTGTCTAGATGTGTTAGGGTTGGAGCGGCTCTTAGGGGAGTTAAAAAAAAATGCTAAAAACTAAAATTCTGCATTTTTAAGGATTTGTCTTAAACTTCCTCCAAAGAAATTTCTGGATGGTAGATTTACCATCTGGATGGTAAATAGTATCACTTGTTTAAGTTATGGCTAAAGCGAGCATGGCCTGCCTGCTGCTACCAAAGGCCATCAGTCTGTCCAGCTATACTGGGGCAGGGGGAGCATCTGGGTGAGTCTGCTAGAACTGTGACCCTTATAGCCTGGAATGAGGGCCACACAAGTACCATTCCCTGTAAAACCAAATAGAATTGGAGCACCTGGGTGGCTCACTCAGTTAAGCATCTGACTTCCGCCCAAGTCATGATCTCATGGTTGGTGAGTTCGAGCCCCGCCTCTGCGCTGTGCTGACAGCTCAGAGCCTGGAGCCTGCTTTGGATTCTGTGTCTGCCACTTTCTCTGTTCTTCCCTTCCTCATGTTCTAGCTCTCTGTCTCTCAAAAATAAGTAAACATTAAAACTAAGTAGGTTCTGGGACTTTGGGGTGTACACTCGTCAGAAATGGGACTGAAAGCCTTTTTAAAAATCAACCTTAAAAATTCATTATGAATAATTACAACTTGACCCTAGAAGGTTCCAAAGGGCTCATTACCTCAATGACCTTAAGCACCAAAATAATATTGCTTGTGCTGAAATACGCACCGGGTGGGCATGTATGAAAAGCTGAGGGTGGGGCACCTGGGTGGCTCAGTCGGTTAAGCGTCAGACTTCGGCTCAGGTCATGATCTCTGTCTGTGAGTTCAAGCCCCGCGTCGGGCTCTGTGCTGACAACTCAGAGCCTGGAGGCTGCTTCAGATTCTGTGTCTCCTTCTCTTTCTGCCCCTCCCCTGCTTGCACTCTGTCTCTCTATGTCTCTCAAAAAATAAATAAATGTTAAAAAAAAAAAAAAGACTTTTTTTTTAAAGAAAAGCTAAGTGTGACCTAATTCACTTCCAAACATCAACTCCGGGGTAGAGAGTAACAGGAGGGAGGTCTTGAGAGGGGAAGGAAGAGCTCAGAGGACTGGGGTGGGATGAGAACGGCTCAAACATGCTGCGTGACACGGAAATGGTCAGCCACCACACTTTATGGCGCTTCTTGGAAACCACCGCCAAAGGACCGCAGGCAAGCAGAGGTGGTTTCGCGAGGTCTCTGCGGGTGACAAGCGGGAGAGGCTGCAGGTGAAGGAGCCCGGGGAGGGGACAGTGGCGCCCCGGCCCCCTCAGCTCTCCACGACAGCGGTGACCTGCGTTGCCGGGCTCACAGCCAAGTGGGAAGTGGGGGCCCCGGGGGTGTCCCCGTGCTCTGGGAAGGCCTGTGGCTCCTTCAGTTCCAGCACCACCCGGCTCAGGAGGCCTTTGAGCAGCTGCATTTCCCGCAGCAGAAGGTCCACGTCGGGTTTCAGGGCTGCGGCGGCCGATGGCTCCCAGGGCGTCGGCGGGGCGCAGGCCGGGGGCCCAGCAGTGGGGGCTCTGCCCGCGGGGAACCGCAGCCCCGGAGAGGTGATGTTCGGGACGGAGGTGACCGGAGCGGCCGATCGGGACACAGGGGGCTTTCTGAAGGAAAGCGGCTGGTTGCCGGGCGCCAAGGCTGCGGCCTGTGGGACTGGGGCGGTGGTGGACGCCGAGTCCGGGGCGGCACCTGCGAACGCAACACACGAGAACCGCGCGGCTGCTCTCACCCTCCCGCGGCCTGGGCGCTCGCGTGGGCACGCGGGGTACGCGGGCCGGAGGGGAGTAAGGAGGGACGGCGTGGAGTGGAGGGAAGGGAGGAGGGGGGGGCGTTGAGGAAGGCAGAGTGGATGGAGCGGAGAGGACGAAGGGAGGGTAGCAGTGAGGAGGGTGGAGAGGATGGGGTGAAGAGGAGGGAGGGAGGGGAGGGCTGGAAAGGGGAGGGGGTGCGGGGGAGGGGACAGGGAGGAGGGGAGGGATGGGGAGGAGAGGGGGGATGCGGAGGGCAGGGATGGGGACGGGGTGGAGAGGAGGGAGGGGAGGGGTGAGGAAGACGGGGTAGGGAGGGGGAGGAGAGGAGGGGGAAGGGGAGGGGTTAGGGGGGGCGGGGGGGGGGGGGGGGCGGCGCGCCGGGGGTCGGGGGGCGTCCCCGGGGGTGCGGTCACTCACCGCGCCCGGG
>NW_024412470.1:10425809-10467542 GCF_014898765.1 Herpailurus yagouaroundi
GGGGTCGGGGGGCGTCCCCGGGGGTGCGGTCACTCACCGCGCCCGGGGAGCTGCAGCCAAGGGCTGCGTTTCCGGACGCTCCGCGTGGCGGTGGCGGCCTCGCACCAGTACGATTCGAGCTCCTCGACCTCGGGCTCGGGGACCGTGTACTCGGCGCCCCAGTCGAAGCGGCGCACGGGGCGGCTGTACTTGTAGAAGGCGAACTGCAGCGGCGTGTGGCGCTTCTGCGGGTGCAGGCGGGTGTCGCAGCGCACCGCCACCCCGCCGCGGGCCTCCGCCCGGCCGGTCACCCTGAGCACCGGCGCCGGGAACAGCTCTGCAGAGAGGGGTTCCAGGGGCTGAGCGTGCACGGCGGGCCGGCGCAGGGGCCCCAGGGGACGAGGTCCCCGCGTCCGCGGCCCCGCGACCCCTCTGTGCTTCGGGTTTCCCGCGAGCGCTCCTCGCGGACGCGGAGAAGGGGTGGGAGGAGGCTGGGTGCGCGCCGAGGAGGGAGGAGGCCTCCCGAAGGGCGGGGCAGGGGGCTCGAGGGACGGGGAAAGCTTGCAAGGGGGCAGGACCCGGCCAGACGCTTCCTGTCACATCCCGATGACATCCAGTTGGGGTCCCGCGGCCTAGAGGGGTGGCTGCGCCTTCTGCCTGGGGCTGTGGACTGAGCCGCCGCCTATTGGAGTTGGAGTCCCCACCCCGAGTGAGAAGCCAGAGCGTGCTGGAGGGAAGTGACACCCGCCCCCGCGCAGGCTGTGCCTCGATGTCGCCTTCACTGCGCAGGGGAGGAGAGGCCGAGAGCGTGCGTGGCCGGGGGGAGAAATCCGCTGCGTGGCAGCTACCTGACCCCCGCCCTCCCTGCCCGCCCGGTGCCCGTCCCCGAATTTCCCGGGACTCGCTCGCCTCCCTCCTGGGCCCCAGGTGTCCCCCACCTTGCACGGTCACGGCCACCTTGGCGGAGAACATGGGCGCGCTCTCCACCGGGATGCGCATGGTGCCCGAGCACTGGTAGCGGCCGCTGTCGCTGGCGCGCGCCTGTGGCACCGTGTAGTTGGCGCTGGAGTGGAAGTAGCGCACCGCCTTGCCGTCGTGGTAGTAGTGAAGCTTATACACCACCTTGTCGTACCAGCCGCGGCAGCGCACGACCAGCGGCTCGCCCTCGAACACCGCGGCGTAGGGCACTTGCAGGATCAGCCAGTCTACGACAGTCCCCACAGACAGGCCTGACTCCGAGAGAAATCCAACCCTGGGAGTCTCCCTTCTTCTCCGCCTCCCCGCCGCCCTCCCCGCACGGTTGCTCTCCTCGTTCTCGCCAGCTCCCTCCCTGCTCCAGAAGCAGCCGGCGCCCAAGAGGACTCCCCCACCCCCGCCCCCACCCCCAGACACACCCGTTTTAGTTGAAACCTACTTGTCCCCTAGATCTGGGTTTAGAGGTTTCCCCAACCCCCGCAGGACAGTTTTAGGTACCTCCCACCCTACCCTGTATTTATGGGTCACCGTCACCATCATCACCATCGCAGCTAATGCTTATGCAGCCCTAACATGTTCTGGATGCCATTTTAGGAGTTTTACGTTGAGAAAGAATTCTGGAGTAACAGCCACAGTCCCTATGCTCCTCTGTTCCACAAGCAGTAATCACCTTCTCTCGTGGCCAGTATTTTGTCTGTATCACCAACTTCCAAAACACAGAGTATGGACATGGAATGTATGTAAATGCTAAGTAATGATATTTGACTTCTGAATACAAGTTGTGGCCCGTCGAGCTAAGGGGACATAATACTCCCTACAAAATATCCAATCCGGTGCCCTAAAGAAGGGGTTATTGCTATTTCTCATCCTGCTTCGGAAACCCTTTCCGTATCCCCAGGAAGTCAGCCTCCGAATTGGCCCCTGTGCGCGCACGGGCACGTCCACAATAAGCTTTCAAGCGCTTTGTTCAACTGCTGCTTCTGCCGCCCCCTTAACAAGTCATCTTTCATTTCTCGTCGGCGCAACAGCCAAAGGCACAGATACAATTATTTGACTGCTGGGAAGCACAGAGAAGCACCTCGTTGCTCAGCCGGGAGTGATTCTCCCAGCTGCACGCAGCCTGCACGGGACTCTCACTTTCCGGGCTTGGCTCTGCCCTTTCCCTGGCTGAGCCCTCCCCCAAAGCTCCCTGTCCAGTATTACAGGTCCTCAGAGCCTCTCCCCTTCTGAGCTAGTCCCAGAAACAAACACAAATGTTTATTTGCCTCCCACTGCGGCAGAGGGGTGCGGGGACCTTTGGGGCCAGGCAAGCCCTACCACGCGGTCTCACGTCTTAGTGCCAGGCAGGGCCCTGCCTGCTCCAAAGACTCCAGACAGCCCCCGTTTCCTGCCCCAATGGGAGTGGCCCAGTGTCCCCTCCCATAGGAGGGCCAGTTCGGCCAGAGGAGATGTGCGCAGCCCCTGCCCTCGTGTTCAAACACTCACCATTGGAAACAGACAGGTGGATGGGGTCACTGACGGGCGCCCCCCGGGTCTGGCATCGATACACGCCTGGTGTCTGCACCTCGATGCTCTTCTTGTGAGAGGGCAGAAGCAGGTGGCCCAAATACCAGAGAGTGCTGATGGGCCGAAGCTCCAGGAGCGGAGGGTGGTACCCATCACATCGCAGGGTCACCCGCTCCCCCTTGAAGATTGTGGTCCAGGGCGGGTGTAGAGACAATACGGGCTTCTCCAGAGTAGCTGGGGAGGGATGCGGGAGGGGGCGAGGTGGAAAAGAGAATCAAGATGAGGTGCCCAAAATGTAGTCTGGGGTTGGCAAATCTGAGAAAACTCCAGCTCCCAGGACCCAACCCGCGTTACTAAACCAGTCCGATTGTGGAGACACCACGCTGGGTTACAAACTACCAGTCCCTCGATCTGTAGCCGTTTCTCAGTGCTTGGAGGCAAACTGAGTCACAGGGACTGAGGAGGCGTGGGAAGCGACACTGTCCCACGGCCGCCAGGAAGTGGGGAGTACCCAGGGAGCTCCCTTAGGGGGAGTGGTGTGGCGGGTGTAGAAAATTGGGCTCAGGGATGTGGAGGACTCACCAGCTTGCCCGCCGCTTGGAACTGCGACACAGGAATTGAAGAAGAAGAAAAAGAACGTTGGAGGTGAGAGGAAAGCAAGGGCCCTCTTGACCGTAGGAAACCCCCCCATGGGTCTCAAGACCTGTTTTGCTTCTGCTTTTAGTTTCCCCAGCCCCGAGAAAGCCCCCTCCCGAAATAGACAATGAACTGCTGTTTGGAATAGAGGAATATTCCCCAACACACACACACACACACACACACACACACACACACCTTGGCCCATACCCTCCCCCCCAGCCAAAGTGCTTGGGTCTCTGCTGACTCACTGAGGACTCACCCAGGAGCAGAAGGGCCGTCAGAGACCACATGACGGACCTGCCTTCAGAACGGTGCAGGTGCCCTGGCGTAGGGTGGGGGAGGAGGGAGAGAAGGTGGCCAGTGCTGCCGCCTGAGTCCTGGGAGGCATTGCGGCTTCGCTCACCCATTCCTGATTCCTGAAGATGGCGGACCGGAGACAGAGGGACGTGGGCTGGGTAAGCGCAGCCCTCCGGTGTCCCAGGCACCAGGCGCTGTCCCACCTGCCAGCCCTACAGCCGCGCCGCGGCACATCTCAGGCCAGCGCCAGCCTCTGTAGAGAAGGCGTGCTGAGCAGAACCCATGCCGTCTGCGGCCCGAGGAAGCCACAGAGAACCCCAGGCGGTGGCAGGTGACCCTGCCACCTTCGTCCCCCTCCCATTCTCTCTCCTCCCCACCTTCCAGCTGGCCCTGTAAGCCTCAGTTGAGGAAAGACCTCTTCATGTCCTCAGGGTCTACCCAGGGCCTTTATAATGCTGGCTCCCTGGTGACAGACATCGGTGTGAGGCCTAGTGAGGCTGACACTGGGTTCCCTGCACCTGGAGCTCACCGCTGCCCACAGATGAGTGGATGGAAAGGTCTGATTCACCAACCACCTTCTATGTCGCTGTCTTCCAAAGTTCCAGTTAAGAATAGAAATGGGGGGGGGGGGGGGTGGCGCCTGGGTGGCTCAGTCAGGGAAGCATCCAACTTCCTCTCAGGTCACGATCTCACAGTTCATGGGTTCGAGCCCCGCGTGGAGCTCTGTGCTGACAGCTCAGAGCCTGGAGCCTGCTTCGGATTCTGTGTCTCCCTCTCCCTCTGTCCCTCCTCCACCCCACTCTGTCTCTCTCTTAAAAATAAATACACATTAAAAACAGGTTTTTTTTTTTAATTAAAAAAGAAGAAATATGGGGCGCCTAGGTGGCTCAATCAGTTAAGCAGCCAACTCTGGATCTTGGCTCAGGTTATGATCTCACGATTTGTGAGTTCGAGCCCTGTGTCAGGCTCTGCACTGAGTGTGGGGTTACTTGGGATTCTCTCTCTCCCTCTCTCTCTCTGTCCCTACCCCACTCATGCTCTCTCACTCTCTCAAAATGAGTAAATAAACTTAAAAAAAAAAAAAGAATAGAAATGCAATGTGTTTCCCCTTCTTCCTCCCTTCTGGAAAACTTAAACCCTCAGAAATGCGAATCTGGAAAACTTAAACCCTCAGAAATGCGAAAATTCTTTACTACCCACCCCAGTGATCTCGCCCTATGGCATCTCCACTCACTTGTGCCTTCCTTCCTTCTAACCATGCCTACATGCCTCCCCCAACCATTCCCCTGTTCCGGGACTCCTTACCTGTGTCCCCTGTTCCGGGACTCCTTACCTGTGGCAGAGAAGTCACCACATCAGCCCCTCGGAAGCTTCTCAGGTCCAACCTCCCAGCTCTACTTCTCGAGCTTTCCGAGCTATGTGATCATACCCTGAGCAAATGGGCACCTGAATTCTCATGTAAATACTTAATGAAGTTTCCAACCTGATTGTATGTCTCTTTGGACTGTCTCCTGTCCTCACCTGTAGTGCACTGGGGCACCTCCTTCTTCTGGAACCCTGGCAGGAAGGAAAAGGATTGTCAGATGCTGTCACCTCTTAAACACAGTGTCTCCCCTCTTGCTGGCTGACGGCCGGCCTAAGCTCCGGTCTGAGGATTCCCTCAAGTTTCTCTTAAGGTGTCAGTTTTTGTTAAAAATGCAAATGCCTCTTAGGGAAATGTGATTGGCCATTTGAGTTTTGATGGCCACTTTAGACCCTGTATGAGAGCAGGTTTTGATAAAAGACAGGTAGTCATATGTGTCTGAAAAAGAGGGAGGAACCTGATAAGGGCTCAGGGGTGAGGGAGGGAGAGAAGAATTTGATACTGGGAACCGGAGATTATAAACTGCCTGCTTTAGGGGTGCCCCGGCTAGACAAGGCTCCCAAACACCCTGCCTGACTCCTCCTCTAGGGCCAGTGTGGGCCTCACCACATCCTGACTCAGGGGTCTGACTTCTGCACCAGGCCACCGCCCCCGTGGTCAGGATGTAATGCACCTGTCAGCTGTCTTTGCTCTATGCAAGCACCCTCTCTTTGGGCTTCTTATCACTCAGAACACAGATCTCAGCCTTTTTACCAGATTCTACAAGAAACCTGATCACCCCCACATATTCATGAGCCGTATCTTCTCCCTGAAAATCTCTAGACCTATCTATACGGTCCCCATCACACACTGCTCAGAATTGGACTTGAAGAATGTCCCACCCAACATTTCGTTTTTGTTGTGGTTCATTTATTTATTTATTTTGAGAGAGAGAAAGAGAGAGACAGTGCATGCGGGAGAGGGGCAGAGAGAGAGGGAGAGAGAAAGAATCCCAAGGAGCCTCCCCACTGTCAGTGCAGAGCCCGATGCAGGGCTCAAACTCATGAACCTAACCATGAGATCGTGACCAGAGCCGAAGTCAAGAGTCGGAAATCAAGGGTCAGATGCTTAACCGACTGAGCCACTTGGGGGCCCCCAACATTTCTTTACAGGAGGCTTTTTTTTTTGCATTTTCCCCAACTTGGATCTTTTTCTCCATGCCAGACTTTCCCCTGCAGAATTTCCAATTCTTCACCCCTTTGCTATATGGAGATATGTAGCAATTATCATTTTGTTACCTGAGCAATTCTTTGGAGCTTATCATGACCTAATTTCTGGGCAAGATATGCCACCTTCTGATAAGAATTCTGATGACTAAAATGCTTTCAATGATGATAATGACAAGGCTGCTGTTGCTGACAGTAAGGGCACCAGCCCGCTCTCAGGGAGCACTGAAGGGTGAGCATCCTGTCTGCGGCCGACACCGGATTACTGACACATTTCATCCTCGCAAGGGGCCTTTCAGAAAGGATCATTATTACCTCTATCCACACGACCCTTCTCTCCTCCCCACACGCATCCATTCATGCATATGTTTACCTGTGAGAAATATCTCGTTATTGATTTACATAAATGGTATTGTGTTTTAGGTATTATTTTCTCTTATTTTTAAACAGTTTATTATTTATTTTTGAGAAAGAGAGAGTGCGAGCAGGGGGAGGGGCAGAGAGAGGAGGGAGAATCTCCAACAGGATCTGCACTGTCAGTGCAGAACCCAACGTGGGGTTCGAAGTCACAAAACCGGGAGATCGTGACCTGAGTCGAAATCAAGAGTCCGCAGCTTATCCGTCTGAGGCACCCGGGTGCCCCATTCGAAGCACGATCTGCACTGACAGCAGAGAGCCCCACACGGGGCTGAACTCAGGAACCAGGAGATCATGTCGGGTGCTTAACTCACTGAGCCACCCAGCCACCCCCCACCCCCATTTTCTCTTCTAGAACAAAGTCAGAGTTAAGAGAAATTTGCCCCAACCACCATTTCCACCCCGCCCCCTACCCCCTGCATCTATGATTGAGCTGGGAAATCTCATCCTCTCGTCTCTGGCCCTTGGACTGGGATTTACATCATCAGCTCTCTTGGTTCTCAGGCCTTCGGATTAGGACTGAATTATACTTTCCTGCGTCTCCAGCTTGCAGATGCCAGGTCATGGGACTTCTCAGCCTCCATGATCTCGCGAACTGATTCCTCATCCTCATTCTCTCTCTCTCTCTCTCTCTCTCTCTCTCTCCCTCTCTCCCTCTCTCTTTCCTAGCCTCTGACAGCCACCATTCTACTCGCTGCTTCTACGAGTTTGACGATTTCAGATTCCACACATAATGAGATCACACACGATTTGTCTTTCTGTCTCTGGCTTATTTCACTTAGCCTAAAGTCTTCCAAGTTCATCCATGTTGTTGGGAATGGCAGGACTTTTTTTAAGGCTGGATACTATTCCATTGTGGGCGTGTGTATGTGTGTGTGTGAGTGTGTGTGAGTATGTACACATACACACATAAATCTCACACTTTCTTCATCCGTTCATCTTTCGATACACATTGAGCACTATTTAGGTTGTTTCCATGCTTTGGCTATTGTGAGAAGGGCTGCAGTGAACACAGAAGAGCAGATATCTCTTTGACATACGGATTCTACTTCCTTTACACATATACCCGGAAGTGGGGTTCCTGTTCATAAGGAATATTTTTAATTTTTTTAAATTTTTAAAAATTTAAAAATTTTTAATTTTTTTTTTTTAAGAACCCCACTGTTTTCCATAGTGGCTGCACCAGTTTACATTCCCACCAGCAGTGCACAGGGCTCTCTTTCCTCTACATGCTCATCAATACTTGTCACTTGTCGTTTTTGTTGTTGTCTTGAGAGAGAGAGAGAGAGCAAGAGAGCGAGGGCATGGGCGCAAGCAGGAGAGAGGGGAAGAGAGAGAATCTTTTTTTTTTTAATTTTTAAAAAATGTTTATGCATTTATTTTGAGAGAGAAAGAGAGAGAGAGAGAGAGAAGGGAGGGGCAGAGAGGGAGAGAGAGAGAGAATTCCGAGCAGGCTCTGTGACATTAGCACAGAGCCCCACATGGAGCTCGAACCCATGAATCATGAGATCATGACCTCAGCTAAGTCGGACACTCAACCGACTGAGCCACTCAGTCGCCTCTAAACTTCTTTTTTTTTAATGTCCATTTAGTTTTGAGAGAGAGAGACAGAGACAGAGCATGAGTGGGGGAGGGGCAGAGAGAGAGGGAGACACAGAATCCCAAGCAGGCTCCAGGCTCCAGCTGTCAGCACAGAGCCCGACATGGGGCTCGAACCCACGAACCGTGAGATCATGACCTGAGCCTAAGTCGGACGCTCAACCAACTAGCCTTTCAGGTGCTCCGAGAGAGAATCTTAAGCAGGCTCCATGCTCATCACAGAGCCCAACAGACTGATCCCACGACATTGGGATCATGAGCCCAAATCAAGAGTCAGTAGCTCAACCAACTGAAACACCGAGACAGACACCCCACTACTTGTCTTTTTGATAGTGGCCATTCTAACAGGTGCGAGGGGATATCTCCTAGTGGGTTAGATTTGCATTTCTCTGGTGACCGGTGATGTTGAGCACCTCTTCAGATACCTGATGGCCATTTGTAGGTTTTATTTCGAGAAGTGTCTATTCAAGTCCTTTGCCCATTTTTAAATCAAGTTATTTGGTTTTTTTGTTATTTAGTTGTATGAGTTCCTTATATATTTTGGATGTGAATGCCTTACGAGATACGTGGTTTGCAAATATTTTCTCCCACTTCAGAGGTTCCCCTTTCACTCTGTTTACTGTTTCCTGTGCAGAGGCTGTTGTTTTTTTCCCCACAGATGTATAAAGGAATAAAGTAACATATAGTGTGATCAACTTAGACTTTACAAACTTCAAGGGAACTCTTTTTTTTTTTAAGTTTATTTATTTATTTTGAGAAAGAGAGAGAGAGAGAGAGAAACCCAACGTGGGGCTCAACACGGAGTGCGAGATTATGACCGGAGCCCAAATCAAGAGTCGGTCACTTAACCAACTGAGCCATCCAGGTGCCCCAAGTAAATTCTTCTTTGAGAGCAGAGATCATGTTAAATTTATATTCTTTTCCCCTATATAGCGGCTTCTTTTTTTTTTCTAAGAGCACAATACTCTGTACATAAATGTTAGATTAAGTGAAGTTTCTTCAGTACTGAAAAAAAAAAAAGAGCTAGTTTGTCTGACTTGATTGAGGCTGGGGAAAATGTATGAAACATATATAGTCATGACTTTAAGGTCAACAAACAAACAAAGGTTCACCAAATCCAGCAATACAAGGGTACGTGGGACAGTCTTTAATAGGGTGGTATGGTTCCTTGAGGAGCGATAAAGGAAGGACAACTCCACATTGTAAGAGGTAAACTTGGCTTCTTATCACCTCTAAGAAAAGCTAAAGGCAGAAAACACATAGGAATTTGAAGATGATGTGCGGAGAGATATAGATTTAAAGGAGACTTAAATTTCTACTCAGAGAAGATTTTTTTAAATCACTAATAATTTGTATTTACCTATGCATTTCTCCCTCATGATCTCCCCAGTCAACCCCTCAAAGGTAACTATTCTGATCTTGGTATTTTCATTTTCATGCCTTTTTAAAAGGTTTATCCTACGTATGTGTGAATGCCTAAACAATATATTCTTTTGTTTTACTTGTTCTTAAGCTTTGTATAAAGGGCATCACACTGTGTGGTATCTTCTGGGACTTGTTTTTTTCACTCAAAGTTATAGCCCCGATATTTTTTATGTTGCTTCATTTTAACTATGGTTTGTTAATTTTTACTGTCCTACTGTATTCCATTCTGTGAAAGTTGCACAATTTGTCCATTTTTCTGTTGGTGGACAACTGAATTGATTCCAAAATTTTGCTTTTACTATCTGTAAGAATTATGAACATTATTATACCTGTCTTCTGATACACATATGCTGAAATCTATTTGGGGCATATACACCCGGGCATTGGATTCTGGGTTATAGTATATGCAAGTATTCAATTTTCCAGGATAATAGAGGTGCTTGTTACCTAATGTTGATTCCAGAGGCAGCTTCTAGCATAGCCGCATTGGGACCTCTGTGGGTTACAGAACCCTAAACTGCACATGCCGTAACCCAGACCCAGTGTAACAATTCCTCTTTTCCACCCCCTCCCAAACTCCCCAGGCTAGAAGGGCAGATGGAGACAGGTAAGGGCCCCTCGCCCCCATCCTTTTAGCTCTTGTCTTGCCTTCCTCATCCCTGATGATAGGAGATCCTCTCCCCGAGGCTTCCAACTTCCAAGTAGGCTGGGTCCCATGGGCAGAGTCTGGAGATTTTTCTGATGCCAGACAAACCACTCATTCCCATCTTCTTCAAGATATATTCCCTTGTGCTGTTTCAACTCAATTCAACTAAACAGAATTTTAGAGCTTAACTATGCCTCATTAAACTAGACAGCAAAGAGTCAACGAAGAACAAAGAGCTCCAGGAGCTCTCAAAGAGCTCACCCTCCAACGAATAGAAATAATAAGGATAATAACAAATTCAAATGCAGCGTGATGACAGAGGTGCACATAGACCCACAGTTGAGGAGCGTGACACCCATCTCAGCCAGCTGTATCCATTTCTTCCTTCTCCAATCTCTGATAGCTCTTATTATCTGTACATGAATCCCTTGTTTAGCATGAGAGCTTGCAGGATGCATTCATGAAAATGATACCATTAGCTGAGATAAACTCCAAGTAGGATGGTTATAACATAGTATCTTTGGAGGTACATCCAGCACCATCCTTTGGCAATTGAACTTCCCTGTTTTCAAAGCCACCAAAGTCATGGAATATCTCTGGTCATCATTTCTTGCAACTCCCATTCACAGTTGTGAGTTGATCCTCCCACTGCAGAGATGTTTACGGGCTTTTACCAATTCCCAATTGCCTCCTGATCCTTCACCCTGAAGGTGTTAAGAACCACCAGAGAACATGAATTTTAGAGTACGAAGAACCACCATAAAACGTGTATTTAAGAACCACCACAAAACTCAAGTATTAATATCCAGCACGATTCTATTCCTTTGTTTCTTTGTGGCATGTCTGGAGAGATCACAAATCATTGTGGGTCAAAACTGCACAGAGTAAATGGCACAAAGAAAGAATAGAGCAGATAACATCATACCACATGATTTAGGATAACATGGGAAAATGCGTGCTGGCTGAGGTCGTTGTTAAATGGTGTGCTAACCCACCGACCAAAGGTTATCGTAAAAGCTGTCAAGCTATCTTTCATTGGCTGTGAATGCACAGTAGCAGTCCAAATGTAGAAAAAAAAAAGTCTTATTATGGTACCAAAATAGACATATGTATTTTTTTAAAGAAAAACATTTCAGACACAAGTGTATTAAAACCCACAATTACTGTTCTGGCAATGTTATGCTCAATCACATATTTCTGAGTCCAGTAAGATCCTGCAGGAAATTTTCCAATACCCTGCATTAATTGTTTGATGGGAAAGGGTATTACTGCTTCTCTATCCCAAAGTCTAAACCCTCTACAGGCAGGGACACTATCTTATGAGTGTACTTAACAGAGAACAAACTTTGGTATGTGGTGGAGGCCAACATAATACCAGCATGTAATCAATATTTGCTGAACGATGCTGGAGGGGGGCAGCCAGCAAAGAGGTAAAGTCCCACCCCAGAGCCTAACACCTAGCTTCCACTAGGTTGAAGTTTCTCAATCTCAGCACTACTGACATTTTGAGCCAGATAATCCTTTGCTGTGGGGGCTTGTCCAGTGTGTGTTACCTGATGTGTAGCAGTATCCTTGGCTTCTACTCACTAGATGCCAGTAGCACCCCCCCCCCCCTCCGCAATGTGAAGACCAAAAATGTCTCCAGACATTGCCAAACATCCCCTTGGTTGGGGGTCGGGTTTGCCTCCGACTGAGACCGCTGCACTAAATCCATACCATTGATTTTCTTTCAATCACCAGATTCTGGTCTGGGCAGCAGAAGGCAACTCCTGGTTTAGAGACAACAGGATTATGTTGTCACATTGTGAGAGAATACACAATTCTAGTTAGACTCCAATGATCGCCTTGTGCAAATTTACGTCTACTCATCTGTCTCTGTTACTCTATCGTAACACTGGGCAATTTGTGAAGTTATTTGTGGGTATTATGTGTATGTATAGGACAGAAAGAGGAAAGGAAAGGTAGAAAAAGTTGAGTTTATCGGGAGTAGTTGGGCAAAACTGGGAGTGGATTGTTTACTCCTATTTGGCATGACCCTTTGTGGTCTCAAGCTTCAGGTGGCCAGATAAGTCCCTCAGCTCCATGACCAGGTGACCAAGGAGAGCTCTCATATCCTGCATTTGTTTGAGAAGAATGCCCATCTGGTGATTCAGATGGGGGTCTGGCACCCGCAGAGGAGAGGAGAAGCCTGGATTCTTAGAAGGAGTGGACAGTGGAGGGTGAGGTCCAGGCGACTCGGTTGTAGTAGATTCTGGAACAGTCGATTTCTGAGGAGCTGGACTCAAGGTGGGGGCTGCAGTAGAGCTGGAGGGTCCTGCATTATGGGGTAGGAGGCACATGTAAGAGTGAAGTCTGGCTGTGTCCCTAGACTCATATTCATGGTCAATCTTTCTTGTTTTCTGAAAGTGGCTTTCTTGTTTTGTGTGTGTGGGCGGGGGGGGGGGGGAGGTCTAATGACAACAGAGGTTTGAGGACCCCCTCATGGTCAAAGTTTGAATCTGACACTTGGCTACCTCAGTTTGAAACTCTTCAGTGATGAGGCATCAACATTACGGGCACACGCATATCAGCCTACTCTCAGAACCTAATTCCCTACAGCATGGATGTGGTACCTGGTCCTAGGTCAACCTCTTCACTATATGTGACCTTAGTGCAACTCCTCATCTTTGTGCCAGCCTTCAGTGTTTTGAGGACACCTCTGCTGGCCACTTGGATCACATCCTCTTCAAGATGAACATCTTCCACCCCTCCCCATTATTTTTCTTATGACGTGGCTTTAAGCCCAGTCATTGCCCTTGCTACCTCCTCTGGGTATATTATATCAGGCCAAATGCAACCTTCTTAATTGGGGGTCCCAGAACTGAACACAAACCCCAGACGACCTCATCTTCATTCTAGATACTATGTTCCTGCTGATGCCCAGAGTTCAGGTAGGGAGCACAAGGCCTCTGAGGCAGCAGTTGTGGAGCTGGCTCAGGTCTTGGTTTGGTGAAGTGTGCACCATGGTCTGAGGGAGAGGTTCCCTGTCTGTGCCCTCTTCCATCTCTGGAAGACTCTGGATTATTGCTCCTGCCTCCTCTGTGTCCTTTCTTAACCTGCTCACACCAAACGCCGGCTCATGGGTCCAGTCTTCCTTTCCCTCACTTTTCACAAAGGCCAGACAAATACCTACTAACTTACCCTGCACCCGGATCTCCAGCTTGGAGCTCTGTTTCCAAACTTGGTTGTCCTCAGTGGCTGCTTCACACCAGTAGGACCCAGAGTGTGCCTCTGAAGCTCTGGGGATCTGGAATTCTGAAGAGAGACCCCTGCCGCGCACTGTCCTGCCGTCCTTGTAGAAGGAGAAGAAGAGGCGGGCAGTTGACCTATGCAGGGGCAGCTTTGTCTGACAGCTCAGGGTCACTGGACCCCCCTCTTGGGGCTCAGCTGAGGGGGTGGCTCTGAGAAGTGGGGTTGGAAACAGTTCTGGAGGAGAGATGGGGGGAAAGAAGCACTCAGCCATCTTGCATTCATGCTAGACAAAGAAAGAATACAGCAGATAACATTGTACCACATGATTTAGGATACCATGGTAGAATGCATGCTGGCTGAGGTCATTATTAAATTGCTGTGCTAACCTACTAGGCAAAGGTTATTGTACACAAAGAACCCAGTCACATGTTCCTCTCCCTATTTCCATCAGCAATGAGCACTCTTAGAAAAGTTCCATTTGAACATTTGGAATCTTCTCTCTCTTCAAGTAGATGAGATTAGAAAAGACCCAGAGGTGGGCAAAGCTGACAATGGTCCAGATGCCCAAACAGTGAACACTGGGGAACATGGATCTGTAGGATAGAGCTGCAGGAAGTGGGCGGAGCTTGGAGAGTGCTGGATGACTTGCGAACACAATGCTGAGATGATGCCCCTCCTGACGCCTAACAGGTTGCATTTGCCAGCAACCTGTTCCTTAGCCTCCAGTAATCTCGCCACATCCAATGAAAGACAGTCTTGGTCCCTCTGTGTCTCCCTACCTGCCTCTGCTACAATATTATTCCCTCCAGGTCTCACCTTGGACCTTGATAGCCACGGAAGATGCTGTTTCTGGGCTCCCGGGACCAGGACTCCTGAAGATCCCACTGCAGTGATAGTGCCCGCTGTCAGTCTGTTGTACCACGGCGATGGAGAATTCCTTATTAGGTCCAGGGGGTCCCAGAGCTGAGCCATCTCGGTAGAAGGTGATCTGGGTCAGTGGCCAGTCTTGCCAGGCCTGGCAGCGTAGAATTAGTGGGTCTCCTTCAAATATAGGGCTGACTGGACCTTGGAGAATCAGCCAGTCTGCGACCCAAAGCAAGAGCTGAGTGTGACCCCCTGCCTTCCTTGGGATTTCCCCCAGTGCTGCCCACACAGACCGCCCCCCGACCCCGTCTAAAGTTTCTCAGGGACCCAACCCCTGGTTGGGATTGTGGAACAACTTCTCTAGGAGCTAAGACTGAGGAAACCCTCACTTTTGTGGGCTGAATATGGGGAAGAAGGTAGAGTAGTCTCCCCTTAACCACAGTTTGGCTTTCCATAGTCAACTGCAGTCCAGAAGCAAATGATTGTCCTTCTGACATGTCATCAGAAGGTCAATAGTAGCCTAACGCTATATCACAATGCTCACGTCATTCACTCTCTTCATCTCATCACATAGGCGCTTTATCATCTCACATCATCACGAGAAGGATGAGTATTAGTACTATAAGATATTTTGAGAGAGGGAGAAGCCACATTCACATAACTCTTATCACAGTATATTGTTATAACTATTCTATATTATTAGCTATTGTCATTAATCTCTTATTGGTCCCTTACTGTGCCTAGTTTACACTTTATCACAGATATGTATGTATAGAGAAAACATAGTATGTTTAGGTACTATCCCCAGTTCCAGGCACCCACTGGGGGTTTTGGGACATATCTCCCATGGATAAGGGCGAGGGGTACTCTATCCCATCCCATGGCCAATTTCCTGGGGGCACCCTCCTGAGCGGGCCGTCAGGCTGAAAGGACAGGGTTGGAAAATGGGAGAAAGAACAGGTCTGCACTGGTCAGTCCCTCCCAAGACCTCACCGTAGGACACAATCAGATGGAAGGGTTTACTGAAAGTGTAGCCTTTGAACTGGAAGTCAACTTCCCTTGGGCTCGTCAAGTCCTCCTCGGTATCGCAGCTGCTGTCCTGGGTGCTGACAGGTCCTTCACACTGCAGTGTCTCAAAACTGGCAGCTGGGGAGAGCATGGTTTGAGACCAGAAAACAATGCTGTGACTTGGAAGAAGAAGACAGAAAACTGCCCTCCACAAGGAGCCCTCCCTCTCTGGGGGAATCGTCCTCTTCACAGTGAGAAGGGGGAGACGCCAAAACCCATATGTGTCTCTTGACCCATACTTCTGACTTGATTCACTGGCTTCCAGGTGCTCTTAGTGAACGGACTGTGGTTTGGGGAAGAGGGTGGGGAGGGGATGGAGGCATGTGAACTCACCAGCAGGACATCCAGCCGCTGGTGCATGAAACCAGAAGCCAAAGACAACTATGACCCCAGAGCAGGCAGATGCAAGACAAAAGGGAAAGGGAGATGGTCAGATTCTGACACTTACTGGGTGCCGGACACTGCTGGGCACTTTTACACATTATTTTACTTAATCTTCACAAGATTTGTAGGTATGTGATTTCACTCTCGTTTTATAACTCAAAAAGAAATAGGCTTAGAATAGTTAACTAACTTATTCAAAATTTCGAAAAAGAGAATGGAGCAAGAAAGTAAGGTATACCTGAGTCCAAAATCAGTGTTCTTTTTACTTCACTGTTTAGACTTGATCTACTGCAATCCTCGGACCTTCCTTGGGGGGGGTGGGGGTTCTTCCATATTTTCATTTTCTTAACATTCCCCTGGCTCTTCATCCTTGAATATATCATCTACCCAAGAGCTTTCAGTACCTAGCTGTGTCTCCTTCTTCCTTGCTCTTCCTTTCGGGAGAGCTCTCCCATCTCTACCTTGATGTCCTCTGGACTTGAACTTTCCATGGCAACTCTAGAGCCCTCCCTATGTCCTTCTCTCTATCCCAAGCCTCTCCTCCCAGGCTGTACTGGTGACTATGGAACAATTCTTTCTTTTCTTTCAGGTTAACACAGTTAAGGATTTCTCACTGCATCTCTTCAACCATGGTTGACTCAGGCAAAGTAAATTCCATTTCCCCCATGTTCATGACTGCGTCTTGTCCCTTAATCCCTATCCCTTTCTTCTGCCTCCACGGCCGTTCACATATATTCGAGTCTTCAATCTGTTCTTTCCTGACCCACTTGCCTTTGCTCCCTTCCACTCCCAGAGTCCCAGTACTCTTCTTTGACCCTGTAACTTCTCCTAGCAAGGCCCTCTCCACTTCCTAATTCTCATTACATCGGTACCAGGTGTTTTCTTTAGCTCCGCTCTCAGGTCCCTTCACCACCCTGATGCTACCTTTTTCAGTTCCTCTGCTGTCACTCAACTGGACTCCACCGCCATTCCTTTTTGAAAATGAACTTGTCGGCTGCCAGTCACTTTCACTCAAAAAACTGTGGTAGGTATTCGTCTCATTTTATGCATAAGAAAATGGAATTCAGAGATACAAAAAGTGAATTTTCCAAGGCGACATAGAGCTAGTAAGAACAGCTTGAAACCAGAATGTCTGGAGTTCTCGCCATAAGGCCGGCGTTGTATCGTCATATGGTCACCCAGTCCTGTTTCTATGAATTTAATAAAATGATTCAACAAAATTGTTGTGCAGGGACAGTGTAGATGTTAAAAATTCAAGCATGAACACGACAAGGTTAAAAAACAAAACCAATAAAGCATTGTCCCTGTCTACAAATAACTCAGTTTGGTGGACGGCACAGGCACACGAAGAGATTCTTTCAGCATGAGGAGGAAATTAATGACAAAGAGGTATGACAGGCAGCAACTGGGGCAGAAAGGAGGGTTCAAAGAAGGTTCCCTGGTGAAGATGTCACCTAGGCTGAATCTTTAGGGATACCAGGAAGTTTGTGAGTGAAGGGAAGAGACCATTTCAGGCAGTATAAGTAAAGCTTGGAGATAGGTAAGAGTCCAGTGTGTGAATGAATTAATATAAGCAGGTTGGGGTTTATTACAGCATAATTTACAGGGCTCACAGGTAAGGGTAGAGGCTGAAGAGGTGAAATGGGGGCCGGCTATGGTGGGCCTTGTGTGCATTGGTTGCAGAGTGCCAAATCCATTTTAAGGACACAAGGCTGAGACACAGGGATTACTTAGGAAGTTATTGGACTATCCAAAGTCAGAAATGATGACGGCTTGTCCTAGGATACTATTAGTTCTGTTTCCAGGAAGGCACTGGCCCTAAGAACAGTTTAGAAGGTTCATTTTGCCAAACTTGCTGATGGATCCTATGCAGAGGACGGAGAGGAAGGTGTCTAGGTTGTCTCCCCAATTTTTGGCCTGGATGTCTGGGCGGATGCCATGAGCCAAGGTCAGAAATAACGAAAGACGCAATCAGGAGAGGTGGGAGCCAAGAAAACAGGTGAGTTTGGCTCTGGTCATATTGTGCTGAGATGCCTGTGAAACATGCAGCTAGATATGTCTCGTGCAAAATTTGATCTTGGACTGTGCAACTCAGAAGCACAATTAGGGGTGGAGATCGGGCTGTGGACTCTTAAATAGATAGTTGTAGTGGTAAAAACTATAGAGATAAATGAGCTCACTAAGGAGATTGTGAGAAGAGAGAGGAGTAGGGTGGCAGGAATGCAACCGTAGAAAACACCAGTCTATAAGGGGAAGAGAGGAGAAGACACCAAAGGGACAAAGACAGGTACATGGAGTACAAGGAGAAAATGGTGAATAGAACCCAGCTGAGTAGAGAATGCCAAGAAAGAATAAGTGACCAACACTGCCCAATGCGGCAGAGAAGTCCAGCAGGATAAGAACTAAAAAATTGAAAATGGTGCAGTCAACACAGAAGTCACTGCGCCCTGGGCAAAGCTGATTCCAGTGGAAGCCAGACTGGGAGCACTGAGGCATGAGTGAATGAAAAGTGAGGAAGTGGAGAAAGCAAGTGCAAACTACTCTTTCAAGAAATCTTTGAGAAAAAGAAGGAAAAGAATTGAGATGATAGCTAAATAGAGAGCATCATAGTCAAGGGGACTTGTAGAATGGGAAAGGCTTGCAGATTTTTATATTCAGAAAGAGCCATTCAAGCCAGCACACCGGACTTTGTAACGTCTATCCTTCATGTCCCACCTGAACATTGCTTCTTTGGGCCAAAGTCAGTCCATGTTTCTTTCCCTTGATCAAACTCAGGCATATCTCTGTTCCCACACCAGCATTCAAACATTTCACTTACCCAGCAGCATCGGGCCTGCCCAGAGCATAGTAGGAGAAAAGTGGAAGGCCCCAGCCGTGCAGACACAGCCCAGCTTCATGGTGACTGTGTTTAGGTCTCCTGCAGCCTCTAACGCACTGATTTTCTTCAACATGAAACCTCTCAAATTAGAAAAGAGGAAGTTAATCTAACTGTCTCATCGCCTTGCATCTGGGGTCTATTTTCAACTTTGTGATTGGCTTTCATCGTTCAGATTCGGCTAGGTTGGCTCCAGCATCATTTACAACCAAAGGGTCATGGATGAAATAGTAACACTCTCAGTTGTTCAAGAAGTCCCCCATAGAGCTCAGAGACCTTCCAAAGCACCTGTCTGATCTCCTTTTGGCCTTCGTGGCACTCTGACAAGGGTCAGTGCACTAACCCTTCATCTCACTAGTGAAACAACGGGCAAGAAGCACGAAGTTGCTTGAAGGCAACACAGACGTTCACTGGGAGAGCAGTGATGAGACTTCCCATGTCCTGCCCTATCCTGCCGCAAGCCTTACGTGTTTCTAGTGACCAGAGCGACAGAGCGGGAAGATCAGTAATGGCACCCAATCAGATATCAGGTTAGTCCCTTGTAGGCTCCAACCATCCAAAGCCCACACAGATTTGTGCACAAATTCCTCTAGTCTCATGTCTCTGCTGGCTTTTTCTGTGGCACGATTAAAGCTGGATATTCAGGGGCACTTGGGTGGCTGAGTCGGTTGAGCGTCGGACTTCAGCTCAGGTCGCGATCTCACGGCTTGTGAGTTCGAGCCCCGCGTCGGGCCCTGTGCTGACAGCTCGGAGGTTGGAGCCTGCTTCGGATTCTGTGTCCCCCTCTCTCTCTGCCCCTCCCCTGCTCATGCTCTGTCTCTCTCTCTCTCTCTCTCTCTGTGTCAAAAATAAATAAACATTAAAAAAAATTTTTTTAACTGAATATCCAGTCTCAGAGGAAATCTGAGTATGCAGCAGAGAGAGCCCCCCGGGAAAGAGGAGAGGAAAGAAGGACATTGACTTCTAGAAGACACAGCAGTAAGCCCAGGGCTCAGGCCCAGGGCCAAAGCTTGAGCCACTGATCCTGAGGAAATCAGAGATAGGAGGCATCTGATAGCTTGAGAAACCTAAGGAGACACAGGAATAAGGGCGACAGGGAGGCCCTAGCATCTCTCTTCAGCTCCAGGTGGCCTTATGGGAACCGTTGTCCTTGCCTCCGAATGTTTGCTGTTTGTTCAAGGCCTACTTAATGGCAGGGCCCAGGCCTCTGGTCACAGGGACCACATTCCTCACCCCTCCCCAGCATAACGCCCACGTTGAGATGAAACAAATCATCAGAAACGGGAGAATGCAGTCCTGCTTGAAGTCAGAGGGAGGGCCAGCGTGCCCCTTCAGCTGTGCAAAAACCGCAGATCAGGGCAGACCTGTTGGCAACATGGCCATGAGAGAACGGATACTTCTCAATCTAAAATAAGCATTTAGAATAGATTTTCCATTATCTGAGAGACATGTATTTTTGTGCAGGTGGCCCCAGGGACTCCAGTGGGGGTTGAAAATATGGGCGTGGGGAGAGTCAGCGAGGCAGTGAGCCCTGCAGCTGAGGTGATGTGAAAGACTCTGAAGCCTCAGAAGAGGAAGAAAATTCTTGGCCGGATCTAATAAAAATTAAGAAAATGAAATGTGTTTAGATGGACCTCCACTCCTAACACTCCCTAAAACAGAGTCCCGGGGTTAGATAGGTCTTTAAGGGGCTTCTAAACCAACCACAAAGATCTTTCCCTCTCTTTGGCATCCTTTCAACTTAACTGCCCTTGCCACAGTGCCCTTGCCACTGCCATGACTGGATAGAGACCCTCCTCTGTACCGTCTGCAACAACTCACGAGATCTCAATATGGGAGACGAAATGGCCTCTGAAGATGTGGGGCGAAGCTATCGTATTCTCCGCACTTAAATTCCTACGACGGTCTCTGGGAAATTTTACTCCCTTGAAGCCTAATCAATGAACTAGTTAGTGGGGAAAAGCCACCTCGGGCCTTCCGATGCGCTTATGAAGACTGAAATCCAATTCACGGGGGGAGCCCTGCCACCAAGATCATCCCAGAACCCTCATGGGGAACTGGGACAAGTCCCTGCCTTCACCCCATCCCAACACCAGTTGGGATGCCATTCCCAGCTGCACCTGGCTTGTCACTAGTGGGCTGGTGCTTCTTTTTTCTTTCTTTTTTTTTTTTTATTGAGTAGATAAAAATATTTATAAAGATGTGAAGGTCTAAAGACTAATGATGCAATATGCAGTTTTGTGCCCTCACCCAGTGGAAGAAATAGAATATTGCCATTATCCATGAAGTACGGTGTGGGTCCCTTCTGATGACACTTCCTGCCCCATGATCATCACCCACAATCCTGATGGTGTATCTGTCACTCCCTTTATTTTATAGTTGCAATAACTTTGTACTTTTGAACCTTTAATAAATAGAATCACATTATGTTGATTGTTCTGAGACTTGCTTTCTTCTTTTTTTTTTTTTTTTTTTCTTGTGTTTTTCTTTTTTTAGCCTTTTGCTGGGCTTGGACAAGAGGTCCTTAATTCCTTATCTGCCATCCTTCAGGTCAGGTGTGTGTGTCTGTGTGTGTGTGTGTGTGTGTGTGTGAGTGAGTGTATGTGTATAGCATGTTAAACAGGATTTTTAAAGAGTAGTTTTAGATTCACAACAAAATTGAGGGGAAGGTGCAGAGGGTACCCCTGTGTCCCTGGCCCATGCACAGACTCCCTCATTGGCAACATTCTCCCAAGAGTGGTACATTAGTTACAGTTGATGAACCTACATTGATATATTACCATCACTCAAAATCCATAGTTGACGTTAGGGTTTACTCTTGGGGTTATGCATTCTATGGGTTTGGACAAATGTGTAATGACTTATATCCATTATTACAGTATCATACAGAGTATTTTCACTGCTCTAACCACCTTCTGTGTTCTGTCTATTCATCCTAAACCCTGGTAACCACTGGTCTTTTTATACTGTCTCCATAATTTTGCCTTTTCCAGAATGTCAGAGTTGGACTTCTACAGCGTGTAACCTTTCAGATTGGCTTCTTTCACTTAGCATTGTGCTTTTGGGTCTCCTCCATGTCTCTTTCTGGCTGGATAGTGCAAATATTTTTAGCCCCAAATAAAATAAATAAAACTGTTATGGACATTCATGTACAGGTTGTCACATGCACACTGGCTTTCTTAATTACTTAATTAATCAATTATTTATAGTGAGATATCATTGACATATAGCATATTAGTTTCAGGTGTACAACACAATAATTAAATATTTGCATATATCACAGAATAATCACCACCTTAAGTCTCATTAACATCCATCACCACACATAGTTACAAATTTTTTCTTCTGGTGACGAGAACTTTTAAGATCTACTCTCTTAGCCACTTTCAAATATACAATCCAGCATTATTAGCTCTAGTCACCATGCTGTAGTTCTTTTTTTTTATTTTTTTTTATTTTTGAGAGAGAGAGAGAGACAAACGGAACGTGAGTGGGGGAGGGGCAGAGAGAGACAGAGACACAGAATCCAAAACAGGCTCCAGGCTCTGAGTTGTCAGCACAGAGCCACAGAGCCCGACGCGGGGCTCAAACTCACAAACTGTGAGATCATGACCTGAGCCCAAATCAGACATTTAACCAACTGAGCCACCCAGGCGCCCCCACCATGCTGTCATTCTATCCCCAGGACTTAGTAGCTTTCGTTTGTATTGAGTAATTAGGGGTAGACTGGCTGGCTCATGAGGTGTAGGTGTATGTTTAACATTTTTATTTCTAAATTTTTACTCTTTTATGTAAGTAAAAGGTAAAAAAGCGTGTATTTGTATAATTTGCATAATTTTTTTATTGTCGTAAAATGCGCCATCTTGATAAAATCGACCATCTTAACTATTTTTAAGTACACAGTTCAGTGGTATTAAATACGTTCATCCATCCCCGTAAGACTTTCATCTTGTGAAGCTGAAACTCTGTCCCCATTAAACAAGAACTCTTCATCTTCCCAGTAGAAGGGCAATCACCTTTCGACCTTCTGTCTCTGTAATCCTGACTACTCTAAGTACCTCACATCAGTAGAATCACTTATTTTCTGTTGGTTTTTCTGAGAGTAGCCATCCTAATGGGTGGGAGGCAGTATCTTATTATAGTTTTGATTTGCATTTCCCTAATGATTAGTGATATTGAGCATCTTTTTATGTGCTTATTGCCCATTTGTTTATCTTCTTTAGAAAAATGTCTATTCAGGGGCTCTTGGGGGGGGGGGGGGGTGAGCATCCAACTTCAGCTCAGGCTATCATCTCACAGTTTGAGAGTTCCAGCCCTGCATTGGGCTCGCTGCTGTCAGCTCAAAGCCCAATTCGGATCCTTTGTCCCCCACCCCCACCCCCTGCCCCTGCCCCTCCCCACTTACACGAGCTCTCTCTCTCTCTCAAAAATAAATAAGCATAAAAAAATAAAAAGAAATGTCTATTCAAATTCTGTGCCTATTTTAAAATCTGATTTTTCTTTGTTGAGTTTTAGGAGTTCTCTGTATGTTCTGGACACCAACCCCTCATCAGATTTATGACTTGCAAATGTTTTCACTCATTCTGGGGGTTGTCTTTTCATTATGTGGATGTTTTTTGATGCACGAAATTTTTAACTTTTAGAAAGTCCAATTTGTCTATTTTTCTTTTGTTGCTGGTAACTTTGGTGTCACACCCAAGAAATCAATGCTAAATTCAATGCCATAAAACTTCTGCCCTATGTTTTTTTCTAAGCGTTTTATAATTTCAAGTCTATATGTTTAACTATTTAAGAAACCGTCAAACTGTTTTCTCAAAGTCACCGAGCCATTTTACAATCCTACCAGCAGTGTAGGAGAATTCCACTGCTCATTTCTTATAAAAGAAAGACAAGAAATAAAGGGAGGGAGGGAGAGGAGGAGGGGGAAAAGGGAAGGAAGGAGGAAAAAGAGGAAGAAGGGAGAAAAGGAGGGGGGCAGGGGGAGGGGAGAAAAAGAATACTCTCAGGTCTATTTCAGGTTGTGCAGGTAGAAGCTGGAAGTGTCCGGATAAGCCAGACATCAACTGACATGCCCCAGATGCGTGGTTTTTTGTTTGTGTTTTTTTAATGTTTCTTTATTTATTTTAAGAGAGTGAGAGGCAGAGGGGGAGGGAGAGAGAATCCCAAGCAGGGTCCATGCTCAGCCCCACAAGGGACTCGATCTCACAACCGTGAGATCACGACCTGAGCCGAAATCAAGAGTCAGACGCTCAACCGACTGAGCCACCCATGCACCCCACAGGCATAGAGTTTAGAACATACATTCAGAAACCAAGCACAAGGATGCTCTGAGTCTCCCATGTACCAAGCCTCTCGCTCGATTGTTTCCCTCTCAGGGAGTGGTTCCAGTTCCTCAAGCAAGCCGATCCCTTGTCCCCAGGACACTAGAAGTATGAGAAACTCATTCTGCTGCCAGGTGGGCCTCAGTTTCATGAGGAAAACACACATCTTCCTGGAAGATCGTGTCCTGAGCTTTTCCTTTAACTTGACTGCCGGCAGCAAATGAAAGAATTAAGGCTATTTCATGGAGGATAGTGCCCTGAGCTTTTTTCTCCTGGAGAAATTAATACTGGTTGAGGTTCTTGGGCCACAGAGGATTAAAAATACGTATGCGTGTATTTTTTTCTTACTCCTTTTGTGATGGGTCTGCGGGCTGATCCAGCAAGACAGAGGAATTCTGAGCTGACTCCTTTCATGATGGGTCTGAAGACTCATCCAACAAAACAGAGGAATTCTGAGCTGCCTAGAGGTGCATCACAGAGGCAGGCAGGCTTCTGCTGGGGCCCAAGATGACAGTCTGCCTCCCTTCTCTTGGATGCTTTATTTGGGCCTGTCTTCAGTTCTCAGTTGCCTTGTGTATTGGTTAATGAAATTTGTTAGTTGAAATACATCTCTCAATTTCTTTGTTGAAGTAATAGTTCTAGCAGAACCACAGGCTTTCCCCCCACAACACACACACACATGAAAAAAACTCAAGGGTCAATAGAGCAATTTTACAAGTATTTATTCTGTGCAGGAATACAGAGATGTCAATTACCACATTACTGCCCAGGCAACAAAGTAAAAAATAAGATAACCAGATAGAATTATGGGTTTCCTTTTGAAGGGTCATTTTTGCCGAACGTGGCCATCTTTCAAGAAGTTCTTCCACAAGCCCCCCCTTAGTCACATTTTACTTCCATAACTAGAATTTAAATAAAAATTTGCAAAAGAAAAAAAAATTAAAAACTTGATTAAAAGAAAAAGCAAAAAAAAAAAAAAAGTTTTGCTTCCAAAGACAGGTTGATATTAACAGAAGAAGTTGGTAAACAATTAGGAATATTCACACAAGTCTCTTTTTCCGCTCAAGATAACGGGATTGATATTCCCATAAGAAGTCTCTACTTCGACACCTTCTCGAGTTGGATTCTTTGGGCCAGGTTTATGATACAGAAGGATCATGCTCCCTCTATTGATTCAGAAGAGAAGGGACATTTATTTCATTTCTTTTAAGGCTCCTTTTAATAGTTATGAAACCTTGCATTTTTTTTTTAAGGTTAAAGCCTGCAATTTTTTTGGTTATCACTGTAAGCAAAAAGAAGGCTTACAAAACTCTGTTTTACTGGCAGAAATGATGTAGAAATGATTAAGATTTTTCTTCACCCAGCTAGTAATCTTATTATTGTGACTCTAAATTCTGGTTCAGACATCTCACTTGTATCCGTGTTGACCAAATCTCTGGCTGTCATTCCTTCCTGTTCTTACTTTTGGGGTGAATTGTTTCGTTTCATCATTTTGAAGGAGGAAAAGGAATGAATAAAGTAAAAAAAATTTTTTTTTAAGAATTAAAAGCAACACAAAAAAGTCAAAGATGCTAGATCCTAGATGTCTTTTGGTCTGGTTGTTGAAAGAAGCTTGATAGAGAAAAAAGGGAAAGAAAAGAAAAGGGGGAAATAAAGGGGAAAAAAAGGAAAATGATTGAAAATTGGAAAAAAATGAATACAATCAAATGAAATGAAAATAAAATCGAATTTTAAAAAATCACAATAAAGTAAAAAATATAGTTGAAAAAATTAAAGGAAGTTTTTTTTATAAAGACGGAAAATAAAAATAAAATTTTTCCCTTTCTGCTAAGTTCTGTAGTACAAGTTGTGCAGATTGCTGTGTTAATCCCCAGATCAGTTTTCTAGGTGTGCAAGATGGTTTGGTGTTGATCTGGCCACATTTCAGGGATGAGAGATAAAAACAAAAAACAAAAAAAAACCCCTTCCATGCTAGTCAAGATCTTTCTTAATCATATAACAGCATAAGGCACATAGGACATCAAGCTTCCAAATGTTATTTGCAATGATACATTGTAGAAAGTGAAGAAAATGTAATTGTAGAAAGTGAAGAAAATGCAGAAAAATAAAATAAAGAAATAAAAATCATCAGTATTTCTTTTACTTAGAGACTTTTCCTATTGATAGTTTGGTTAATTTTCTTCTTAGGTGTTCCCCCCACCCAACAAGCTCAGGAATATAGACCATGATTAATCTTATGTACTGGTAAAAAACATAAGATTAAAAATTTATATTAAAAATATAAAGCTCTAATATATATATGTATGTGTGTGTGTATATATATATATATATATATATATACATGTGCGCACACACACACACACACACACACATATATATAGCTCTAGATGTCTAAAGTAGGGAATATAGAATACAGGCACTCTTCCTTATTCTCCTACTAAATACAACTAAAACTTGTGCACATTACATATAAAAATAAGATCTTTAAAACCTTTAAAAAGAAAGGGAGCCTGGGCGGCTCAGTCTGTGAAGTGTCTGACTCTTGATTTCAGCTCAGGTCATGATCCCAGGATGGTGGCATCGAGCCCTGTGTCAGGCTTCATGTTCTGTGAGCTCTGTGGGATTCTCTCTCTCTCTCCTTTCTGCCCCTCCCTCCCCCTCCTCTCTCTAAAATAAATACATACATAAATAAATAAATAAGTAGAAGAAAGCAAACCAGCTAGGGATCTTGGAACCCAGGGAACAGACGAAGGTAAGTTCCCTGGATTTTTTTTTTTTTTTTGCTTAAATTTTTTTTTTACATTTATTTATTTCTGAGAGAGAGTGGTAGAGTGCAAGCAGGGGAGGGGCAGAGAGGGAGACACAGAATCCCAAGCAGGCTCCAGGCTCTGAGCTGTCAGCACAGAGCCTGACGTGGGACTTGAACTCACCAACTGCAGGATCATGATCTGAGCCGAAGTTGGGCGCTTTTAACTGAGACACCCAGGCCCCCTTCTTTTTGCTTTATATATGCCAGACTTGGAGCTGAAAAAGCCAGCAACCCAGAAATGCAATGGCACAGTGTGGGGGGGAGGCGGGAGCCCCAGCAAAAGTCTGCTCTCTTTAGCCAAAGGCCTGGGAGAGAAACAGTTTAACATGACAGAAAACATTTAGACAATAAATGTTCCACTTCAGCAACATCACAGGAAAAAACTATGGCCCCACCACTACCCACAAAAGCATTAGAAAACTGGGGCCCCTGGCCGGTTCAGCCGGAAGAGCATGTGACTCTTCCTCTCAGGGTCGTGAGCTTGAACCCCAGGTTAGGTGTAGAGATTACAAAACACAAACTTAAAGAACAAAAGCAAAAGCGTTGGAGAAAGCATCAGTAGACTTCGGAGCAGAGGAAATTACCACAGACCGAGAGGGACATTATGTATTAATAAAATGATCGATCCATAAAAGACATCTCACATGTATATGGACCAAACAACAGAGCTGCAAAACCCGTGGAACAAAAACGATACACTAGAAAAGTTGACAGATCCACAGTTACAGGTGGAGTCTTCACCAGTCCTCTCAACGACTGTAAAAGCAACTGGATAGAAAATCAACAAAGATATGAAAGAAGGTACGACACCATCAACCAACAAGACCTAACCGATGCTTGTAGAATACTCCACTCGGTAAGAGGAGAACACACATTCTCTGTAAGTGTCCACAGAGTATATACTAAAATAGACCATAGCCTGGGCCAAAAAAACTGCTCAACAAATTTTCAAATTTAAAACCATACAGGGGCACCTGGGTGGCTCAGCTCGTTGATCGTCTGACTCAGGTCATGATCCCAAGGTCGTGGGATCAAGCTCCGCATCGGGTTCTGCGGTGAGCATAGAGCCTGCTCGGGATTCTCTCTCTTTCCCTCTGTCCGTCTCCACTGCTTGTGTGATCTCTCTCTCTCTTTAAAATAAAATTAACAACAAAGTTAAAAACATACAGAATGTGTTTTCCAGCCACAATGGAATCAAACTAGAAATCAATAACAGAAAGAGAACAGAAAAATCTCTACACAGTTGGAAACGAAGCAACATACTTCCAAATAGTCCATGAGTCGACAAAATTTTTAAAAAGATACACTGAACTGAATGAAAATGAAGATACAATATATCAAAATTTGTGGGACATGGCTAAAGCAGAGTTGAGAGGGAAATGTAAAATTTTATTAACATTTATTTATTTTTTGAGAGAGAGAAACAGAGCATGAGCAGGGGAGAGGCAGAGAGAGAGAGGGAGTCACAGAATCCGAAGCAGGCTCTAGGCTCTGAGCTGTCAGCACAGAGCCCGATGTGGGGCTCAAACCCACAAACCACAAGACCATGACCTGAGCCAAAGTCAGATGCTTAACCGACTGAGCCCCCCAGGCACCCCTGACAAGGAAATATATAGCGATAACTGCATGTATTAGAACACAGAAAAATCTTAAACCAATAGTCTAAGCTCCCTAAAAAAAGAATAGTCAAATAGTAAAATAAATCCAAACAAGAAGAAAAAAGGAAGCACAAAGATAAGAGCAGAAAAACAATAAAACTGAAAATGGAAAAGCAATAGGGAAAATCAATGAAGTTAAGAAATGAGAAAATCAATCTTTCTTGAAAAGATTAGTACAATTGACAAACCTCTAGCAAGACTGGAAAAGAAAAACCAGAGAAAGAAGACATACATTACCAATATCTAGGTGCAACTGAGGATATCACTACAGAAACTGCAGATATCAAGAAGACAATAAGGAAAAACTATAAATAATTTAATACATATAAATGTGACAACTTAGGTAAAATGGGCCAATTCCTTGAAAAGTCCGCCCTATAATTATAAAGGAAATTGAATTCATAATTTTAAAAGTCCCCCAAAAGAAATCTCTAGGCCCAGATAGTTTTCTTGGAGACTTCTACCAAAAATTTAAAAAATTAACCTCAGGGGCACCTGGGTGGCTCAGTTGGTTGAGCGTCCAACTTTGGCTCAGGTCATGATCTGACTTTCATTGCGTATGTGGAAATCATAAATTGATGGGTTTAATTTATTTGACTCACATAGTTACAGAAATGTATGTAACAAGGTGTTTGATGAAGTCCTAAGCCATCTCGTTGTATAAACCATAGTATAAACATAATTTATAGCATAAGTTATATGTATATTATGTATAGTATAAACTATAAACTCTGTCAAAATTATGCTTTTTGCAAAAATAAAAGACGAGAAATAAGGAATTTTTAATTCAAGCGGACACAGGAGTACAGTAAACAGAGACTACATTAGTGGGGTAAATATCTTAGATGATTTCAAAAATATATATATTCCTTGGTATTTAAAAATATAAAAGTATTAGAAATAAGAAAGGGGATATTATTAAGACTAAAAATTCAGACTAAAAAAGAAGAGACTATAGTATGCAAGGTAGAAGAAACAAGACAGAAGACTTGATCAAAATATCAAAAGTTAATTCTGCGAAAGCCATAGGCCTTTGACTAGTCTGATTAAGATTAACTGAAGTATGAGGATGTCTAGGGGCACCTGGGTGACTCAGTGAAGCATCTGACTTCGGCTCAAGTCATGATCTCATGGTTTGTCAGTTCGAGGCCCGCTGTGCTGACAGCTCAGAGCCTGCAGCCTGCTTCGGATTCTGTGTCTCCCTCTCTCTCTGCCCCACCCCTGCTTGCACTTTGTCTCTCTCTCTCTCAAAAAAAAAAAAAAAACTGAATAAATGTTAAAAAAAAGTTTTTTTAAGTATGAAGATATCTCTAATATTCAACCATTAAACAACAATAGTTTGTCTAATATCTATGAAGTAAAGTGATGACCACTAATCTTGGTCCTGTTGTTATAGAAAATTGGGTTATAGGGAATCGAGTTTATTTCCCTAATGAGGAAAATACCAATGAGAAGCAAGATGATTTTCCTGAAAGGTTCAGGAATAGGAGGAATTAGGTACAACACAATATATAGATCAGGAATGATTTTGAAAATGAAAGGCTAGCTGGAAAGTCTACACAAGGAGAAATTAGACGCTTAGAGCCTCTCTTCCATCCAAGGAGGGGTGGGTGTTTCCAGGAGACTAATTTTTCCCCCACCGAAGTTAAACGCTCAAGAGAAATTAAACCCAGTAGCAAGTGCAGATGAACTCAGGTGAGCTCAATAGGTCGACAGCTGGGGCATCACTGGCACCTGGCATACCACCCAGACACTCTTTTTCTTTGCCCTGGCGAAGGTGCTTCAGCCAAGCAAGGAAGTAAATGAAAAAAAAAGGAAGACATAAGATTCAGGAAGAAAAGAGGTTTAACACAAAAGACAGATGCAGGGAAGTCCCAGGACAGCAGCATGGCAGGGGGCCTAGAGATCCGACAATCCAAATTAGTGCCAAAGACCCGTGGATCTCAGGGGACACTTTTTGCTGATGAAAATCAAATAAATAAATAAATAAATAAGAAAAAGAAACCGAAAAACTTCTTGGTGCTTTTACCCATGTGGGAAATAGTATTAAGTGGCTTCAGAATGTTTTTCAAAATCTTAGGGAAAAGCTAATAATAGGCACATAGAAAACGAACCAAATGACAAAAATGAAGCAGCTATTATCTCTAGAGAGGAAAAGATTGTTCGGGAAAGGAAACGTAATCAGCGAACACTGTGTGTCTCAGTAACGAGCAGCAGCCATAAATTGTGATAAAGCTGCATCGGAGCGGTGGCTAAGGAAAGAGGGAAGTTGCTAATGATGGTCTGATAAGAGCAATCTTCATATTCTATGGTAGGAGTTCAAATGGATAATATCTAATGTTGAAAAAAAATCAAGAAATAGCAGCATATTACATACCGAGGTAAAGTAACAGAAGACATAGCTAAAATTGTTGAAAATTATTATTATTTAACTGCCTCTGGGGAACAGGGCTGAGGGGTGTGAGGAAAGGGCCAATAAACAGCTATCTTCTTACATGCGTTGCATTCTATTCTACAATTCAAATCGTGTGTGTGTTCCTTTAACTGGAAAAAAAAAACCATTTAAAAATGAAAGAAAGCAAAAAAGAAAAAATAGAAAATAAAGAAAGATGAAAGAAAGCGTTGTCTTCCCACATACATTTAAAGATATTTCCATGGGAAAAAAATCACACAGGCCACATCACTGTGCAGCGAAGTGGAAAATAAGACCAAAGGAGATAATGCTTATTCCTCTTGGAAAGAAAACCACGAAGAAAATAAAACAGGCTTCTCTATCAACCGTGAGTTAAGAAGGGAGTGAAACTGAAGTTATAGATTATTTAGAAATAAGGAACAAAGACAGGAATACATACAAAAGTCTAATGAATGTGGCCAAGATAAGAATAAGAGGAAAAGTGATAGCCTTTGTGAGTTTGTGTAAAAACATAAGCTTAGGGGCACCGGGCTGGCTCAGTAGGTTAAACATCTGACTTCGGCTCAGGTCATGACTTCATTTGTGAGTTGGAGCCCTGAATCGAGCTCTCTGCTGTCAGCACAGGGGTTGCTTGAGATTCCCTTGCCCCCCACCCCCTCCGCCCCTGCACTGCACTCTCTCTCTCTCTCTGAAAAACAAATAGACATTAAAAAAAAAGAGAAGTTTAGAAATAAATGAATAATGAGGTAAATCTAAAGTGGAGGAAGGAAATAATGCATGAGGAAATAAAAGGCAAAGACCTGATCAATAAGACGAAATCTATGACAGGACTAAGAAGACAGACAAACCTTTGGCAAGTCTGATTAAAACAGATAGAATGGTCAAGGGGGTTGCCTCCCCAACAGTCATTCCACCTTAGAATGGGTAAGCTGAGGAAGTTATGGTGGTCAATCTCATTCCCCTTTCTAGTGATTGACTTAGAAATGGGCAGGTTACCCCGTCCTGACCAATATGATATGGCAAGATTGCTGGAGAAAGTTTCGACACTCAAGAAAGAGACATGTAGAAGAGGTACTTGGTCCCTTTCTTTCTCTATATTTTTGGGTCTGATGCTTGGAGCTGCTAGAATCATCTTGCTGCTAGCCCAAAGGCCATGCCCAGAGAATTGCAGAAAACTGGGTCCAGAGTCCTGATGTACTGGAGACATCCTGTCTCTAGACTTTTTGTTGTGTGAGATAATGCATTTCCTCACTGTTTAAGCCAATTTGAATCATGCTTTCCTGTTATTTCCAGCTGAAATCATCTTGCTGATAAAAGAAAGAGAGCTCCAAAGCGAGGTAAGAGAGGGGGAACGATTTATGTGGACAGACACATAAATTATTACCAAAAAAATAGAAGAAAACGTGTACAGCCGCATACCAATAAAATGGATGATTCTTCAAACTTGACTCCAAAGGAGATAGACAAGCCTGATGAGACCAATAATAACAGGGAACAAAAGTTTGTCAAAGATGTATCCCAAAAAAGGGTATCGAGTCCATGTGATATTATAGGAGAAATCTATCAAACCTAAATTGCCTATCCTAAGGGGAAGATGACTGACCTTAGAAAGTACAAGAAACAGGGCAGGTTCGAGGATGTAGGAAGTTGGTCTCATCCAGGCAGCGTCACTGGGATGAATGAACCTCACTTGCCTTCCGTCATGGTCTAATCTGTTCCAAATTTAATTTTTTTTTGATGTTTATTTATTTTGAGAGAAAGAGAGAGAGAGAGAGAGAGAGAGAGAATCCCAAGCAGTCTCCAAGCTCTAAGCTGTCAGCACAGAGCCCAACGAGGGGCTCAAACCCACAAACCGTGAGATCATGACCTGAGCCAAAGTCGGGTGCTTCACCGACTGAGCCACCCAGGCACCCCTAATCTCCAGATTTAACTTCCAGGGAGACGGCACCTGCTCGACCCGCTGGGGTGCATGCTGTCCTCTGGGATCCGATAGGTATACAGTGAGCCTACCTACCCACATGGACTGACAGAGGCAGCAGAATCCTGCCAAAGCAAAATCAGTCTGTTACGAAAATTGGGGGGAAATTCATGCTGGGTCGGGAACAGTAACATAGTCCATTATAATCAGATTGGCACAAATGTAAAACTTTAAATGCCCACCATGGACAAGGGCGTCAGGAATTAGGCACCCTAATATACTCCGGGGGGTGGGGTGGGGCACGGAGGCTGCTTTCTTAGAGACAATATGAAAGTATCTTTGAGCCAATGATGCTACATTTAGGACTTTATCTTTCAGAAACAGTCACACGTGCAGTCAAAAATACCCCCCCCCCAGCATTGTTTATTGCAGCATTGTATGTAACAATGAAAAATTGGTAACATGTAAAGTGTTGGCTAAACAAAATGTGGTATAGTACTTGCACTGTGGAACACTATATAATCCTTAAAAAGAAAAAAGTTCCATGGAAAGAACTCCATAATATGCGGTCAATCGAAATAAACCAGCTGCATAAGCATTTGTAAAATATGGTCCCACTTCCGGTCTTAAAAAGACCGTAAATATGTGTTAGATGCATACCAAACAATTCAGAAATACACACATGGTCAAGAGCAGTTACCCACAGAAAGGGGAACAATATGGGGATGGTTAAAGGGAGCATTTGCTTTTACCTGATATATTCCTGTATTATTTGAGCTACGTACTTACAGTGAGCATGAATTTCTGTCTATGTGCACTTATGCACATGTGACAATACGATGTGATCCGATTTTTAAAATACACATACCTATTGCTACAGATGGGAACACGGATTGGCACCCTTTGAATGTCGGCATTGACTGTTTCCGGTTACTAGGCGTATAGGTGATTTTAATGACCTCTTTTGCTTACCTGTATTTTAATTTTATGCAAAGAATATTAGTGTAGTAAAATAATTTACATAGAAATCTTGATTTCCTTTTGGAAACAAGTTGCTACCAGGAAATTTATAAATAGATATACATTATTCCCATAAAAATGAGCATGTGAACAGGAAGAAGAAATGTGAATGGCTAATACTCTGAAACTCTCTAATTCTAAAGCACCTAGTCTGGGATAAAGTAAGCCCTCAATAACCTAGTAATTAGGTTATTGCATTACTATTCCTTATTATTATAACACTATGTGCGCGTGAAATCTGATTGTGGGACTATAAGATGTATCCTAGAAAGCTATGGAAACTATACTGAGAAGGAAGCTGCTAAATCCCAAATGCAAGGACGCTGTTCAAGGAGGCTGTGTTAGCGTCCCAGGAAAATGAGGCTGCTCCAAGGGCACCCACCAAACCCTCAGGGGAGCTGTCAGTCGTGTTTCGAACCTGCCAGGATGGCTTCTCTGAGAGGGTCACGTCCTGCTGGTAAATATAGGACCTCAGCAGCAGGAAGTCAGCAATCTCTCCTGAGGATTCATCTGAAGCTTGGCTTCCTGAGAACAAGTGTTACAAAACAAAGCGATTGTTTTCTTTGCCATCGGAGGAAAAGAAAGAAGACATGGAAACCAGAAGACGTGTTTGCTGAGAGTAGTCAGTTTTTTTTTTTATTTTTTTTTAATGTTTATTTATTTTTGAGAGAGACAGAGACAGAATGCAAGTGGGTTAGGGGCAGGGAGGGAGACACAGAATCAGAAGCAGGCTCCAGGCTCTGAGCTGTCAGCACAGAGCCTGACGCGGGGCTCGAACTCACGAGCCGTGAGATCGTGACCTGAGCCGAAGTCGGACGCTCAACCGACTGAGCCACCCAGGCGCCCCAAGAGTAGTCAGTTTTAAGTGGGACATTCACCCTATACTCCAAATCTTCCCTCTCCTCCACCTCCTACCCATCACCACCTGCCCAAGATTTGTATCGCTGGAAAGAAATAGACCTGTCTACACTCCAACCAATACGGCCTTTAAAAGGTAAAGGGAAAGTTGTTTTCATAGTATTTTATTATAAAAGGAACACACGGTCCATGTAGAAAAATAAGGAAGGAACATGGAAAGCACCCATAATTAACGCCATGACCCTGAAACAACCACTTTTGTTTTTTTTAATTTTTTTTTCAACGTTTATTTATTTTTGGGACAGAGAGAGAGACACAGCATGAACGGGGGAGGGGCAGAGAGAGAGGGAGACACAGAATCGGAAACAGGCTCCAGGCTCTGAGCTGTCAGCCCAGAGCCCGACAGCGGGGCTCGAACTCACGGACCGCGAGATCGTGACCTGAGCCGAAGTCGGACGCTTAACCGACTGCGCCACCCAGGCGCCCCCTGAAACAACCACTTTTAATGTGTGGGCCAATGTTAGTCTGTTTCATCATTTCTGAAATTGTACATACTTCCGTAATGTTTCTCATGTGCCCTGTGACATAAATATTTCCCATGTTGCTACAATCTCTTAACAAATGTAATTTTTTATCTGCCGTGTGGATGTATGCAGAAGAGTCTCGATGGTGAGAAGGACAGAGACGCAGAAGGACTCACTACAGTCAGTTATCTGGGGCCGTATTGTCTTTGAGGACAGGGAGCTTCAGGATTCACACAGGTCGCTCTGGAAGAGTCCTTCTCCTTCTTTGGAACCGCAGCATCCTCATTGTCCTCCCCAAGGGGAGTTCAGGCCAGGCAGGAATTCTGATTCTCTGATTCTGGCCCCTCTGATTCTCCTCCCCGGGTCTCAGGCAAGACAATGGAGATTAAATGTGGTTCTGGTAATCCGGGTCCTCTGCGTCTTCCTCTATGGCTTCCGGGTGCAAGAGAAGTGAATAGGTGATGGCATTCTCAGCCTAGAGAAAGCAGAAAGGAGAGTCACAGGGATGGAGGCAGCAGAAGAGCGGGGACAGGGAGATGGCTGGGACGGCTCACCTCAACTTTGGCTGCATCTTCAGCATCCGTGAGATTGGCTGTGGGCAACAAGAACAGAGATCAGCCAGGGCACTGTTGCAGAAGAGGACCTACCACACTGCCGCAGAGGCTGCAAAGACAAAGCCCGGACCAGACCTGCAAGAAGGACCTGTAGGCCAAGAGCTCCGTTCACCACCCAGGCTCCCCACCCTGGCCAAGCTGGCAGAAGGAGGCAGTCTGTGCTGCGTGCGTTTCAGAGAGTGGCTGACTTTTTCTAGAGGCAAACTAGCCAGCTTGGGGGATCTGAGAACCGGGGAAGAGCTGGGAGCTGTTCAGTATCACAGGGAAGTCAAGTCCAGATTTTTGCCAACCCCAGGAGACCCGGGGTGGGGGTGGGGGACGTCTGGGCATCGGCCAGATGCCCTGCATCTTGCTGGGAACTCTCAGAAGAAGGTGATGCTCCCTGACGTTAAAAGGAAAGAAAGCACAGAGGTGAAAGCGAGGGAGGGAAAGAGGGAAGCAAGCAAATCAGGCCAGTCGACTCCCTGGTAAATCGCTAAAACACACCAAATTCCCACGTGTGTTTTGCCAAAAAGCTCACTTCGCCAGGGCGGGAAGTAGCCTCAGTATCTGCGAAGCAGCATTCCTCAGGAAGGGGCTGGAGGGTCTGGGACAATACGTTTAGTGTCTCCACTCCCCCTCTGAACACAAAGAGTCTCTGTTCGCCATGCTGCAAATTCTGGAGCAAACCTCTTCCCCAATTCTCCTTCCAATACATTTCTCAATCATCCCAGCAACCTCGCCAGCTGATGGGAAACAACCAGCCCCAGTGCCTGGCTGTGAAATAAATACTTGTGGAATATATTTATGCCAGTATGGACGGAGCCAAACCTCCAGGTGGCTCTTCCCAGTTGTGCTGGGGCTTTACTCTACATCTGCTTTGGCCTGGTGTGGGCTCAGGCCCCGCGTCCCCGCGTGACCTGGCCAAGAACGCAAGGGCCTTGCTCAAAGCACAGCGGGATGAACGCCATTTTGCTCAAGCTCTCGAATCTGTTGGTCCTTTTCTGAGTCACACTCCTGCCGTCTGACCCAGAGTCCTCGAGGGCCTCCTGTTCTTCTCTTGTTGCTGCTGGGGAGCCCCTCGAGAATGTCTTGGGTTCCCTCGTGCTCCAGCTAAACTACAGTCAGGAGGTCGCCTGGAATACTCCTGTTCCTACCTCAGCCGGGGGTTGAATGGTCACTGACTCTCAGAGTGTCAGGCCTGGAAGGGCTTCAAGGTCGTCCAGGCCACTCCACTCCTGTCCTCAGGGAGGTCCCTGCACCCCCATGGTGGGGAACATTCAAGATTCCACCTGATGATGATGACAGAGCTAGGACCACGTCCATGTTTAATAAACTTACTCAAGTGGGCATCAGAACCAAGCTTTGCCCACAAGTGAAGCTCACTGATGAATGCACCCAGTCCTCTAGAACTTTCTCAAGCCCAGATCTCCTCCTGATGCCCCACCCTTACCCCATCACTCCCAGAGACTCCTCACCGTGTCCTGGGAGTATTCCCTAGGTCTCCCCGTTTCCTCTCAATCCTGTTCGTCTCAGTCTTACCACTTCTAACCTCTGTCCCGTGCCAGCTTGGCCAACCCCCACAGAGAGGCCCAGATGTCTCTTATTTCCTGCTCTGGAAACGTTCCCAGCGTTCCTGGCTCCGGAATTCGGACACGGCCCTCCCCCTCTCTATCTGGGACAGGTGGTCTTCTGCCCCTCATCCCCAGTGAGGTCCTCTTGAGGCCCAGGAGTTAGTCTCAGAACTGACCAAGCGATTTGAGCCCCTGTCCTCCTCCCACCGCCCCCTCCCTCTCCTGCGCTCCCAGCTGAACTCACACAAGCCGCTTCCTGCTGACTCCAATCCACCTGGCAGCCCCAGGCAGGGCACCTCAGGCCCCCAGGCGGGGAGCTGCACTCACCTGGTTCCTCAGGGAGGGTCTCTCCCATTTCCCTGTGCTCAGGGTATCCTAGGAGAGCCATGGGGGAGGGGGGGTGCACATAGAAGGTTAGTAGGACTGTGGGCTGGGGCCTGAGTCCTGGGACAGGGACCCAGGGCGGGAATGGATTAGAACCAACACACACCCCTCCCCCACAGAGACTCCTCCCCACGCCCTGGCTCTCCTGCCCAGGCCCTGCCTGTAAGAGGGCTGGTCCAGAGAGACAGGTCGGGCGCTTGGGTTAAGCGTGGCGTCTCCTGGGACCGCCAGGCTCGTTCTGCCTTTTAAAAAAGCACTACTTTCGGGGCGCCTGGGTGGCGCCGTCGGTTAAGCGTCCGACTTCAGCCAGGTCACGATCTCGCGATCTCGCGGGATCTCGTGATCTCACGGTCCGCGAGTTCGAGCCCCGCGTCGGGCTCCGGGCGGATGGCTCAGAGCCTGGAGCCGGTTTCCGATTCTGTGTCTCCCTCTCTCTCTGCCCCTCCCCCGTTCATGCTCTGTCTCTCTCTGTCGCAAAAATAAATAAACGTTGGAAAAAAAATTAAAAAAAAAAAAAAAGCACTACTTTCTCCCACTCAGTGTCTCTCTCTGCACCTCCGCACTTGCTTGTCATCAGTGACTGAGGTGCAGGCTTGCAAAGTGCTTTCCGAGGTATCAGTAACAGTCTTTCCTCCTCTCAATGGCTGAGTCATTTTCCGCCTTCTTCCCCTGGGTGTCTTCGGACTTCCTCTCCAGCAAGCCGGCTTTTCCACGTGAGGAACAGCGACGATTTGCCTATTAGATCTCTATGGCACCTGCCCTCCTGTCTCAGCTCCTTTGCGTTAGTGCTAAGCGGGAAGGAACTGGTTTCCAAGGGCCCAGAATCTTCAGCGCGCCCATCAGTGAACGGAAGGCTGCCTGGCAAACTGTGCTGGGTGGTGCAGAGGGGAAGTGAGCGAGGAGTTACGGTTACTTCCCTCCTGTGGTCTTGCCATCCTCTTTGGAACACAGTTTCGTTCTTTAATGTGGCCTCCGCGGTCTGCGTGACCCGGCCCTTGTCCATTTGCCTGCCTGACTCACGCCTCCTTCCCTCGTGCCTTGCAATTCATGGCCTCAATGCCTCCAGCTGCCTCCAGCGCCCTCCTTGCCCTTCCCTCAAGTCCCAGCCCAGCTGCAGCGTTCCCCATTTCCAAGTCTAGAATGCTCTTCCGGCCCACTTGGCCTGGCTAACTGCTCCCCTCACGTACGGCCTCCTCCATAATGACAACGGCTCTTACTTGCGTGCTGTTGGCTAGGTACTCGGCACTGTCGTGCGAGCTCAGCCTCGTTTATCCTCCTACAATCCTGGGAGGTGGGTTCGATCAGCGTCCTCACTTTCCAGATGAAGACACGGAGGCCCAGAGATGGTGAATAACTCACCCAAGCTCACAAAGCAGGGGAGCCGTGGAGCCGAGATCTAAACTCGGGTGGTCTGGCCCCACCACGTGTGCGTGGGTCACTACATGCGCCACAGCGTCGCGAAAAAGCTTCTCTGATGGCTCGCCGCGTACTGCATCGTGTGGGCTCTCGTGTCCTCTGAACCCATAGCCTTTGCAACTCTCCACCATTGCTGTCATCCCACCCAGTTATAACGATTTACTTGGACTTCTGCCGTTCCCACATCTGTCGTTCCCACTGCACCGTGAGCTCCTTGAGAGCGGAGATCGGACTTAGCCTCCGCTGCCTAGCACAGTGCTGTGCACGTACACAAGTTTGTTCGAGCCTTGTCGAATGAATGAATGAATGAATGAATGAATGAATGAAACGTGGGTTGTGGGGGCACCTGGGTGGCTCAGGAGGTTAAGCATCTGACTCTTGATTTCAGCGCTCATCATGATCTCACGGTTCGTGGGATCGAGCTCCGCATTGGGCTCTGCACTGACAGCAAGGAGCCTGCTTGGGATCCTCTCTCTCCCTCTCTCTCTGCCCCCCCTCTCTCTCTCTTCCTCTCCCTCTCTCTCAAAATAAATAAATAAACTAAAAACAAAACCAAAACAAAACAAGGGGCTATGTCTGAATTATAAGGATTCTCTTAGCCCCAAGAGAAGGGTTCTGGAAATGTTTGGGGTTAGGGCGTTGGCCAAGTAGGAACTGATAACAAGAGGAACCAAGAGAAGCCACAAACCTGAAGTCTGCTTTTGCCTGTGGCGGAACCAGGCCACAACGGCAGCAAGGATGGCCACGGCAGCAATGCCAGCGACCGCGACCGCAATCATCACCGTCACTGAGGAGTCGCTCCAACTGGACCCTGAAGAGGAGAGACTTCAGGACAGGCGGTACTCTCCCACCTCCCACAGTGCTCAGTGCTTCTCCCCGGGAGCTGCTTTGTGTCTGGGTCCCTTGCAGATGCTACACTCACTTCCTCCCCCACCTGCCCTGAATGGGGTTGCTGTGGCTGGATGTGTGCCTCCCCTACACCAGGTGCCTCCTAGAGGCACACGAGGGCCTGTGTGGGGGCAGAGGGAAGGACTCCTGTCAGCTTCAGGGAGAGAAGGGAGGGGGGCCTGAAGCCTTCCTTGGTGGAAAGCACCACCACTGGACCCAGCAAGACCTTGAACTGTCGGGGACACGCCATGCCTTGGGGAGCAAGCCAATGTACATGTCACGAGAACTAAGAAGAACCGAAACCCTCGGTTCTTGGGGACGTCCAGGAGCTCAAGGAACCTCTGCACCAATGAGGGAGCTCTGTGCCATTGCTGTCCTTAGTAGGCTCCTGCATTTTCAGCGGCACACAGCCTTTTCAGCTGGGACCTGAGGCTGAGGGCTCTGAACCATAGCCCCTACTGCTGCCCCTTGGCCAATATTTATCAAGCCCCCCCCCCCCGTTCCTCCCCCTTTTGCCTCAGCGCCCAACTGTTTCGGCTGTGGCATTTCTCAGGCCTCCAAGTAGGCCCGTAGGACCTCGGCCATAACTGTCCAGCCCCCAGTCCTCTCTCCATCCTGATGGGGTTCCCACCTTGGACGGTGATGGCCACGGGCTGTGACGCCTGCAGACTCTTCCCTATCAGTCCTGTGCAATGGTACTCGCCGCTGTGACTGAGGTTTGCCCGTGGGATGGAGAAGGTGGAATTCATGGGGGAAAACTGCTTGGATTTTCCATTCTGGAAGAACGTGATCTTGTACAGAGGCTTGTTCCTCCAGCTGTGGCACCTCAGCACGATGGGCTCCCCCTTCTGGAACACCAGGCTAGGGGTCTGGAGCACCAGCCAGTCTGAAAGACACAAAGGGACCCCAGGACCCAGCAGGTCTTGACTCAACTCTGAGACCCACCCTGTCCTTACTGGTGGGCCACAGTGTGTGGAGGGAAGAGCTTGAGATCGCAATCCAGCGGCCTTGGTCTCCAAAGCTGGCTCCATCATTTGGGAGCTCGGCCATCTTGGGCCTCTTCTGGGCCGTGGATTCCTCAGCTGTGAAAATGGATGACGTAATACCACGCATCTACAATAGTTTCTGGCACATAGTAGGTGTTCAGGATACGCCCGTCTTCTCTTTCCTGTCCTGAGAGAGGGCAGCTACAGCCCTGTCCTGCCCGGGAGGCCCTTGTGAGAAGGATACAAGAGACCGCACCCAAAAAAGGGGGGGCGCCTGGGTGGCTCAGTCAGGTAAGCTGTCGACTGCGGCTCAGGTCATGATCCCACAGTCTGTGAGTTTGAGCCCTGCGTTGGGCTCTGTGCTGACAGCTCGGAGCCTGAAGCCTGCTTCAGAGTCTGTGTCTCCCTCTCTCTCTGCCCCTTTCCTGCTCACGCTCGGTCTCTCTCTCTCAAAATAAATAAACATTAAAAAAAGAAAAAAAAAACACCAAAAAAAAAGACCCCAGGATGCGGTCCCTTCCTTGGGGGAGCGATGGGAGAGATCCAGTCTGACCTAGGAGGTAACATGTGAGGGGACACGGCAGCGACATGTGTCTTCCGGGAGAGTACGAAATCATGGACATGAAACAAATATTAGTTTGTTTGACGTATGTTGGTAATGTGGAGTTTTACTTCAGCGGGGTCTTTGCCTGAAGGCAGCAGTGTCATGGGCGGGGCACTAGCCTGCTGTGTACCCCTTCCTCCCCAATTTTCATCCTTTTACTGAGGAAGAAAAAAATATTTAGTAATTTTGTTGTATAGGGAACAGAGCCTATGAGGGATATTTGTACTCCTGACCTCAGCCCAGGTACTTCTTTTCTTTTCTTTTCTTTTCTTTTCTTTTCTTTTCTTTTCTTTT
>NW_024412470.1:10467552-10533050 GCF_014898765.1 Herpailurus yagouaroundi
TTCTTTTCTTTTCTTTTCTTTTCTTTTCTTTTCTTTTCTTTTCTTTTCTTTTCTTTTTTTTCTTTAATTTTTATTTTTGAGAGGGAGAGAGAGAAAGAGAGACAGAGACAGAGCATGAGCAGGGGAGGGGCAGAGCGAGACAGAGACACAGACTCCCAAGCAGGCTCCAGGCTCCAAGCTGTCAGCACAGAGGCCGACACGGGGCTTCAACCCACGAAGATCATGACCTGAGCCCGAGTCGGATGCTCAACCAACTGAGCCACCAGGCACCCCCCACTCCTTTTCTCTAAAGCCGGAGGACAGAGCTGAGCACGAATTGGAAAGAGAGATGGAAGAAGAGAGCAGAATTAGAGGGAGGTAGGGGTGGAGGGGGGGCGGAGGGGGCGGGAAGAATGTCAACAGCCAGGCGCGGGCTGGCCCCAACCAGAATGAGGCACCTACTCTCTACACTGGCTGGTGACCCTGCCGCGGTTACAGGAAGAGATACTCAGTACCCAGGATACTGTGCCCCAGCTACAGCGGGAAATCTGGGCGCAGAGGATGACACCACGTCCTGCCACTTGGGTCCCACCAGCTAGAAAAGCCTACCCCTCCTGCTGGGGAGACACGTTCCGCCCACTTCCTCCCCTTTCCCTTCTGCAGATTTCTCCTCTCGGAGAACCGGGACCCCGGCTGGACACTGCACTCCAAGGTGAGGCCAAGTGGCCCCGGTCCCCTGGACTGACTGCCTCTTTCAGAAGATGGGACGAGGGTAGGCAGGAATGCTGAGACTGTCAAGCTTTTAAAAACTAAAGTAGAGGGGCGCCCGGGGGGCTCAGTCTGTGGAGCATACGATTCTTGGTTTCAGCTCAGGTCACGGTCTCGCGGTTTGTGGCCCCGCGTCGAGTCGGGTTCTGCACTGACAGCTCAGAACCGGCTTGGGATTCTCTCCCTACTACGTCTCTCTCTGCCCCTCTCCTGCTCACGTGCTCTGTTTCTCTCTCTCTCTCAAAATAAATGAACTTTAAAAAGTAATAATAATAAAGTAGAGCCCAGAGAAAAAGCCAAAGCTGCTGCCACGTGGCCCCAGCAACGGATTCCTGCACATCTCTTCCCTGTCTGGGTGACTGGCCCTTCCTTCCCTGCAAAGTCTGTGCTCGCACCAGGTTTGGACCTGAATACTGGGGAGTGTCCGCCTCAGGCTGGGTTGCGAGCGGGCCACCTGAGGTCTCCTTGAGCCCATGGGTCTTGGGGCAGATCTTGAGAGCAGGGCCCAGTTTCGTGTTCGTGGCCCCCATATGTTCTTCGGGTAATCCAAGGGCCTTTCTGTCAATCTGGGAACGAAAGTCCTCTGCAATCTTCTGGAAGCCTCACAGAGAAGGCGCACACAGCCCCTCCCTGCTCCAATGGCTGGCTGCGGATGCACTGGGGGAGGGGGGGGGCGGCTGGGGGGGCTTGGTTGAGGGGGACGTTCTCACCTCCTTCCCTTCCTGGAGGGACAGGGACACACAGGTCAAGGCCCTGCTGGTCCTCAGAGCTTTCCCTCCAGGCCTGTCACTTCCTGCTGGGCTGAGAGTGGGCCGTGGGGGTGGGGTGGGCAGCAGGCCCCCCGTGCTTTTGAGGAAAATTCGGGAATCAGGTGAGGGAAAGGGACGACAGGAAGAGTGACAGTGACGGGTATGCATCTCAATTGCCTGGTGGCTTTTCTTCGGGGAGAAACTACTGTTTTGCCCGGAGCTTTGTATAACCGGTCCTCTGTTTAGCAAACATCCTCAGGGGCTGGAAACACAAAGATAGTTAACACACAATTTTCAGGTCAAGTTGCCTGGAGGGCAGGGGGCAGGGAAATGCTGGTACCACCAGGACCTGGGGAAGGAGGCATAATTAGCCCCCAGGAGCAGATGAGGAAACAGGCCCGAGGGCAGACCGTAGCTCGGAGTTTACACGGCTGGTAATGTCCAGGCCAGGGACGCAGCTGTGGTCCGTCTGCGCTCCGTGACCGCTACAAAAATGGGTTTCTATGCAGTCACAATTTCCTTCTGCTTCTCTCACACCCCGGGGCTGCTTGTTTGTAGCCCTCGTAAGGTTCTCGCTCAATCAGGAATCTCTTAGGAACACACACCGAGCAAAGGGGGTGGGCGAAAAGGGGAACGAGTGGAGAAAACAACTTCAAACAGCTCACTGGCGATGCTTCCCAGTAAACAGGCCACCTCGCTTCCCTAAAAAAACCTCTGTAAGCAGATTCCGTCTCTCCTCGCCCTCCCGGACCGTCCCCGGGGCCTTCCTCCACTGACCGGAAAACACATCCAGATACACGGGGTCACTGAGGCTGGTCTGGTCCGTCTGGCACGCGTACTCCCCTCTATCCTTCTCCGTGGCCTTAAAGCTGTAGTTGGGCCGGACCTGCGTGGGGATGGAGCTCCCATTATGGAACCACCGGATGGAGTGGTCCCCGGCTGTGTGGGCCCCCTGGCACTTCAGAGTCACGTCGTCCTCCCGGAGCACGAGGATCCACGGGGGCTCCAGGTCCACCACAGCCTTCGGGAGACCTGCTCCGGGGCAGAGAGGAGGGGAAGCATGAGGAAAAGGGGCCCCGAGAGCCTCAGCGGGCCCCGAATTTCAAGCACCTGAGGTCCCGCTGGGGCCATCAAGCGTGGAACCCGGCCCAGAACCGTTCTGCAAATGTAGGCAGCTCCTTTTACTTGTACACCCCACCGCAGGGGCCCCTGGGAAGCCAGGTCCCCTCAGAGAGTGTCGCCGCCGTTCCTCAGAAAGACAGGGCAAGAGGTAAGAGAAAGGGAGAAGGGGCAAGGCAAACATTCTAGAAGTATATCTCACCGGGGGCCATCCGAAGCAGGTCTTTCTTTCTTTCTTTCTTTCTTTCTTTCTTTCTTTCTTTCTTTCTTTTTCTTTCTTTCTTTCCTCTCTTTCTTTCTTCTCTTTCTTTCTCTTCTTTGTTTCTTTCTTTCTTTTTCCTTCCTTCCTTCCTTCCTTCCTTCCTTCCTTCCTTCCTTCCTTCCTCTCTCTCTCTCTTTCACACACACACACACACACACACACACACACACACACACTACACATGCATGCCCTTTTGGAACTCACTTTCCTCCCCTGTAACCTGAGGCATGTGAACACTGTGGATAAACTCTCTGCAGAGCTGGATGAAGACCGTGGGAGCATCTGGTGAAAGTGTCAGGCATGAGGCAGACATCAGGTTTCCGTTCTGACCTGATGTCAATCTTTATCCCTTAGACTAGACCTATCCTCACCCAAGTACAGTGGAGGCTCCGTGGCCTCAAAAGGTTAAAGAAAGAGAGAGAAAGGCTGGGGGGGGGGGGGCAGTCTAGGGATCCTGGGTTCAGTGCCCCAGGGAGAACCTCCGCCTCCCCCCCCTGGGGGGCCTGGGACCTGGGGAGCTTAGTGGCAGAGAGAAAGAAGGCCCTGCAGAGTTTGCTTCAGCAAGCTGCACCCAGGGGTCTCTCCTCCTATTTCTATCCAGGGAAACAGGCCCCGAAGCCCTCAGATACACCCAAAATGGAAAATTTATCAACACACGGAGACATCCCAGGCAGATGATGGGATTTTGTGTGCAGCTGAAACTAAGATTGTCTGGGCTCTTGATTTTACTTGGGGAGAGGAAGGTGCGAGAGAGACGATGAGTTATGTTCTGTGACAGCTCACCAGCAGGGAACCGGAAGGGCTGAAGCCACCTATGCCCCCAAGGCTCCCCTGCTTCCCTGGGAGAAGGGGAAAGAGAAAGGAGGGGAGGGGGCGGGGCATCTTCCGGGAGACTCCACTTCAGTATGGGGTTACTGGTGCATTCAGGGCACCTCCAGATGGGGTGCTGGGAGTAGAGGAAGAAGGTGGCTGGGGGAGGGAGAGGATGTGGGGGGAGCACTTACCAGGTGTCCCAACGACTGGACCTGTAAGAGAGAAAAGCAAAGATCAGCCTGGAGTTTAGATCTGATGATTCATCATTACAAAGCATCCCCTCAAAAAAAAAAAAAAAAAAAAAAGCCCCCTATGCAAATCCCCTTAACTTCCTTACCCTTGGCTGTCTCTGTAGTGTCCCTGTCTTTACTGGTTCAGCTGTGTTGTTACTAAAATCACCTACACAAGCAGGCAGATGGATGTTTCTATAAATTTACGGTCATCATATTCAAAAGGACACTGAACTGTCATTCTGAAAATTTTTTTTTAATTTTCTTTTTTAATGTTTATTTATTTTTGAGAGAGACAGAGACAGAGACAGAGACAGAGCCTGCGCAGGGGAGGGGCAGAGAGAGAGAGACACAGAATTGAAGCAGGCTCCAGGCTCTGAGCTGTCGGCACAGAGCCTGACGCGGGGCTCAAACCCATGAACCCCATGAACCGCGAGATCACCACCTGAGCCAAAGTAGGGCACTTAACCAACTGAGCCACCCAGGCGCCCCTCTGACAATTTTCTCCAGTAAATTTGCTCTGCTGCCCGGTAACACTCATCTTTTCTCGCTGCCAAAACTTCCCTGCCCTCTGCCTTGGAACCCTTCTCTCCTAAGGCCCGACTCCTTCCTCCGTAATTCACAGAAAACAAAAGCTGGTAGGAAACCTCACGCCTTCCCCCAGCTCAGTCTGCACCTCTGTCCAACTTCCTTTCTCCCTGTTCTCTGGGCAAAGCCTCCCTGCTTCTCTCCCTGGTCCGTCTCCAGGCTGTGTTGTCATCTCTGTCACCCTGGCGAGCATTTCCCTCTCTCTGTTACTCCTATCCTCTTCTGCATCATCAATTTGTCCTTCTCAGCCGGGTCTGGCCCGTCAATGTAAACATATCCCAGGACTCTGCCGTTGCCGGTTCGCTCTAACGTCTCTCTCCCGTTCTTCCCCCGCGAAAGTGTACGTCTTCACTATCTACCCAGTTAGCCAAGCCTGGAAACTGCAACTCACCTCTATTCCCCTCCTCCCAAGCCCCCCACCCCTTTTCACATCAGTGAATCTTGTTGATTCTGCTTCCCGCTTAGGCCTGGAGTCTGTCAGCTTCACTCCGTGCCCGTGACTGCCGTGCAGGTTTAGGTCACCACCAGCTTTTTTCCACCTCCTAACTCCTCTCCTCACTCCTGTGTCCCCCTACAATCCACTTCCCACAGAAAGGCCGGAGTTATTTTTAAAATGTCACATCAGGGGCGCCTGGGTGGCTCAGTGGGTTAAGCGTCCGACTTCGGCTCAGGTCACGCCCTCGCGGTCCGTGGGTTCGAGCCCCGCGTCGGGCTCTGTGCTGATGGCTCAGAGCCTGGAGCCTGCTTCCGATTCTGTGTCTCCCTCCTTCCCTGCCCCTCCCCAACTCATACTCTGTCCCTCTCTCTCTCCCTCAAGAATAAACAAACATTAAGAAAAATTTTTAATATCAGATCAGAGGGGCGCCTGGGTGGCTCAGTTGGTTGAGCATCTGGCTTTGGCTCAGGTCATGATCTTACGGTTTATGAGTTCAACCCCATACTGGGCTCTCCACAGACAGCTCGGAGCCCGGAGCCTACTTCGGATTCTGTGTCTCCCTCTCTCTCTGCCCCTCCCCTGCTCGTGCTCTCTTTCTCTCTCTCAAAAATAAACATTAAAAAATAATAATAAAAGTATCAGATCGTATAACATCACTCCCCTGCTTGCAAGCCTTCAAGGGCCTTTCTTTGCTCTTGAAATAAAGTGTACATCTTTATGAGGCCACACAGGGCGAGGGCTCTGCTCCCCTCTCCCCTCCCATCTTGAGGCCCTCTTCCCCTACTCACTGAGCTCCTTTTTAGATTCCTGACACTTGGGGTTTTTGTGTAAGCTCATCCCTCTTCTCTAGACCTACTTCCTTTTTCTCTTCCAATGGCTAGATCCTTGCTATGCTCAAAGTCTCAGCTCAAGGTCACCTCCTCAGAAAATACTTTTCCTATCATCCTGTTTAAGTGGGCCGCCCTCTCTTCTTCCCCACAAGGATTTCTCTTATAAGAGTCTCCTGTTTACATCTTCATGGCCCTTTCCAATTTATATTTACGCCTCTGTGTTTGCTTACTTGTTGTTTATATCCCCCAGGAGAATGTAAGCTCAAAGAGGGCAGTAGCCATATCAATTGTATTGGCCAAGGCTCTGGAAATCGCGTATTGAATGAGTCTAGGTGGGAAATAAGAGGGGCCACGGTCGTACTGACAATGGGAAGTGAAGAAGATACACACACGAGAGAAATTTAAGAGGCAGAACCGGGGACGGTGGTAATGTAAGCGGATGGCTGGGAGAAAGTTACTCCCGCTCGCACAGGTCTATGTGTTAGGAGGAGGTGTGCGTTCGTAAGGCGAAGATGTTAAGTTGAGTTTGAGTATGTTTTGTTTCTGAGCTGGCCTATCAACGTGGAGGCGTCCAACCGGCAGGTGGAAATACACAATTGCAGTTGATGGAAACAAGAGGGATAGGTTTGGAAGCTGTTGATGTAGAGGTGAGAGCTAAAAACCAGCGTGGGACTGGCGAGAGGGACAGTGCGGGACAGGAGAGCAGATAAAAAAGTAGAGCCTACGAGGAGGGGAAGAGGAGAAACAAGAAAAAGATGAGAAGAGCAGAGAGAAGTCATCGGCCATTTCTTCATTCCACACTCAACAAACGGTAGGGAACACACCCTCGGTAGAATCGTTGTAAGGGAGACAAAGACCGCGTGCTTTAGGTCAGGAAGGCCGTCTGTCTTATTCATTGGTAAATCCCCAAGTCGTAGAACAGGGCCTGTACATAGCATTTATTTAATGTTCCAACAGGGCAGTTTGTGGAATCTGCAGAAATTCTGCAGGAAACGCAACGTACACATTGCCTGGCAATGGGAACATGGTTAAGAGGGTAGAATTGGGGCTTTACTGGCGCGCCTGGGTGGCTCAGTCGGTTGGGCGTCCGACTTGGGCTCAGGTCATGATCTCACCGTTGGTGGGTTTGAGCCCCGCGTCAGGCGCTGTGCTGACAGCCTAGAGACTGGGGCCTGCTTCGGATTCGTGTCTCTCTCTCTCTCTCTCTCTGCCCCTCCCCTGCTGGGTGCTCTGTCTCTATCTCTCTCAAAAATAAATACACATTAAAAAAAACAAAGAAAAAAAAAAGAAGGGAGGCTTTATTCAGTAGAGCAGCACTGGAGGCGTTTCTGAAGTGCCATGACTCAGCTGTGGCTGTACTTGAAGAGGTCATGGCCTCAGTGTCAAGCATGGATTCAGAGTAGAGGAGACAAGAGATTCGAGGTGGGGTCAGAGGCCGTTCTAAAAGTTGAGTTATCGAGTGACGAAGACCTAAATGTGGTGGCCCAAGGAAGAATGGGAAAAATGGACCAAACCCTAGGTGACTTAGCAAAAGGGCAAACGGGAGAAAACATCAAGTGTCGCCCAGGTGACCTGCACGTCAGTAGCACTGTCAGCAGAGAAGCATAGCCCCTCTCCAGGCCTGAGCTTCCCCTTGTGAAAAAGGAGACTGCCCAGCGCCCTTTTAACATGCTATGCCCCTTCAGTCCGTTTTATCCTGCTCCTGAGGGAACACTCTCTCTTGCTCACCTCCACCCCCTATCCCAGTATCATTCAGCACTGAGGGCCGAGGGCTCCCAGAGATGCCCAGATTTCATTATCAGTCAGAGTCCCTGACTTGCGGGGTCTGGGGCCATCCTGAGGTGTATTTGAGGCTGGAAACTCTAGCAGTTGAGCTTGGAGAGACAATCCCGGCAATAGAGCTCCCCTAGTTGGTCTCCCCCGACTTCTGCCCAGCCGGCACCATCAGTCTTCGGCTCTCCATCTTGGCCTAGGACTCTGGCTTTCTCCACGATCAGACCCAGGACCTAGCCCCGCGCGTGTGTGCAGTACAAAGAGGCATGCGTGGTTTCTCTGGTCCTACGACGGGCGATTCCAGAATTGTCCAGGTCGGGTGTTCTCTGAGCCCCTGTTCCCTGGATAACCCAGACCCTCTTGTACTCCTTCCCAGGGAAATCTGACACATGAACAGAAGAGGCTTCTGCTGCCTGAAGTGGTTTCAGGGGCACAGAGAATGGCTATTGCTTCCTCCCTACCCCTTGTCTCAGACAGCCTTAGCCCTCCCGCCTGAGATCTGGTCCCTGGGAAACACAAATTTCTAAGGAAGGGAAACGTGCTAGCCACTCATTAGTCACTCAAATCTAGGTCACTGGACTTTTCAGGTGTAGTGAGTGGCAGAGCACCAGTGACCTGACTGCCCCGGGATCCTGGGCAAAAGACACTAAAAACAACCACCAAAACTGCCAGTGTTCTTGTTTGCCAAGGCCAGCCGGGTTGTCCGAGTTTGCTCTTCATCAGCGGGCCTTCACCCTCCTCGTTTCCTTGATGTGCTTCCCGTGCCACCCCTCATCCTCGCCCGACCTCTGCCCAACCAGGGTGGCAGCAGCTGAGGTAAGAAAGTGCACCTGCCTCTGGGGACCCAGACTCACCCAAGAAGAGCAGAGCTGTCCACAGCAGCATGTCGCCCAAAGGGGGGCAGGGCACACGCTCGGCTCGGTCACTACGGGCAGCAGGGAGGGGGCGGGTTGAAGGGATCTGCATCAATTCCTGGCACACGGTGGCCCTGGCAAGCACGGGCGTGGCAGTCCCAGACTTCTCTCGAGGCCTGACTGATTCCACCCCGGGGGAGGACAGACCAATTCTGAAGTCCCAAAGAGGAAGTGAAAAGAAATGTTGTTTTACCATAGGCCCCTCCCCTTCCACCCTTTTTCCTCTCAACTGTTCCCTCCCAGAAGACTCGGAGCTTCCCAGAATGGATCTGGCCCAGCCCAATTCCAAATTCACAGAAATTTCAGCAACCGGGAAACAACTTCTGTGTCTTTTGGGACACAGCCGGGCTCAGCCTCTGGGAGCAAGAGGGGAATGGCCACCCAAGCTCAGCTCAGACCCTCCTATCTGTTCCCAGGTCTTTAGAAAAAGCAGTGGAAAAGAATGTGGAGTCAGTCTTCTCTGACTTCTAGTTCCATTTGGAGGCCCAGGCGCCCACCATCATTCGATTTTCTTTATTATCCAATCCCTGACTCACTCCTGAATGGTGAGACAAGAACAAAGAGGTGTGTCAGGTGGAATCAGGATGATGATCCCCGTCCCCTTATTCCCCTTGGACATGCGTTCTTTTGCCCGTTCCTTCAACAGGGATCTTTTGAGCACCAAGCTGTGCCCTGGTTCTTTATCTTCGCCACCCTCGTTCCCATCCCTGTCCCTGTCACTATGGCAAAGCAGCACGGGCCTTGGAGCTAGATAAGTCTAGTTTTGAGTGCTAGGTAGCTTCTCAGAACCTCAGATAGCTCGTCTGTAAAAACGAAGGTAATCAGGGACACCCGGGTGGCTCAGTCGGTTAAGCGTCCGACTTCGGCTCAGGTCACGATCTCCCGGTTCGTGAGTTCGAGCCCCACATCAGGCCCTGTGCTCACAGCTCAGAGCCTGGAGCCTGTTTCGGATTCTGTGTCTCCCTCTCACTCTCTGCCCCTCCCCTGCTTGCACTGTCTCTCTCAAAAATAATAAATAAACATTAAAAAAAGAAGAAGAAGGTAATCAGGACTACCCTTCAAGCAGAATTTCCCAGCCTCAGTACTTTTGATATTTGGAGCCAAACGGTTCTCACGGGGAGGGCCTGTCCTATACATTGTAGAATAATTAAGAGCACCTCTGGCCTCTACCAGCGAGATGCCAGGGGCCACCCTAGTTGTGAAAATCAAAATGTCTCTAGACTTGGACAAATGTTCTCTCAGAGGCAGAGTTGCCCTGGGTTGAGAACCACTGCATCCAAGGTTCTTTTGGAAGAGAAATGAAAATTGGAGGGCTAGCCAAGTGCCTGGTACATCATGGGTACCCAATGAAGGCTAGTTTCCTTTTCTTGCTTTCTATCACCATCCTCATCACCGTTTCATCCCCGGAACATAAGATTCTCTTCTCAGGGCCCTTTCCTGGGGCTTCTTTCCCAAATGCCCTCACAGGAAGCAAGCTTTAATACTCAAGGAAATAACACCGTCACACCTCTTCTCACACCCGTAATTTTCAGAAACCTCAACAGCCTCAGCCCATCAGCTGCAGGCTTTTACTACTGGCTTCATTCAATGCTCCTAACCCCAATCTATTTCCAGCCCTTATCTGATTTTCAGGTGAATTTCTTCCCCGGTGACAAGACACCAATGATCGGACATCAATACTTGAAACATATCATTAGAAACCAATCAGGTTAATTTGTATCTCGAGACTCACAAAATGGAAGCCCCCCTGCCAGTGGCCTGGCCCACATCACAAAATCTAAATCTAAGTCAGCCTGTGCTTACAGGAAACACCTGTCAAGGAAACCTCATGTACACCAATCACAATCTATCTACGTGGCTTTGGCTAGCTTTCCATATCCTAGAAAAGAGGGAACTGCCAGCCTTATAGGGAAATCTCCAACCTTCCAGCTGATCAGGCCATTTCCTAGTTGCCTCTTCCAATGATCTATAAAACTCACTGTTCCCCCAAATCCCTCAGGAAGAGTGCTCTACTGCTTGTGAGGTCCTGTACTCCCCCAACCCATGGAATGTTTTCCCTTAAATAAAGGACAGTGAACTTGTTATTAATTGTTTTAGTTTTGTCATTTGGCAGTCTTGCCAATGAGGATGGGAGCCCAAGACCGTTACTAAGAATCTGGGGTTGGTGCCTAGATGCAGGCGAAGGTCTCCACAGAGCCGTTTTCATTCCCTGCCTCTTTGGCTGCTTTCTGGGATCTCCGGCAAACTTCCTTCCAGTTGAGCTCTGCCTGTTTCATACGCTGAGTTCTTCAATTGTCTTTGTTCTACTCCTTCCAGGAGGAAAATCAGGGTGTGAGAGACCGGATTTTTCACGGTGAGACATAGTGAGCCACCATATTTGGGTTTGGAGTCCACCTCATCTCCAAGGGAAGTGTCTTTCGGAGGTGCTGATAGGTCTCAGGGACGGTGCTCAGGCAGCCTGAGACAGCAAGTCTGGTTGAATTAAGGAGGATTATTTCAACAAGGGAAAATAGTGGGTCTTCTTCAATCAAAGAAAAGTGTGATGGGAGCCATTAGGGGGACGCGCAAAGCCTCAAGGCAAGTCCACAGCATAAAGAGTTGGAGGACTTAAGGAAATAAACAAAGACCCAAAATGTGGACCTTTCTGGTGGACAGCACATCAAAATCTAAGAAGACACAAGCAGACCACTGAAATTCACTAGAGGGGCACCTGGCTGACTCAGTGGGTAGAACATGTGACTTTTGATCTTGGGGTTGTAAGTTCGAGTCCCCCATTGGGTGTAGAGATCACTTAAAAATAAAATTTAAAAAAAATCCATTTGAGTGTCTGCCACTATAAAGAAATATTCTCGGGGGTGAAGGTGGGGGGATAATCTTTGTAAAAAGGATAAGAGATCTATTGCTAATGAGAATCTTTGAAGCCAAAGCCACAAAATTAGTAGGCATGGGTCAAGGTCTTAAAAGCCACTTACCACCCAAATCTAAGGTTCCCATGCTAGCAGAAGTTTGGTCATGGAACAGTTTGGACCAACACTAGGTCACCTGCTAACCCAAGAAAATTCCCAAGCACTGATGTCTGCTGGACAACACTACACAGCCCTCAACCCAGTGGCACATCCCTCTCGGTTATTAATTTGGCTCCGAGAGACCCACGCCTTGGCTAACGAAATGGGATCCTCAATTTGCAAAGAATCAAGCATTGTCGCCTGCCAGCACACCTGCGTCTTTGATGTCTGAGAACCACGGTCCTAGAAGCTGTAGACATCTATAAATAATGGCAAAATCTTACTAAAACACACGAGAAGGACCACAGCTATTACGGGAAACATTCTAATAAGGCAAGAGCATTCATTTAAGAAGTGCACTTGGGGGGGCGCCTGGGTGGCACAGTCGGTTAAGCGTCTGACTTCAGCCAGGTCACGATCTCGCGGTCCGTGAGTTCGAGCCCCGCGTCAGGCTCTGGGCTGATGGCTCGGAGCCTGGAGCCTGTTTCCGATTCTGTGTCTCCCTCTCTCTCTGCCAGTTAAGCGTCGGACTTCAGCTCAGGTCATGATCTCACGGTTCATGGGTTTGAGCCTGGAGCCTGCTTCGGATTCTGAGTCTCCCCCTCTCTCTGCCCCTCCCCAGCTCCCCCTGGGTGTGTGTCTCTCTCTCAAAAATAAATAAACATTAAAAAAAAAAAAAGAAAAAAAGAAAGAAAACAAGAAGTGCACTTAAAAGTAAGGTTTCCAACTCAAACAGAGTGAGCTACCTATTTTTTAATTAATCAATTTATTTATTTCTTTACTGAAAACTAGATGTTACAGTTCATTCCATCTTCATAATTACAGACCTTACAAGGCAAATAAAGCAAACTCTTCTCCCGTTTAACCAGGTGCAGCATTTGGGCACTTTTCTGATAACACAGGTTGGCCGAATTAATCAGCCTGGGTTGAAAGCTGGCAACCACAAATCTTTGCAACGTAGGATGTTCCTCCACAGTGACTCCAAGGATCTTAACTCCTCAGCTACACTGTGAGCTCTGAAATGGTTTTCACTGCAACATTTTTCAAGCTTTCACATCTTAACCTGAAATCTGACCCCTCGTCTTACGGCAGGGAACTGTGTTCAAGCGGTCTTCCTGTTGGCCAACCCAGTCCGCCAGCGATCTTAACAGTTATTATGTACAAATACAGCCGTGCTCCCGAGCGCTGATTAAAACTTGTGCTGGGATCCCATTTCAGAGCATCAGCTCCCTGAGGGAAAAGAGAGATCCAACCAATTGCTTCCATGAGTCATAACCCCAGTACCGTGTACCTAATGTCCTTTGCAGCAAAACTCAAGAGGTCAGGCAATCTTCATCATCCTGACAAGTTTATCAGTGTTGCCATACAAAGGACATTCGGAGCTGATCCCAGACCAAGCACTGCAACCACAATCCCAAGAAATCATTCCGTTTTAGCACAAAGAGTGCCTGCAAGATGCCAGAGTACGCGAGAAATCATCTCGAAGCAAAGAGCGATGGTTCATCCTCTTACAAGCGACAGGAAATCCAGGAGGAAAGAAACCTCCTCCCTCCTAACCTCCTCACTCACACTGATGGCTACTTTCACAGCCTTAACTGACAAAACCCAGTGCCCTCTACTTCCTGATTCAAGGAGTCCATTTTTAAGGTGACCGTCAAGGTCAAGAAGAACTGTGATCTATGAATTCTAGTTCTTCAATGGGAAGCTCCTTCTCCATTATCGCTTTCTGAACACATTGCTGGTAGCGCTTGAAGAGGTCGGTGCGCGGGTCCCCAGAGCCGTCCCCGTTGAGGAACCTCTCGGCAAACCAGTGATTAAAGCACTTATCTTACGGGTGCTTCCTGTCCGTGCAGGCCTCCCCTGCGCTGTTCATGGTCATGGTGACGGAAGTGCTGGGCTACTTATTTAAAAAAAATTTTTTTTCAACGTTTATTTATTTTTGGGACAGAGAGAGACAGAGCATGAACGGGGGAGGGGCAGAGAGAGAGGGAGACACAGAATCGGAAACAGGCTCCAGGCTCTGAGCCGTCAGCCCAGAGCCCGACGCGGGGCTTGAACTCACAGACCGCGAGATCGTGACCTGGCTGAAGTCGGACGCTTAACCGACTGCGCCACCCAGGCGCCCCTGGGCTACCTATTTTAACTGGCGTGAAGAAGCTTCCAAAAGTCTTCAAGATTCGAAAATAACTTCGTTGAGAGATTCACTGCAAAAGGCCAATGCAAAGTTAGGGACATAAGAGGCATCTAAAACAAAAGACTGTGAGACTAGCATGACTCCCCTTTTTCACTCGAGTATTCACACCCTACTCGTTCCTTATCTGAATTGCCTTCCACTCTGAAAAGACTACAAGGCCATAAACACGAGCCTGACAAGGTAGTGACCTTATGGACACCTCCCGTATCTACCCTCAGAGGAATTCTCCAGTAAATTGCTATCAGTTATTCCCTTAAATAGCCGAGGGGAAACTAAAATTAAAATTAGGGGTGGCTGGGTGGCTCAGTAGGTTAAGCATCTGACTTTGGCTCAGGTCATGATCTCAGGGTTTGTGAGTTCGAGCCCCGCGTCGGGCTCTGTGCTGACAGCTCGGAGCCTGGAGCCTGCTTCCGATTCCGTGTCTCCCTCTCTCTCTGCCCCTGCCCTGCTCATGCTCTCTCTCTCTCTCTCTCTCTCTCTCTCTCAAAATAGTAAGTAAACATGAAAAAAAAAATTTCTTTAAGCTATTTTTAAAAAATTAGTGGAGGGGCACCTGGGTGGCTTAGTCAGTTGAGAGTCTGACTCTTGGTTTTGGCTCAGGTCATGATCTCATGGTTCATAGGATCGAGCCCTATGTCAGACCCTGTGCAGACAGCTCAGAACCTCCTTGGGATTCTCTCTCATTCTCTCTCTCTCTCTGCCAAAATAAACAAACTTTTTTTTTTTTTTAATTAGTGGAAAACCTTTCCAAATTCAGATAGATAATGGAGCTACCCTTGACTTTAGATCCCTCTCAGTCTAGAATCTGCAGATGGGATCTTGGGGAAACTGGCAAAAACTGGCCAAGAGTAAGAATTTTTTTTTTGATCCCACGACCCTGGGACCATGACCTGATCCAAAATCAAAAGCCAGATGCTCAACTGATGGAGCTACCCAGGCGCCCCGAAGAGTGAGAATTCTTATCCGAGTCAGCTCTCCTCCATCTCTGTAGTGCCTGGCCAAGAGAAGAAAATACAATTTCGCACTGTCTTTTCCTTTCTAAATTCAGGCTCCTGTGACTTTGGTTTGGGGGTATCCATTACTTCCCAAATCTTTCTTTCTCAGGAGCATCTACTGCCTTCTTGTTTGTTTTGTGTCCTGAGAACTTCATGTGGCAACTGTGAGGTTGGAGGCCCCCAAAATACGGCTAGACAGAAACATGGGTTGCCCCTGTCTCTAGCTGGAGTCTTTCCAACTGCTGCCAGCTCTCAGAGAATTGTCTAAGTCCTTCTTTTGGCTGTCTTCGGGAGTGGCTCTGGATCTTGGGAGGATTAATACCTTTTGCACCCTCTTTGGGGGTGCCTCGTAGGTCCATGGGATTGTTTAATATTGCAGGAACAATGGGGTGCCTAGGTGGATCAGTTGGTTAACCTTGCAATGCTTGATTTTGGCTCGGGTCGTGATCTCAACAGTTTGTGAGTTTGAGCCCCATGTCAAGCTCCACACTGGCAATGGGGAGCCTGCTTGGGATTTTCTGCCTCCCTCTCTCTCTATCCCTGTCCTGCTCACTCTTTATCTCTCTCTCTCTCTCTCTCAAAATAAATAAACATAAAAAAAAAATACTGCAGGAACATTTACAGTTTGTCCTAGCTGAAACCGGACAAGATATTTGAAATGATTTTTTAAGTAGCTCTATGATCAGAAGTTGACTAAATTTGAAGCGGATAATCAGAGCCCAGTAGAAACTTTGTTTTTTTCCTAAAGATGATGTATTTATTTTGAGGGAGACAGAGAGACTGCGAGCGGGGCAGGGGTAGAGAAAGAGGAAGAATCCCAAGCAGGATCCCTGCTGTCAGCACAGAGTCCATGCACGGCTCCAACTCACGAACTGTGAGATCATGACCTGAGCTGAACTCAAGAGTCAGATGCTTAACCCACTGAGCCACCCAGGTGCCCCCCAATAGAAACTTTACATACCCAGAGGAGAAGAAAAACATTCCACAACAAAGAACTGTAAATCTAGAACATAGGTTCTTCTGAGTTCTAAATTAGTTGAGATCTTTTTCCTGATATAAAGAAGCAAATTGAAGAAAATGTAGTTGGCCTAGTGGGCCAGCCCTTTAAATGTCATTCAGGTTGCAACCCAATTCTCTGAGGAATTAAAAACAGCTCTTTTTGTCTTGTTGAATCTTTCAAGAACAGGAATTTGGCTCTATGAGCAATTCAAAGCCCACCTACCCTTTTGCTGATTCCAAAACTTCCTCTATTTATTTCAAAAGGTTTGTGGGTATTCTCGAATTCTAATTTACGGAATGGAAGTCATTCTTGAAGACACTTGCATTCTTTCCCTGTGCTTTCAAGATAGAAAATTCTACCCACTCTTTTCTAGGAACCCTTATCCGGGCTAGCTCTGTGAAATGTAAGGTTTAGGAAAGCAATTCTTATCAGAAAAAAAAAAAAAAAGAAAGAAAAAAGAAAAGAAAAGAAAAGAAAAGAAAGAAAGAAAAGGAAAGGCTATTTGGAAACTAAGCAAATGAAAAATCTTAAAGTTTTCACAAATATTAAGGAAAAGTTTGGGGCGCCTGGGTGGCTCAGTGGGTTAAATGTTCGATCGTGATCTCACGGTTCCTGGGTTTGAACCCCACATGGGGCTCTGCGCTGACATTTCGGAGCCTGCTAGAGATTCTCTTTTCCTCTCTCTCTGCCCCTCCCATGCATGTTCTCTCTCTCTCTCTCTCTTTCAAAATAAATAAATAAACTTAAAAAAAAAGTTTCCAGGGGCGCCTGGGTGGCTCAGTCAGTTAAGCGTCCGACTTCGGCTCAGGTCATGATCTCACAGTTTGTGAGTTCCAGCCCTGCATCGGGCTCTGTGCTGACAGCTCAGAGCCTGGAGCCTGCTTTGGATTCTGTATCTCCTTCTATCTCTGCCCCTCCCCGACTTGTGCTCTGTCTCTCTCTGTCTTTAAAAAATAAATACATGTAAAAAAAATTTTTCCAAAATCTTTTTGGTCACTTGAAATCTTCATGTTGTACTAAGATAAGTTAAATGATGGGTATCTGTTGCCTATCCAGATCATTTCTAAATAAACTGCTGAAACGTTACTTCCTGAACAGAGGTTTATCCACTTTTGGCTTCCTTTTACAGAGTAAGTAAAGGTGTCTGGGTGTATTAGTAAACATGGTTAGTGCCACATTGAGTGAGGAAGAAAATGCTAGAAATTATGAAATGTGTTTGTAAATTTACCAGTGCAAAGAATGCTAGCCTAACAGTCCACGATTGTTTACCTCTTAGTTTTCACTAAGAACTAAGGATTCTGAGGGTTAAGAATTCTAATTAATATATGTAATTAAATAGTAATTAAATGTAATTAACAAGAAATATTAAGGGAAATGTCTCTAAGCAAGCAAAGTAGTATGTGTTTTTGGTAAGAAGAGGTATGAGAGACGGAGATCTTTTTGTTAAGGGAAAAAGAGAGTAAGCTTGTCCTAATTAAAATAATTGTTCCAAAATGGGAAAGAGGAACAAACAGGACAAACTTTAAATGGAGATAAAAAATGTATAAAAGACTTATAGAAAATGAATCTTGGGAAAGCAATTTTAGGTGTGGTCAAGCCGGCTAAGATTGGAATGGGTCTATTTAAGTTTTGTTTTGTTTTTTTGTTTTTTAAGAATTTTAACGTAGGAACACCTGGGGGCTCAGTAGGTTAATCGTGTGACTCTCAGTTTTGGCTCAGGTCATGATCTCACGGTTTGTGAGTTCGAGCCCCACGTTGGGCTCTGGGTTGATGGCGCAAAGCCTGCTTGGGATTCTCTCTCCCTCTCTCTCTGCCCCTCCCCGGCTCTCTCTGTCTGTCTCTCTCAAAATAAATAAATAAAGTTTAAAAAAGAATTTTAATATAAAAAATACACCGATGCAAAATTAGAATTTGGCTTTCTCTTTGTCGAAAATGTAGCTGGGGTGCAGGCTCTGGGAGTCCCAGACAGACGAGATCCGGCCACCCGCCCCTGACAAAATCCAAAGGCAGAGAGTTGAGTAGTGGTAAAAGAAGAAAAAGAATTTATTTCAGTGAGGCCACCACCAGGAAGACAGCAGAGGAACGGCTCGAAGACGGTCTCCAAAGTGCTGAAAATACTTCCGGGTTTATATAAGGAAAATGTGGGACAAAGATGGGGGAGTACATGCATGTGGGCAGTCAAGGTCAGGTGCATCATTGTCTTAGGTTCAATCTCAAGCTGCGTCTTGCTGGCTCGGGGCACTCCTGATTGCTTGAGGGGTAGTTTCAGTTCCCATCACGGGAAGCTTTGCCCGCAAGGTCTTTTGCCAGAGTTGAGTTGAAGAAGCATTTCATCAATTAGAAAGTTTGAGGTCAAAGTGAAGGTAGTTGAAGTCCTCTTTCAAAAGGACAAAGTTTCCTTGGACTCTTGGTCAGCTCCCTTTTTTTTTTGATGGAAGTATAGTTTACACACAATGTTACATTAGTTTCAGGTGTACAACATAGTGATTGGACAAGTCTACACTACGCTATGCTCAGGCAGGTGTAAATACCATCAGCCACCATACAGCGCTTTACAACACCATTGACTATATTCCCCGGGCTGTATCGCTGTATCTTTCATCCACATGACTTATTCATTCCATAGCTGGAAGTCTGTACCTCCCATTCCCTTTCACCGATTTTGCCCTTCCCCCCACTCCCTCCCCTCCGGCCACCAGCAGTTTGCTCTCTATTTATGGGGTCTGTTTCTACTGTTTGTTCATTTGTTTTGCCTTTTAGATTCCACTTATAATTGAAATCATCTGATATTTTTGTTTGACTTATTTCACTTAGGATATTCTCTAGGTCCAACCATATTGGTCTATTCTCGGTAAGAGCTGTGAAAGATTTTTTTTTTTTTTAGTTTTGTTATTCTATTTGAGAGAGAGAGAGAGAGAGAGAGAGAGAGAGAGAGAGAATCTTAAGCAGACTCCACGCTCAGCACAGACTCTGACAAGGCTCCATCCCACAACCCCAGGATCATGACTTGAGCTGAAAGCAAGGATCAGATGTTCAACCCACTGAGCCACCCACGCTCCTGAAAGTTGTTTGTTTGTTTTTTTTACCTTTTGGGTAATCTACCTGGAAAGCAATGATTTTGTGTCTTACCAAAATAATTTCCTGTGCTTCATGTTGTCTTTTTCAGGTCTTTGATTACTTAAGAAAATTCAGTCTTCTCAATATTAAAAGAGCTAAGTATTAGCTCATATTAAAAGAGCTAAGTATTAGCTCTTTTATTATTTTATTAAGCTCAATATTTTATTAAGAGCTCATAACTATGTAACCTTCCATATTTGCCTTTAAAATCTTTTATTGTCACTCTCATTAAATAGGTAATTATGTATTATTTCATAATGATCTGTGATTTTATTTAGTCAAATGTTCAAACCCTTTGCCATTTTGACAACTTTTCTAAATCATTCTAAATAGAGTCTTTGTGATTTGAGATTTCCTACAGGGTCCCTGGAAATCTCAAAGGACTTATCACCTCTGTGAAGGAGAGATATTAAACTAATTAGGCTTATTTGGTATGTTAAGTTATATGGGAAGCATTGTATAATAAGAAGTGATGTTAAACCTTCTTAGGTTATACGCATGTGGATCTATTTACTGATTTAGGTATTCCAGAAATTGTTTAAAGGTTCTAGAAATTTGTCAGTAGTCTCATTGTTCAGTTATTACCCTAAATTATTTTTTGCCACAGAAATAACTACGCTTGCTTGTGAAATGAACTCTCATCAGATCTTTACCCACAGGCATTTTTAAGTTTTTTGGTCATTTACAGGCAAATACTGTTCCAGTCTGATGCTTTTGTTACTGAACGATCTATCACAGCCACTAACTCAGGAAATGAATGAGTAAGCCCCGGTGCACTGCCCTGGCCAACTGCTCCAACTAGGGGAATGAATCCCAAGGGCCCTGGACAAATCAAGGTCACCTCTCCTGTCTGGGTTTGCCAAGACTGTGGCCTAACAAGCAGCCAAACTCATCACTCAAGAAGACAATAATGCAACAGATGAGGTTTGGGAAGAGAAAGGGGAGAATTGGTTTTGGTGCCAGCAGCCAGGGGAGGTGACAATCAAGCCTTCCCAACCAACTGCTTCACCTACAAGATGGACACCTAGAATTTCATAAGGAGAGGTGGGGTGGGGGAGGGGCAGTACATACAAGAGAGCAGGCCGAGAGCACATAATCATGGGTGGGGGTCAGTATGTGTTCTTGATCATTGACCAGGAAAGGGGTGGATGGGGGTGGTCTTCTAAGCATCTCTTGCTATCAGGGCTTTTCTGGCCTGATGGTTGGAATGTTCTCTGGTCCTTGCAAATACTTTCATCAATGCCTCAAGAAAGTGCAATAAGAAATGAGCACAATGGGGGGCACCTGGCTGGCTCAGTCAGTGAAGCATATGACTCTTGACATCAGGGTCCTGAGTTCAAGCCCCACACTGGGAATGGAGCCTACTAAAGAAACAAACAAACAGACAAAAATGAGCGCCATGGGTTTCAGATAGAGCATGAATTAAGTGGTCTTATTTGTTTCTGTTTTTAAATGTTGGGATCTACTTTTGAGCAAGAGAGTCCCTAACCCTTTTACAAAAGTGAGACTCATAGAAAGAACCCTACTAAGAATTCTTGACTACTAATGATGGGATTTTGGGGTAGTGGGCGTCCGGAGCTGATGGCCAAGAAAAAAGACGTCTTTGGTGCAAAAAGGTGATTTTATTAAAGCACAGGGACAGGACCCACGGCAGGAAGAGGGACACTGGGGTAGTGAGGAGTGACTCATTATATACTATGGAGTTGGGGGAGGTAAAGGCCAAAGGGAAGCCTCTACAAGGACTTTCATATGCTAAAGAAGACTCAAAAGATGCCAGGGGTTTTGCTATCGTCAAGCTAAGGTTGTTTTCCCTCTAGGAAGGCATTAACATTACCGCGGTAGGGGGCTCCTGGAGAAATGTTCTACTCTGTTTTTGCCTCAAGTATTTGTCACTGGGCTGCCAGTTATAAGGAAATTTAATTTCACCTGCCATTTCCTTCTTGCCTTGGTTCCCCATATCACGATGGAAGGGTGAGGTTGGGGCTCCAAGAAACCAAGTCTACAGGTTTCTGGAGATTAGGCGATTGATAAGATCGCCTTTTTCTTGTAATTTACCAAGATAGTTGTAAACTGATGGAGACCCCAGTGCTCCGTGACTGTGATCTCTGATCAGTTAACCATGTTTTCCCCTTTCCTTTGTTCCTGGGCAGCCAGGAGAGCCTGAGGAATGTCACACCTGGGGTGGGGGGTGCGCTGTGTTTGCGGGTGACAGCTTGCCTGAGGCTCCCTCCTCGCTGCCACTGTTGCCAAATTACAAAGTGTTGAAATTTGAGTGTATATTTCACAACTGAGGGAGGCCCCACCTGACATCTGGTCCTCTACAAATGCCAGAGACATCAAAATCAAGCTCATTAGAATGAGAACATGCTGACACCACGACAGGGACTTCTTCCGCCCAAGACACTGGCATTAGAATCCTGGTGCCTTCCCCTCTCATCACGACCCCCTTTCAACCCTTTCATACCTGCTTTGCCATTCTTCTTTTTCATTCTGCCAGTTGGAAATGTAATGCTGTTGCAGGATTTTCTTTACCTCAATACCCAGGGTTGGTTGTCCCGAGGCTTCGAAGACTACCGAGATGGGCACAAAATGAGTAGCAGGCAAGAGCTTATTGGAGTGTAAGGTCAGAAAGTAAGAGTAGGAGGAAAGCTCACTTTACAGTGCGGACATTAGAAAGTGAATGCCCGAGGATCACAGGCTATGGGCCTCGTTTTGGGAGGTTCTGGTCACAACCCCCTTCCCTTCCCCCTTGTTCCTTCTCAGCTCCTACCCTTATTGGCTGGATAACTCTGGGTGCTGGGTTGTCCATTCCTGATTGACTGGTTTCCACTGTAGGAGGAGTGACCTATGGCCATACTTAGGTCTTTCAGTCAAATTCCTGAGGGAAACCTGAGGGGGAGTAGGTGGGGTCTGTTACATTCTTTTTTATTTTTTTTAATTTAGTTTTTTTATTTTTTTAAATTTACATCCAAATTAGTTAGCATGTAGTGCAACAATGATTTCAGGAGTAGATTCCTTAGTGCCCCTGACCCATTTAGCCCATCCCCCCTCCCACAACCCCTCCTGTAACCTTTATTCTCCATATTTATGAGTCTCTTCTGTTTTGTCCCCCTCCTTGTTTTTATATTATTTTTGTTTCCTTTCCCTCATGTTCATCTGTTTTGTCTCTTAAAGTCCTCATATGAGTGAGGTCGTATGATTTTTGTCTTTCTCTGACTCATTTCGCTTAGCATGATACCCTCCAGTTCCATCCATGTCGTTGCAAATGGCAAGATTTCATTCTTTTTGATTGCCGCGTAATACTCCGTTGTATCTGTATACCACATCTTCTTTATCCACTCATCCATCGGTGGACATTTGAGCTCTTTCCATACTTTGGCTATTGTTGAAACTGCTGTTATAAACATGGGGGTGCATGCGTCCCTTTGAAACAGCACACCTGTATCCGTGGATAAATCCCTAGTGGTGCAATTGCTGGGTTGTAGGGTAGCTCTATTTTTAGTTTTTTGAGGAACCTCCATACTGTTTTCCAGAGTGGCTGCACCAGCTTGCATTCCCATAGGGGCCTGTTACATTCTTAAGAGGAACCTTGAGCCTGAGGGAGTCAGACACTCCCAGCATTGTTCCAAAATAAGTGTTTTTCCCCACCCAGGGACCTCAAATCCTAATCCTTCCCTCTCTGCCTATTTCATCCTATCTTTTCCTATCATAATGCTATCTTCTGTATTTCTGGAGCTCTAGCAAAGGGGGTAACCTATATGATTTTTGGGCTTGCCACCAAAGACCACACTTGGTCCACGATGCTGCTGATCCTGTCATTCTGCCCGTTAAAAACTTCTCCCCGATTTCCAGTGCTTCAGTTTAATGGACCAAATGAAGCCCCTTCTCTGATGACTGAGCATGAGGCATGTTGAGGGGCCAAAGCACAAACTAGCACCCCACCCCACCCCCACCCCTGGTGCGATCTGTGTGACGGGACACTCCTGCTACCCAAGAACAAAGGAAAGGGGTTTAAGTGCTTGCCATGGTGATGTGGGAAACTAAGGAAAATGAAAAATTAAATTCCCTTACTGTCTATATTCCATTGATAAGTCCTTGAAACAGGCAGAGTGACCTCCCTCTAGGAGCTCAGCGGCAAAAAGGATGACACGTTGCTAGTGGCAGAAGAAAACCTTGGCTTAATACTGTCCCAACCTTGAGGATCCTGTAATTCACTTCCTTTATCTCAACTGCCCCAGGTTATATGCTGGCAGTCATGCTCCAAGCTTATGTCCCCCTCCCTGCCACCGCCCCTCATATGCATCTGAAGGGTCTCAAGACTGAGGTTTCCTTAAAGGTGATAAATAGTGTTTCTCCACCAACAGCTAGCCCCTCAAGGTCCTGGAATCCTTGCTTCCAAAATTCCTTAGACTTAATCTATCCCTGACCCTCTCCCAACCTGAGGGCATATAATGAGTTACTGTCACAACCCCAGTGCAGCTCTTCCTGTCCACGGGTCCTGTCCCCGTGCTTTAATAAAATCACCTTTTTGCACCAAAGACCTCTTGAAAAATTCTTTCTTGGTCGTTGGCTCTGGACCACCCCACCATCACTCCAAAACTTCATTATTCTCTATCATGTCAGACTCCCTAAAATAAAGAACATCAAACTTGTTCCTTCATTGTCATTTGACAAAACAAAAGCATAGAGTAATATATAGTTAACACATTAAGAGACCAAAACTAATAGTTATGTAAGCATATGAATGCTTACCGGGGAGGGGGTATTTTATACATATTATCCTTAACACAACAATTTCAGAAGGTAAAGTATATCATCTTCTGCACATGAAGAAACAGTTAAAGGATAAACCGAGGCATATTAAAATGTCTTAGTTTATTTGAGCAAAAATCAATTCCTGTTGGGAATCTGGACGTGTTTTGGAGCAGTCCACCGACAGAAGCTTGGGGAAAGACTTCTATAGAGAAAAGGTGATGGCAAAGCAAGGTAATCATTTTATTGGCTCTCGCTTAAGCAGTTGCATTATTTGCAAAAGCCTAGTTGGCTGTTGTTGATTTTTTGTGAAGGGGAGAAGAATATGCCGCCCCAAAACATGCCTCTTTAGCATAAAGATTATCTTGAGCTGGTTATTTTTAAGTAAGAGCAGACACAAGAGAAGCTCTGAAAACCAAGTAGGAGTTAACTTTACATTTACATTTATACGGGAATCTCCACGTTTTAAGGGTGTCTCTCTCGGTACCAAGATGAGAAGGATGACTCTGAATCATAAGAAACCCTTATCAATGGAGAGGGCACAGACTTAAGTCTCTGTAAGAACTTTATGTTTTCCTATGCTTTTGCCAGTAACTTCCTATAACTGGTTCCCCCTTCCAATTTTTTATTCTTTTGTCTTTAGCTGAAGATAACATTTAAAGTGATGGCTTGGGCCATCTTGGGGAGTCACTCAGTTTTCCTGGATGTTTCCCTTGTTTTGTTTTGTTTTTTTAATTTTTTTTATGTTTATTTATTTCTGAGACAGGGAGAGACAGAGCATGAGTGGGGGATGGGCAGAGAGAGAGGGAGACACAGAATCCAAAGCAGGCTCCAAGCTCTGAGCTGTCAGCACAGAGATGATTTAAAAATCAGGAAGTCCCCCCCCCCACCTCCCCCCACCAAAAAGTCAAGAAATTCCAGTGATTACAAGCATGGATTTTGGAGACAGACAAACCCAGATGATCAAAAATCTCACCTTGCTAGCTGTGTAATCTGTAAAAAAAATTTTATTTTTTTTTACACTTTATTTATTTTTGAGAGAGAGAGAGCACAAGTGGAGGAGGGACATAGAGAGAGAGACAGAGACAGAGACAGAATCCGAAGCAAGCTCCAGGCTCTGAGCTGTCAGTACAGAGCCCCATGCAGGGCTCAAACTCACAAACTGTGAGATCACGACCTGAGCCAAAATCGGACGCTTAACCGACTGAGCTAGCTAGGGTCCCCGAGCTCTGTGATCTTTGATATGTTATATGATGAGGGAGCAGAAGGCAAGCTGAGGGCCAAGCACAAGCTAACAACCCCCCACCTCCAGGTAGGATATGTGTGATAGTCCTCTGGCACTCCTGACTGCCCAAGGACAAAGGAAAGGGACAGAAAACCAATGGTTAACTGATAGAGCTCACAGTCCTTCGGGACATGAGACGCCTTCAGTTTATAAATATCTTAGTAATATTACAAGAAAAGGGCAATCGTATCAATAGCCTAATCTCCAGGAACTCCTACTGTGTTAACGATAATGCTTTGCTAGAAGAAAGACAACCTGAGCTTGACAATAGTAAGGTCCCTGGCATTTTATGAGTCCTCTTTAGCACATGAAAGTCCCTCTGGAGGTTTCCCTTTGGCCTTTACCTCCCCTAACTCCATAGTATTTAACCAGTCACTGTTCACAACCTCAGTGCAACTCTTTCTGTCCGGTCCCCATGCTTTAATAAAATCACCATTTTTGCACCCCAAAGACTTCTCAAGAACTCTTTCCTGGCTGTCAGCTCTGGATGCCCATCGCTCCAAAATCCCATCAGTCATAACTGTCATTAAAGGACCGGGAGACTCTAGTCTACTGCTTCCAGTGGGGAACATTATCTATGGACCCCTTTGGAAAGGGCCAATTAATGCTATAAACCCCAAGGACCCCCAGTGCCAGACACTCTCCGATTCTGGCCGCTTGATACAGAAGGTGCTCTTTGCTCTTCGCTGCTTGGCTGGGTTTTGTTTCTCTTCCTCTTAATACTCTGACCACCCTTTTAGTGGATCCCCGTGATTGTTTTATCAGTTCTCTCTAGGGTTTCCTCATTACAGCCACTTCCTTAAGAACTAAGCCACCCTATGCAGCACTACAATCAGCTGCTGATCCAAAAGAAGAGAAAGCCTGGGAGGAAAGACAGCCAGAAGGGAAGAAAGGAGAAAGAATGACTGAGTTATGGAGACTCTGGTTTGAGGTATCTCGGCCAGGTCCCCGCACTAACCTCACCAGTCTACCCCAGAAACTTCCTCTGAGAATTCATGTCTTTGTGCTAAAACATTGTCATCTTTAACAACCTCTTAGAAATGCAAATGACCGGGGCGCCTGGGTGGCGCAGTCGGTTGGGCGTCCGACTTCAGCCAGGTCACGATCTCGCGGTCCGTGAGTTCGAGCCCCGCGTCGAGCTCTGGGCTGGTGGCTCGGAGCCTGGAGCCTGTTTCCGATTCTGTGTCTCCCTCTCTCTCTGCCCCTCCCCTGTTCATGCTCTGTCTCTCTCTGTCCCAAAAATAAATAAAAACGTTGAAAAAAAATTAAAAAAAAAAAAGAAATGCAAATGACCTAAGCTAAGTGGGTCATTAACTTCAGAGTATGCATTTGTTTACTGTTTCCCAAGGCAGCAAGGTACTGAAGAATTTTGACGACAGGAGAAGGAACTACTATGACAGAAAGGCTATTTCCCAGGAAGCTGAGAGCCATGACAAAGTGGTGGGGGTGGCGGGGGTGGGGGGGGTGGGGCTTAGACAACAAAAGGCTATCTCTGGGGACCTAAGTTAGGAAGGAAGAGATGAGACCTGATTTTAGACCTACCTTTCCCACTCAGTGGTCTTGGACAAGGCATTTTGCTTCTCTGGACCTCAGCAGAATGAAGGGAATGGACAGGATGCTCTTTATCAGATAGGACTTTTGCAAATATTCTCTTCCAGTCTGTGACTTGTCTTCTGATTCTCTTGACAACATCGTCTGTAGAGCAGAAGTTGCTAATTTTAATAAAATCCGTCTTGTCGATTCTTTCTCTAATGGAGCATACTGCTGTGTTACATGTAAAAAAGTTATTATCATATCCAAGGTCATCTAGATTTTCCTCCTTTGTTGTCTTCCAGGAGTTTTAAAGTTTTGCATTTTACATTCAGGTATATGGTCCGTTTCATGGGCAGGAGACATAAAAAAACTTCCATGTTGTTCCGCCATCTTGGCTCCTCTCAGGTCAATGGTCCATTTTGAGTTACTTTGTGTGAAGGGTTTTAGGTTGGGGGCTAGATTCACTTCTTTGTAGGTGGGTGTCCAGTTAGTTGTTCCAGCACCATTTGTTGAAGAGACTCTTTTTTTCTCCATTGGATGGCTTTTGCTTCTTTGTCAAACATCGGTTGAGTGTATTTATGGGTCTATTTCTGGGCTCTCTATTCTGTTCCATTGATCTATTTGTCTATTCTTTTGCCAATAACCAGATGTCCCTTAAGAGTTCTTGTTCTAACCAGTTCTTCCTATTCATTGACCTATATGTTAATGAAGATAAACGTGGACTTATATTGGGCAGGAAACGTTTCCTCTACCCTACAATATTCTTTTGGTTAGTCTAACAATTAATTTGACGTGCAACAGATTAACAGGGGAAAATCAATTTAATTGCATTCATACAGGGGCTCCATCAGGATAGGAGGCCCCCAGTCAGTCAGGCAATTAAGTCTTATACGCCATCCAGAGCTAAGGAGAAAGAGGTAAGGGCCTGGAACTTCATTTTTTTTTTTTAATTTTTTTAACGTTTACTTATCTTTTTTGACACAGAGAAAGACAGAGTATGAATAGGGGAGGGTCAGAGAGAGAGGGAGACACAGAATCAGAAACAGGCTCCAGGCTCTGAGCTGTCGGCACAGAGCCTGCCACGGGGCTCGAACTCACGGACTGTGAGATCATGACCTGAGCCGAAGTCGGACGCTTAACTGACTGAGCCACCCAGGCGCCCCAGGTCAATTCATAAGGGAAGGAAGTCAATTCATAAGAAGATGAAAAAGAGTACATGTTTTGTAAACAAATATCTGCTGGACCATACAGAAACAATGGAACGTAACTTCCTCCTTGTGTACCCCTAAATCACATCGTACTGTAATCCTCTATGGTGATATGGTGGTAGCTCCCTTTCTGGAGAAGATCCTTGGTCTAAGTTCCTTTAGGCAGTTACTGTAAGATCAAAAGTTCTTCTTGAACCTTTGGTTTCTTAAAAGTAATTAACCTACAATTATCCACATGCCAAAGAGACTCATTTTGGGGCGGTGAATTTTGCTCCTTTGAAACTTCTCCAAAAAGTTTCTTAGTCCAGAGGCTAAGTTGGTAGATGATTTCATCTTACTGACAACAGTCTCTTAGTCCTGACAACAAGTCAGTTCAGTTAAACTCATTTCAGAAGGCAGCGATGCAGGTATGCTCCCAAAGTTAGGCCAATGGTTCAAGTAATCAGGCATTAAATAAGAGACATTTTTATGGGGATAAAAGAAAAAAAAACATTAGTTAATGATTGGAGCAAATTATCAATTCAGCTTCTGAGTGCTGAAGGCAGCCAGTTGAGATGACTTTTAAGTGTTCATCTTGAAGCACATCTAGACGGAGTGAGAGCAGGCCGTGTCAATCTGGCATGAAGATTATCCATACATGAGCTGTTGTGGTGATTTCTCTAAACTTTATGTTAAGTCATTCATATTTCGTTGGTAGGGCTTCAGGTAAAAGAGTAGCTTCATTTCCCGATGATTTCAAGTCAGATGGGTGAGACAAAAATTGAAAGCATTAGTTTGGAGAGTTGTCAACAGACATTAGAGGCCCGTGGTAGAGTCGGGATCTAGTCCAGTTTACAATGAACAGTATCAGAATCTATACTGAAACATTTTTCCCCTCCATAATCACCTCAATTTCTGGCAAAGATAAACAAAGTAAGACCAATCTATTTGCAACATAAGTCTAGTTTCAGCAAAGTTGGCCTTTATTATTTGCATAATTTTATGATTTGCATAATGCTTTATTATTTGCAACAAGAATGGCAGTTAATCATATAGGCTGCAACTTCTCATAAGGAACCACCAAATTAAACTTCTGATCTCGAGACCAAGAAGCCAAGCCAAATACTTGCCATCGGACTTCACCTGCAAAATTTATAGATTTGGGTTCATTCCTCTCTTCTCAAGGTCCCTGAAATATCCTGAGATTCCTGCACCTGCCAGGAAGTGGCATTCTTTACTCACCTGGTAAGCTGCTGGGAACCCTGTAAGCAAGGTATCAGGCCAGTATTTCCAAAGGACTTCACTGGCTCCATAAAGTCAATCTTAGTTCCTTAAAGCTCTCTGACCACATCTGGGTCTATAGACATCTCTCTCAAAGAAGACATTCCAGTCAAAGGCTTGGTAATACAAGCAGTATTTCCAATCGTGTCCTGTTCCAAGGAGAATAGATTCTCATATGCAAATAAATATATTGGCATAAAAATAAGAATATTCACTAGGTTTTCCAATTCTGGAGGGGTCCAGAGGGAAGAAAAAGATAAATGTTTCCATTCTGCTTACAATTTGCCAAATTGCTATAAGTCATAGTTAGTTTAAGAAGAAAAGTTTTGTTATATCTGAAAAAACAAAAAATTAAAGAACCAGCAATATTTGAAACAAAAAGTCATACAAGTTATAATCATCCTCAGTCTATTCAGTCCCATGTAATTAATTCTTGTTCTCCTTAAATCCGTTTTTTCCCCATTATTCCATTTTCTGGAATACTCAGTTCAGTTTCAAGATCTTTTTTTAAAAAATATTTGTGTGTTTTGTTTGTTTGTTTATTTATTTAGAGAGAGAAAGAGAGTGTGGGGGAGGAACAGAGAGAGAGGGTGAGAGAGAATCCCAAGCAGGCTCTGCACTGTCAGCCTCACAAACTGTTAGATCATGACCCGAACCAAAATCAAGAGTTGGATGCTTCACTCACTCAGCCACCCAGGTGCCCCCAGTTTCATAATCTTAAAGGTGTTTTCTAGCAATCCTTATCAAAATAACACCAGCATTCTTCACAGAGCTACAACAAACAATCCTAAAATTAGTATGGAACCAAAAAAGGCCCCGAATAGCCAAAGCAATCTTGAAAAAGAAAACCAAGGGGCGCCTGGGTGGCGCAGTCAGTTAAGCGTCCAACTTCAACCAGGTCACGATCTCGCGGTCTGGGAGTTCGAGCCCCGCGTCAGGCTCTGGGCTGATGGCTGATGGCTCAGAGCCTGGAGCCTGTTTCTGATTCTGTGTCTCCCTCTCTCTCTCTGCCCCTCCCCCGTTCATGCTCTGTCTCTGTCCCAAAAATAAATAAACGTTGAAAAAAAAATTTTTTTTTAGGAAAAGAAAACCAAAGCTGGAGGCATCACAATCCTGGATTTCAAGATATATTACAAAACTGTAATCATCAAGACACTGGCACAAAAACAGACACTCAAATCAATGGAACAGAATGGAGAACCCAGAAATGGACCCACAAACGTATGTCCAACTAATCTTTGACAAAGCAGGAAAGAATATCCAATGGAATAAAGACAGTCTCTTCAGCAAATGGTGCTGGGAAAACTGGGCAGCAACATACATAAAAATGAACCTGGACCACTTTTGTACACCATACACAAAAATAAACTCAAACTGGATGGAAGACCTAAACATAAGACCGGAAGCCATCAAATCCTCCAGGAGAAAGCAGGTAAAAACCTCTTTGATCTTGGCTGCAGCAGCTTCCTACTCAACATGTCTCCAGAGGCAAAGGTAACAAAAGCAAAAGTGAACTATGGGGACCACATCAAGATAAAAAGCTTCTGCATAGCGAGGGAAAGAATCAGCAAAACTAAAAGGCAACCGACAGAATGGGAGAAGATATTTGCAAATGACATATCAGATAAAGGGTTAGTATCCAAAATCTATAAAGAACTTATCAAACTCAACACCCAAAAAACAAATAATCCAGTGAAGAAATGGGCAAAAGACATGAATAGACACTTCTCCAAAGAAGATATCCAGATGGCCATCCAACACATGAAAAAATGCTCAACATCACTCATCATCAGGGAAATACAAATCAAAACCACAATGAGATACCACCTGACACCTGTCAGAATGGCTCACATTAAAAACTCAGGCAACAACAGATGTTGGGAAGGATGCAGAGAAAGAGGATCTCTTTTGCACTGCTGGTGGGAATGCAAACTGGTGAAGCCACTCTGGAAAACAGTATGGAGGTTCCTCAAAAAATTAAAAATGGAACTACTCTATGACCCAGCCATTGCACTACTAGGCATTGATCCATGGGATACAGGTGTGCTGTTTCAAAGGGACACATGCACCCCCATGTTTATAGCAGCCCTATCGACAGTAGCCAAAGTATGGAAAGAGCCCAAATGTCCATTGATGGATGAATGGATAAAGGAGATGTGGTATATATATATATGTATATATACACAATGAAGTATTACTCGGCAATCAAAAAGAATGAAATCTTGCCATTTGCAACTACATAGATGGCACTAGAGGGTGTTATGCTAAGCGAAATTAGTCAGAGAAAGACAAATACCATATGACTTCACTCATGAGGACTTTAAGAGACAAAACAGATGAACACAAGGAAGGGAAACAAAAATAAAAGCAGGGAGGGGGACAAAGCATAAGAGACTCATAAATATGGAGAACAGAAGGTTACTGGAGGGGTTCTAGGTGGGGAAATGGGCTAAATGGGTAAGGGGCATTCAGGAATCTACTCCTGAAATCATTGTTGCACTATATGCTAACTAACTTGGATGTACATTTAAAAAGTAATTAATTAAAAAATAAAAAAATTAAAAAGAATAAAAAATTTAAAAAAGGTGTTTTCTAGGGGTGCCTGGGTGGCTCAGTCAGTTGAGCGTCTGGCTTCAGCTCAGGTCATGATCTCATGGTTTGTGAGTTTGGGCCCCGTGTTGTCGGTCTCTGTGCTGACAGCCTGGGGCCTGCTTCGGATTGTGTCTCCCTCTGTCGCTGCCCCTCCCCCGCTCAAGCTCTGTCTCTCTCTCTCTCTCTTTCAACAATAAACATTAAAAAAAATTTTTTTAAGGTGTTTTCTAGGTTCCATTTCATGAGTCTCCCTTAAGATGAAGCACTTTTTCAGGAAATCTTTTGTAAAATCATCTGAGTAAAAAAGTAAACATACGATATTTTCAGACAATAACTAGATTTATGACTGATAATGTTATACATATCACATATCATAATTTTAGGAATTTTATAGAATATCTAGAACATTTATATTGATAATATTTACCCACACAGCATAATCTAAGAAGGTTTTACGTCACTTATTTGACAATGTTTCCCATGTAATGTAACATATCAAATAAGCCTACTTAGTTTAATAGCTTTCTTCTATAAAGAGAGAGAACAAATGTTTTGTTTGTTTGTTTTTCAAGGACCCTCTGAAAAAAGTTATTCTGAGGTTTAAGAAAAAAAAAAGCTTCGTTTAGGATTTGATTTTTTGGAACTTTGTGAAAAATATTAAAAAGTTGGGGTGCCTGGCTGGCTCAGTTAGAAGGGCATAAGATGCTTGATCTTGGGGTCATGAGTTCAAGTTCCACACTGGGTGCAGAGATTACTTAAAGATAGATAGATAGATAGATATAAATAAGTAAGTAAATGAACTTAAATAAATGTGTGTGTGTGTGTATAAAAGTTTTAAAAACACTTAATCAAATAGGATCATAAGTTACTATGTAGTACTAATGATACTTAGTTATCCATTTAACCATGGTGACAAAGATTTTGCAGGCAAACACAGAACATTAAATGGCTGTAAGAAGGGAAAACGTAGGTCTTATAATATTGAGAAGATTCAGTTTTCTTAAGTAATCAAAGACCTGATTAAGACCACATGAAGCACCAAATATTATTTTGATAAACACAATTTTTTTTTTGTTTGTTTTCTGGGCACATTACTTTAAAGGCAAAGAAAAACCCTTCATAATCTCTTGATACTAAGAGCAGACCAATAGTCCAAGAAAAGTTTGTCCTCCTAACCCATAGAAAAACCAAATTTGGAGGTGCCTGCTGGTTCAGTTGATAAAGAATGCAACTCTTGATCTTGGGGTTGTGACTTCGAGCCTCATGTTAGGTGTAGAGATTCCTTAAAAATGAAATCTTAAAGCCAAATTTTAATTTTGTACCAGCTTACTTTTGACATTAAAACTCATTACTTAATTAAATTCATTCCAATATTAGCAAGTCTTCGAATTTTGAGACCATACATAAAATTTACCTTCAAAGATTTCTTGCCCATAAACCTTCTACAACTTATTATTATTATTATTATTATTATTATTTTTTGATATTCAGATTTTGTCCTTTCTCTTTCCCATAACGAGTTTTACTTTAGGACAAGTTTTCTTTCTTTTCCCTCGACAAAACAAATCCATATCTTTTTCTTATCCTACTTTAATTGTACTATTATTTCTAGTAGTTTTAACTACATATATTAATTAAAATTAACCCTTAAAACTGTTTTTAGGTATGTATACTGGTGCGGAGAACAAAGGCAAAACAAATACAGAAAAAGTTAAGGTTTCTTATAACTTACAGCCTAGTGGCGAGTACTTGAGACAGAGTGACCTTCCTCTGAGACTTCAGCTGCCTCAATGTGAATACTTCCCTAAAAGCAAAAGACAACCTTAGCTTGATCTTAGCCCAACCTCCAGGATCTGGTAAGTCTACTTAACATATGAAAATCCATTTGGAAACTTCATCTCTACCCCCCAAAATATATATTGGTCATCATCCTCCAAGCATAGGGTCCCCTGATACACATCTGAAGGGTCTCATGACTAAGGGTTTACCAGACAGTAGGAAATGACCTTATCCTAACAACAGCTTGCCCCTCAAGGGTGGGGGGGAAACCTGGCTTCCAAATTCCTGAGACTCAAGCGTCCCTAACCTCCTCCCAACGTGAAGGTATATAATCAGCCACTCCTCACAACCTCAGTACCTCTCTTTCTGCTCTGGATCCTGTTCCCGTGAATTTTTTTTCCCCAAAGAAATATGATTTTTAATTGTACTCAGTTTTCATCGTACTCATTTGTTGTGTGTATATTAAGTTCTATAAAATTGTATAACCAGTCTAGTTTCGTGCATCCACCACTGCCATCAAAGTACTAAACAGTTCCAACATTAATCGAATCTCTCGTGTTCCCCTTTTGCGACCACATTCATTTTCCTCCTCTGTTCTGCAAGCCATAGACCTCAGCAACTCTTACTCTGTCCTTTTTCCAGAATTTTTTCATTTCAAGAATGTTATATAAATGGAATCATATAGCATGTAACTTTTTGGGATTGGCTTTTTTCATTCAGCAGGATTCTTGGAGATTCATCCAAGCCGTGGCCTATACGGATAGTTTTTCCTGTGGTAGTATTCCATGGTATGTATTCACTTGTTGAAGGATCTCTGGGCTGATTCTGGTTTTTGGCTATTATAAACAAAGCTTCTGCGAACATTTGTGTACAAGTTTTCATGTGAAGATACGTCTTCATTTCTCTGGCATAAATGTCCAAGGTGCGATTGCTGGCTCATTATATAGTTGCGTGTTTAGTTTTATCAGAAACTAGATTTGGCTGTACTATTTTGTCTTTCGACCAGCCACAGATGAGTGATCCAGTCTTTTCATATCTCTACAACAGTTTGGTCTTGTCATTATATTTTGTTTTAGTCATTCTGGTAAGTGTGTAGTGATATCTCATTATAGTTTTTTTTTAATTTATTTTTTTAATTTACATCCAAGTTAGTTATCATATAGTGCAACAATGATCTCAGGAGTAGATTCCTTAATGCCTCTTACCCATACAGCCCGTCCCCCTCCTACAACCCCTCCCATCAACCCTCTGTTGGTTCTCCATATTTAAGAGTCTCTTATGTCTCATCCCCCTCCTTGTTTTTAATTATGTTTGCTTCCCTTCCCTTATGTTCATGTTTGGTATCTTAAAGTCCTCATATGAATGAAGTCATATGATATTTGTCTTTCTCTGACTGACTACTTTCGCTTAGCATGATACCCTCTAGTTCCATCCATGTAGTTGCAAATGGCAAGATTTCGTTCTTTTTGATTGCCAAGCAATACTCCATTGTGTGTATATATATATATATATATATATATACCACATCTTCTTTTCCATTCATCCATTGATGGACATTTGGGCTCTTTCCATACTTTGGCTATTATTGAAAGGGCTGCTATAAACATGGGGGTGCATGTGTCCCTTCGAAACAGCACGCCTGTGTCCCTTCGAAACGGCACACCTGTATCCCTTGGATAAATACCTAGTAGTGCAATGGCTGGGTCGTAGGGTAGTTCTATTTCAAATTTTTTGAGGAATCTCCATACTGTTTTCCAAAGTGGCTGCACCAGTTTGTATTCTCATCCCATGCTTTAATAAAACCACTTTTTTGTGCTAAAGAGTTCTCAAGAGTTCTTTCTTGACCGTTCCCTCCCAAACTCCAAGATTTTACATCATATGCCATAACATATAATTATTGCTAGAAATGTGCATCTAAAATCTTGTTCTCTTTACATCTATTCAATGTACTGGTTATCAATAATTATCCCTAAATTACCCATGAAGGGGCACCTGAGTGGCTGAGTTAGTAAAGCGTCCAGACTCTTGGTTTCGGATCAGGTTATGATCTCGGTGGCTCATGAGTTCAAGTCCTGTGTTGGGCTCCACTCTCACAGTGCAGAGCCTGCTTGGGATTCTCTCTCCCTCTCTCTCTGTCCCTCCCTGCTTGTGCTCTCTCCCTTTCTCTCAAAAATAAATAAATAGACTTAAAATTTTGTTTTAAATAAATTACCCATGAAAACTTCATGAAACGTTAGACAAAATCAGCCATTGTTTTTTGCTTTATTTTTGGCCGACAATTTTGTAACGGAGATAATGTAAACTTGTAACTGAAGCAATGTGAGTTCACTCCTTGGTGAGTTAGAAACTGCAAGTTGAGGTGTCCCATAAAGAAAACTTTCATTTGCCACAACTAAGGAGATCACAGGGAATGGTTTCCAAAGCTGTGACCTTGAGAGAGGGTGAATGGATTCCTTTGTTTGAAGTTAGGATGAATATTTAGATAGGAAGCTTTTGTCATAAGGTTGCCCGTGTGCCTTAAAATAATCCTAGATCCTAGAACTTGAATGCATCTGGGTTAGTTTCTAAGTATTGTTAAGGTTTAGAAATGCCTAATTTATAAGGTCAATTAAATAGAACTCTTTTAGAATTAATTTTAGCAATACCATCCAGTGGTTTAAAAAAACAACAAAAACCTTGTGGCACCTGGGGTTGCCAACTTAGCAGCTGGCTAAGCTCAGGTCATGATCGCGTAGCTGGTGAGTTCAAGTCCCATATGTCTCTGCTGTCAGCAGGGAGCCTGCTTTGGCTCCTCTGTCTCCCTCCTCCACTAACATGCACACACATGCTACATATTCTCTCTCTCTCTCTCAAAAATAAACATTTAAAAACATTAAAAAAAAAAACCAACCCATATCTATAATGTACATACATATAGACACATACAGAGTTCTTGTAGCTTCTGTTTCAAAACAATATAAAACACACTAGCTTATAAGTACTAGTTGGAATAAACATAATTTTACTCACTCAGATGGCTGGTCTTTTACTTTTTGTAGAGAAGACTTTTAAGATTTATATTTGTCTGTGTAAATAATCTTAAGGAGGCTTTGGTGTAAAGTTTGGGCACAACAAACCTTTATACAGTTTGTAGTTTTGAAAAGAAATTTTTTCCTTTCCGTTCCTTTTTTTAAATTTAGTCTTAGGTGAGTATGGGCATTGTTTTAGATACTTCTGTCATCAAAATCTAACCTTTATGCTTTGGAGCCAAAATATAACGCAAAGACAGAGAATGGGTATAAAGAAGGGAGATAGGGATGTCTGGGTGGCTCAGCCGGTTAAGCGTCCAACTTTGGCTCAGGTCATGATCTCACAGTTTGTGAGTTTCCCACATCAGTTTCTCTGCTATCAGCACAGAGCCTGCTTCGGATCCCCTGCACCCCCCTCTCTCGGCACCTCCTCCGTCATTCTCTCTTTCTCTCTCTTGAAAAAATAAATAAACTTGAAAGAAATAAAAAAATAAAGAAAGAAGAGGGGCGCCTGGGTGGCTTAGTCGGTTGGGCGTCTGACTTCAGCTCAGGTGATGAACTCACCTTCGTGGGTTTGAGCCCCGTGTGGGGCTCTGTGCTGACAGCTCAGAGCCTGGAGCCTGCTTCGGAGTCTGTGTCTCCCTCTCTCTCTGCTCCTTCCCTGCTCATGCTCTGTCTCTCTCTTTCTCTCAAAAGTAAATAAAGATTTTAAAACATAATAATAAAGAAGGAAGATAGTAGGTTGCTTTGCTGGGCAAAGGAGTTTGCAGCAGGCTAAGACTGCTGGAGGGAGGGACTGGGGTTGGGAGGTTTAGAGGGAAATACAGGATCTAGCTAGTTTCAACAGGAATTGTGTGTGTGCTGCTAAACTCCTCGGTCCTTTTCAGGGTGGTACTGAGTTCCTGAGACAAAAGGTAAGAGAGGAGGAGGGGAGGCCTGCGGGAGAGAGGGTAAAGTTTACACTAAAACCGTGCTTCACTGAAGGATTCATGCAGCCGTTTTGATTTTTGTTCAGCTTTGTGTTTTAAGTGAGAAGGAAAGCTGGTAAATGCGAATAAAAAGGGCCAGCCAGATGTCCGAGGTTTCTGCAATCTTGCTTGTCTCTTGCATAGCCAGCAGCCAGGAACCAGAAGCTTGACTATACTAGTCCCACCCAACGTGGAAACACATATGTATAAAAGGTCAGTAAAACCCAAGCCAGATGCTCAGCCTTTGGAGGTGACTCCGCTGGGCGGGGACCAGTGCAAAATAAACAGTCTTTTCTGATTCCCCGAGTGCTTGTCGCTTGTCTCTTCCTGGGCACCGAGTATTTGCTATAATATAAGTGGTTTCAGCTTCTGGAGCGTTTACATTTCAAAGGTATGGTAACATTTATATGTTCAAGGACAGAAAAAGAACATAAGTCCCTCCAAGAAGTACTTTGGTTTCCTAAGGTCATTGATTTACAAATCCTAGTGATGAAGTTTTGGGTGATGGTGCGGTTCGTGGGGTCCAGAGCCGAAGGCCAAGAAAGAATTCTTGAAGACATCTTTGGTGCAAAAAAGTTGATTTTATTAAAGCATGGGGACAGCACCCAAGGGCAGGAAGGGCTTCACTGTAAGTTTGGGGGGGTAACCAATTTATGGAGTCCACGGAGATGAAGTCAAAAGGGAGTTTCCAAAAAGACTTTCACATGCTAAAGACTTACTGGAGGCCTTGGCTAAGGTCAAGCTAAGGTTGTTTTTCCCTCTAGCAAAGCATTAACATTAAGACAGTAGGGAGTTCCTGGACTTTAGGCTCTGAGGGGATTGCCTTTTTCTGGTAACCTGGTGGAGACTTTTATCAGTTTGACCATTTGTTTTTTTGTCCTTTCCCCTTTGGACACTTAGTCGGAAGTGTCCAAGGAGTATCATGCATGGCCCTCCTGGTGGGGCGGCTGGGGCACCTTTCGCTTTGCCCCTCAGCCTGCCAGATGTTGGACTGCCTCTAGGGCTGCCTTTGTTTTTTGTTTTTTTTTTGTTTTTTTTTGTTTTTTAGTTTTGCACAGCTTTGTAAGATCAGGACAGGTGCTCTCAAATTTCTTTTCTTTAGTGTAGGGCAATTGTAGTTCCAATGCCCTGATTTTTTTTTTTTTTTTTTTTTACAATATCTGCAAATGTCTGAAAGCCAAGAGGAAGGGGTCTGAGTGGACTTCAATTTTTGTTCTATGCCTAATTTCTGTTTTCCATCTTGTTAAGGGAGTCCCTAAGCCCAACTGTTACACAAATAAGACAATTGTTTAGAACGAGAGCTCTCCAAAAAAATTTTTTTTCTTTCAAATACAGCTAATTTAAAGGATCCATCGTCTGGCCATTGGTGAGTAGGATCTTATATCAATCTCGACAAGCCTTTTTATGGCTTAACCAAAGGTATCCTCCAAGGGAAGGCAAAAATGCCGACTTCACAAGATCCAGAAAGTTCACACCCAAAGATAGTCTAAGAAAGTACAGAGAGTAACTATGAAAGGCCCTATTCTAAACAACTGTTTCAAAACACAGGAAATCATGTGTTTTCCCTCCTTGTGAACAGAATAGAGTGACTAACCAAGTCAAAAGTTCACCACTCCCCCCCCCTTTTTTTGATTCCCTAAACTTGGGTCCACAGCCTATTCCGCTGCCTGCCAGCTGATGGAGACCAGAGAAGATTCTCACTAATCATAAAGTAGACTAAAGAAACCAATGACCAACCTGCGAGAAAGATCAATAGAAAATATTTACAACAAATTTTTACCGAAGTTGCTGTACCCAAGGAACCAGTTTCAGAAATATTTTCTCTTCCTAATCTAAATTTAGATTTTTAAAAATGTACTCCTACCACTGTCACTTCGATTAGACCCTGCAGGCAAATTTTCAGAAGAGGGCCTTGGTAAGAAGTCTCACCTGAGCAGGTTTTATCAGAAGTCCCAGGATCTCTCAGCTGTAGGAATCCTGGGGCAAACAGTGTCCAGTCAAAGTTTATCCTGGCAACTACACTAACTCTGGGGTAAGGAAAAATAGTCCCCTACTCTGCGGTAGTCTTTTGATTGGCCTCAGAGTTACATTGATATGCGACCGATTAACGGGAGAAAATCAATGTAATTACATTAATACAGGGGCTTCATCAGAATAGGTGGACTCCAGGCAGTCAAGAAATTGAGGCTATCCAGAGCTAAGGAGAAGGGGGTAAGGGCCTGGGACTTCAAAGAGAAGGAAGTCAATTCATAGCGAGATGAAAAAGAGTAAATGTTTTGTAGACAAGTGTCTGCTGGACCACACAGAAACAATGAGACATAGGAATTTTAAAAAACAAGCTTTGCTAATTTCCTCCCAGTCTACCACCTCTAGTTCATATTATATTGTAGCTCTTTATGGTGATAGGGTGATAGCTCCCTTCTCCAAGAAAATCCTCCATCTAAATCCCTTTTAGGCAGCTGGTGTGAGATCAAAGGTTCTTCCTGAGCATTCTGTTTATTTTTTTTCAAGCTTATTTATTTTGAGAGAGAGAGAGAGAGAGCATGCAAGTGGGGAAGGGGCAGAGAGAGAGAGAGAGAGGGAAAGAGAGAATCACAAGCAAGCTCCACATGGTCAGTGTGGAGCTGAGATCCCATGAACCATGAGATCATGACCTGAGCCAAAAACAAGAGTTGGGTGCTCAACCAACTGAGCCACCCAGGGCACCCTGAGCCTTCTGTTTCTTAAGATTTGCTAGCATAGGGGCGCCTGGGTGGCGCAGTCGGTTAAGCGTCCGACTTCAGCCAGGTCACGATCTCGCGGTCCGTGAGTTCGAGCCCCGCGTCGGGCTCTGGGCTGATGGCTCAGAGCCTGGAGCCTGTTTCTGATTCTGTGTCTCCCTTTCTCTCTGCCCCTCCCCCGTTCATGCTCTGTCTCTCTCTGTCCCCCCAAAAAAATAAATAAACGTTAAAAAAAAAAAAAGATTTGCTAGCATAATCCACATGCCAAAGAGGCACATTTTAGGATACAAATTTCATTCTCCTATGATTATTTCCAATTTTACCCAGTACAGATTCCAGACTCAACTTTCTCTTTAACGTTGATTCACAATTTTCCATAATTTGTCAGGAACAAGAGAGAGCTGGGATCCTAGATCACACCCAGGCAGGCTGCCTTCTGGGGCAACAAACAGAAGGATGGAAACTAAGATATAGTATACTCTAAGTGCTAAATAGGGTGCTGTGCCAGGAGGGAAGATGTATACCACCACCTGGACAGAAAGCAGAAAAGTCAGTAGCTAGAGAGGCCCACTCATGAGGTTTCTAGAGCAGAAGTACTGGAGCATGAAGAATCAGAGACAGATGGAGGTGTGGTGGGTCTAGACTCCATTTGGAACAAATCTTATCAACACTTATCAAAGGCCCCACCATTCATTTTTCTTGTGCATTGACTAGAAGATTGCTAGGAAAGGACAAATCTTCAAAGGACAGGAATGTAAATGAAAGAGATCTCTCCTGACTATAGCAGTTGAGGGAAGTTGCAAATATAAAACGTATGTTGGGGGCACCTGGGTGGCTCAGTCGGCTGAACATCTGTTGACTTTGGCTCAGGTCATGATCCTAGGGTCATGGGATCAAGCCCCACATGGGGCTCCATGCTGAGTGTGAAGCCTGCTTAATATTCTCTCTCTCTCCCTCTGCTCCTTTCCCCAACTTGTGTGTTCTCTCTAAAGCAAATAAAATAAAATAAAATGTACATTGTTGCTCATTGGAGACACTTAAGAAAAAGTCCCTCTAGGGAGTCTCAGTTTATTAGTCTAGAAACTGAGAAAAGTCATTTTGTACAAAAAGATAGTGGGAGTTGCCTGCTTAGCACCTGTGCTTTCCTGTGGCCCCTAGTCTCAGCAGAAGCCCCAGAAGAAGAGTTTACCCTGGTAAAGGTACAGAGCAGGTGGAAAGGGTAGAGGGAACTTGTGACCTGCCAGAATTGCAGAAGTGAAGCTGGTCTTCTGGAGCCACTGGAGGGAAATGATACTGAGGCTAGCAATAACACCAAATGCTGAGCAAGGGATAACTTGCCCAAGGGGAAGGGGTTAACTAGAAACCGAGTGACTCAGTTAATACCCAGTACTCAAGCCCTATGATTCTATGCTCATAAAAGAGGTGCGGGAAGGGTGGGAGGGGAACATGAAGGAATAAAAAAAGACAAGAGTCTCTGTCCTGAGGAATTCTCAGTATAACGGGGAAGAGCTAATACATGCCAGAGACAGGTATAAAAACAGCAAAAATTCATCCTCTCTTTTACCCGTATTAGCAGAATACAAGGGAACTTTGAGTTTATGACGAAATCAAAAATTGAGGAAAAATATGAGTAATTAGAAAAAAACATGATTATTGATTGTACAGCCAAAGAATTTCATCCAAAGGGTTTTGATTTTGGACACATCTGCAGGTTAGCTGCAAGGTAGGTCTGAGTACCAAGCAGTAATAACATAAATGTGAGTTAACACTTAAGAACATGGTAGCTAAGAGAATGGCTTGTGCCATAAAGGGTTGGTGGGGGGAGGGAGTCATAAAATTAACATGATGCTTATATTACAAACAACATAGCCTCAGAGAAAACAAATATCAATATCCCATGTGGTGAGTACTTAGCACAGGAGAGATTTCAAATTGAATGTATAGTGGTGAAAAGAACATATAGAAAAGCCTGCCACCATAGCATGGCTCCTGCTTGCCTAACTCCCTAGTCATAGATGGGGAATAACTCTTAGTCACTTTGGATGAGGACTTTGAAAACACACCCTTTCTAGATAGAAACATGAAGAAAAGAACAATGGAGATTCAAAACAACCAGAAGGCAAGCAATAGATGGCAGTAGTAAGTCTTTACATGTCAATAATTACTCTAAACACAAATAGGTTGAATTCACCAATCAAAAGGTACAGAGTGGCTGGATAGATGTAAAAAAAACAACAAAACAAAACAAGACCTGGCTCAGTCAATAGACTATGTGACTCTTGATCTCAGGGTTGTAAATTCAAGCCCCACATTGGATGTAGAGATAACTTAAAAAAAATAAAATCTAAAAACAAACAAACAAAACAAGACCCAACTGTATGCTGCCTACAGGAGACTCATTTCAGCTCTTAAGACACATATAGGCTCAAAATGAAGAAATGGAAGAGGATATTCCATGCAAGAGGAAACCAAAAGAAAGTGAGCATAGGCATTCTTAAATCAGACAAAACAGACTTCAAGCCAAAGACAGTAACAAGAGACAGAGAAGGCCATTACATAAGGATGAAAGGGTCAATACAAGAATATATAAGTCATAAATATATATGCAGTCAACATTAGAGCACCAAAATATATTAAGTAAATACCAACAGATCTAAGGAAAGAAATAGACAACCGTACAATAATCCTAAGGGACTTTAATACTCCCAGTCAGCAATAAATAGGTCATCCAGACAGAATATCAACAATGAAACCTTGGAATTGAACCATATTCTAGAACAAATGAACTTAACAAGTGTATACAGAGCATTCCATCCAATAGGAGCAGAATATATTCTTCTCCAGTGCACATGGAATATTCTCCAGGATAGATCATATGATAAGACACAAGACAATTTTAGCAAATCTAAGAAGACTGAAAACATACTAACTATCTTTTCTGAGCACAATGGAATGAAACTAGAAATCAACAACTGAAAAAAAAATGGAAAGTTACAAATGTGTACAAATTAAACAACATACTTCTAAACAATAAATGGGTCAAAGAAGAAATCAAAAAGAAATAAAACTTATCTCAAAACAAATGAAAATGCAAATACACCATACCAAACTTATGGGATATGGCAAAAGCAGTTCTAAAAAGAAAGTTTATAACAATAAATGCATATATTATAAAGTCAGAAACGTCTCAAATAAATGACCTAACGTTACACCTCAAGGAAATATAAAAAGGACAAATTAATCCCAAAGTTAGCAGAAGGAAGGAAATAATAAAGATTGGAGTGGAAATAAATGAAATAGAGATCAGAAATACAGTAGAAAGGATCAATGAAACTAAGAGCTGATTCTTCAAAAAGATAAACAAAATTTACAATCCTTTATCTAGACTAACCAACAAAAAAGAGAGAAGATTCAAATAAATAAAATTAGAAATAAAAAAGAGACATTACAACTGATACTGCAGACATACCTAAGATCATAAGAGACTGTTATGAACAATTATATGCCAACAAATTAGATAATCGAGAAGAAATGGATACATTTCTAGAAACATACAACCTACTAAGACTAAATTAGGAAGAAATAGTAAATCTGAACAGATCAATAACAAATAAAGAGATTGAATCAATAATCAAAAACCTCCCAGGGCACCTGGGTGGTTCAGTTGGTTAAGAGTTTGATTCTTGGTTTTGGCTCAGGTCATGATCTCACAGTTTGTGAGTTCCAGCCCCACAATGGGCTCCATGCTAACAGTGTGGAGCCTGCTTGGGATTCTCTCTCTCACTCTCTCTGTCCCCCTCCCCCGCTAGCTCTGTCTCTCTCTCAAAAATAAATAAACTTAAAAAAATTAAAAAACAAAGAAAACACACACAAAAAAACCTCCCAAACACAGAAAATCCTAGAACCATATGACTTCACTGGAGAATTTTACCAAACATTCAAAGAACAATTAACAGCAGTCCTTCTTAAACTCTTTCAAAAAGTTGAGGAGAAGGAGATACTTCTAAAGTCATTCTATGAGGTCAGCATTGCCCTATACCAGAGCCAGATAAAGACACAAGAAAACTATTGACCAATATCCCTAATGAATATAGATACAAAAATTCTCAACAAAATATTAGCATACCAAATTCAAGAACACATAAAAAGGATTATACATCATGACCAAGTGGGATTTATCCCTTGGATGCAAGGATGGTCTAACACATGCAAATCAACAAATGTAATATATTGCATTAATAAAATGTAAGATAGAAATCACATGATCATCTCAATAGATGCAGAAAAGACATCTCACGAAAGATAGCATTCTTCCATCATAAAACCCCTCAGCAGATTGAGTAACATACCTCAACATAATAAAGGCCATACATGACAAACCGAGAGTTAACATTCTATTCAATGGAGAAAAAAATGGAAGATTTTCCTCTAAGGTGAAGAGGAAGATAAGGATTCCCACTCTTTCCACTCCTATTCAATATAGTACTGGAAGTCCCAGCTATATCAACTAGTCAAAACAAAGAACTGAAAGGCATCCACACCAAGAAGGAAGAATTAAAACTGTTGCTATTTGCAGATGATATGTTTTGTATTAGAAAGTGCCAAAGACTCAACCATAAAACTATTTGAACTAATCAATGATTTCAGTAAAGTTTCAGTATACAAAATCAACACACAGAAATTAGTTGCATTTTTATACACCAATGATGACACATGTGAAAAAGAAATAAAGAAAAATATCCAGTTCATGTTAGTATCCAAAACAACAAATACTTAGGAATAAATTTAACAAATGAAATAAAACATTATTCAACTAAAATTACAAGACTTTCCTGAAAGAAATCAAAGAAGACATAAACATATGGAAAGACATCCCATATTCATGGATTGGGAGAATTCATATTGTTAAAATGTCCATACTATCCAGAGCCATCTACAGATTCAATACAATCCCCATCAAAATACCAATGGCATTCTTTAGAGGAATTAGAAAAGGAAAAAAAAAATTCTAAAATTTGTATGAAACCTCAAGAGTCCCTAAACAGCTAAAGCAATCCTGAGGAAAACAAAACTGGAAGTATTATACCTCCTGACTTCAAACTATACTACAAAGCTATGGTAATAAAAACAGTACAGTGCTGGCACAAAAAAATAGATACATAGACCAAGAGAGTCCAGAATTATGTTTGTATGGTCAACTAATATTCAACAAGGCAGTCAAGAGCACACAATGGAGAAAGGGTAGTGTCTTCACCAAATGATGCTGGGAAAACTGGATGAACACATGCAAAGTGATGAAATTGAACCCCTATCTTGCACGCTCCCAAAAATCAACTCAAAATGGCTTAAACATAAGACCCGATAATATAAAACTCCTAGAAAAAACTGTAGAAGTTCCTCAACATTGGTCTTGGCAATGATTTTTTGGATATGACACCAAAAGCAAATAACAAAAGCAAAATTCAACGGATGGGACTATATCAAACAAAAACTTTTGCACAGCAAAAGAAACAATGAACAAAATAAAAAGGCAACCCACAAAATGGGAGAAAAATTTTGCAAACCATATATTAAGTAAGGAATTAATACCCAAAATATATAAGTAACTCATACAACTCAGCAGCAAAAACAAAACAAACAAGCAAACAAACAAAACAAACAACAACCTGATTACGATTACAAAATGAGCAGAAGAACTAAGGAGACATTTTTCCAAAGAAGATATCCAAATGGCTAACAGGGACATGAAAAGATGCTTACCATCACTAATCACCAGGCAAATTCAAATCAAAACCACAATGAGCTGTCACCTCACACCTGTTAGAATGGCTTTCATCAAAAAGACAAGAGATAAGGGTGCCTTGGGTGGCTTAATTGGTTAAGCATATGACTCTTGATCTCAGCTTAAGTCATGATCTCATGATTCCTGAATTTGAGTTCCGCATCGGGCTCCATGTTGATGGTGTGGAGCCTGCCTGAGATTCTGCCACTTTGTCCATCCCTCCCTCATGTGCTCTCTCTCTCTAAAAAAAGTAAATTAATTTTTTAAAAAAATGAAGACAGATAAAAAGTACTGCAAGGATATGGAGAAAAGGGAATACGTATACATTGTTGGTGGGAATGTAAACTGATTCAACCATTATGGAAAACAATATGGAGGTTCCTCAAAAAGTTAAAAATAGATTTACCATATGATTGAGCAATGCCACTTCTGGCTAAATACCAAAGGAAATGAAAAAAGAATTTTGAAGAAATATACGCACTTCCATATTTACTGCAGCATTATTCACAATAGCCAAGACATGGGAACAACCTAAGTGCCCATCACTGGATGAATGGATAAAGACGATGTGGTGCAAACACACATAGACATGTGTGTGCGTGTGTGTAAATGTGTGTGCTCACGCACAATGGAGTAATATTTAACCATGAGAAAGAGGACATCCTGCCATTTGTGACAACATTGATGGACCTTGATTGAGCACATTATGCTAAGTGACATAGAGAAAGACAAGTACTGTATGACATCATTTATATGTGGAATTTTAAAAAGCCAAATTTATAAAGACAGACAGTAAAATGGCAGTCACAAGAGTTGGAGGTTGGGACAGATGTTATTTAATGGTACAAACTAGACAGAAATATTGTATTATAATCATCAAACTTGATAAGAGACTAGAACTTAATTATTCCAACTGCTAAGGAAAGGATAATTATGTAATGTGCTAGAGGTGACGATCACCACTATAATGGCAATCATATTACAATATATAAATGCATGAAATGAACATGTTGTATACCTTTAATTTATACAATGCTATATGTCAAATATATTTCAAAATTTTAAATATTTATTTATTTTGAGAGACTGGGGGAAGGGCAGAGAGGGAGAATCCCAAGCAAGCTTCGGGCCATCAGCACAGAGCCTGATGCAGGGCTCAGACTCACAAACCATGAGATCATGACCTGAGTTGAAATCAAGAGTCGGATGCTTAACCGACTGAAACACCCGGGCACCTCTCTTAGCTTTTTAGATTATCAAGTCCTGTGAGGAACAGATATCCTCACCTAATTCCTGTGCCTGCAGGCATCATGCCTGGCCCTTGTGGTGATTTTTCATTTTGGACTTGGTCATTTTGGTTCAGTGGCATAAAAACAGCTTCAAAAACCAGCCACCTTAAATTACTTTAATTAGAAACACACACACACACACACACACACACACACACAATGCCAGATAAGATTGAGACTCTTTCTTGAACCCTTCAGAGATCTGAGGCAAGAGTTTCTTCCAAACAGAGCTAGGACGGAAGTGCTCACCAGCAACAGAGTGTAGGGGGAAGAAGGGGCTGCCATACAAATGGGTTAGAAAAATTCAACTAAAAGTTTAAACAAATTGCTAAAACCCAGGTGTGGCCAAGAAGTGAAGAGCTGCTGATGCAAGCGCCATTCACACCCGCTTCCAGGGTCTTCTCTGTGGATCTTCACCCGATGCTCATGAAGAGAACAGGAGGGAAATCAGAGAAAGCCTCTCTGGTGACACACGCCTAGATAACAGGAGCACTGTGGGAAGGGCGTGAAGCCCTTCTCCCTGACCCCTTCTCCCTAACGGATGACAGATACCCTTCCATCACTAGAAGAAGGGCCCAGGGCATAGGTGAAAAACCATTACACCTGAGGAGGGGAACAAACAGAAAACTTCTACCCCTGGGGGAGGGCCTCCAAACCATCCCAGGCCCAGACCATGAGAAGGCTTCTATCATTGGAAGGGGTGCAGGATTATTGACAGGGTCCTATTCGCAAGATCTAGGGACAGAGAGCTGGCCTAAGACTGAGGCAAGTCCGGCATGACAGAGAAATCCCTGTCCCCACCTCCCAGGCTAACAAGTCCTGAATAAGAAGCAGACACACCCTACCCTGTGGAGAGACCACCTGAGGTGCAGACACGTAGGAAAGCCTAAAGTGGAAGGGGGAGCAGAAACATTGAGAAAAGCCCTCCAGGAAAACCAGCCCCGTACCTCAAGCAAAGATGACACTAGAATAGACACCAACCATAGCAACCAGAAAATCCAAGCCCGGGTCTACTCCTGACAATTGCCTCAGTCCTCCACACTTAACAGGAGAAGGGGTGCTCATTTCCAAGCATCAATAGCATTTACTCCAGTCTCTAGGGTCCTACATGTGATGTGCAGAATTCAATGAAAAATTATGAAACTATGGGATGCCCGTGTGGCTCAGTCGGTTAAGCGACGGACTTCAGCTCAGGTCATGATCTCAAGGGTTCGTGAGCTCGAACCTGGCACGGGGCTCCATGCTGTCCCCCTCTCTCGCTGCCCCTCCCCTGCTTACACTTTCTTTCTCTCTCAAAAACAAATAAACATTAAGAAATAAAATAAAATGGGGCGCCTGGGTGGCTCAGCCCGTTAAGCGTCCGACTTCAGCTCAGGTCATGATCTCACGGTTTGTGGATTCAAGCCCCGCATTGGGCTCTGTGCTGACCGCTCGGAGCTTGGAGACTGCTTCGGATTCTCCCTTTCTCTCTCTCTGTCAAAAATAAAATAAAAACATAATTTTTTTTAATACATAAAATAAAAATTATGAAACTATATTTGCGCCTGGTTGGCTCAGTTGGAAAAGCATGCAACCCTTGATCTTGGGGTTGTGAGTTCAAGCCCCATGTTGGCTGTAGAGATTCCTTAAACAAATAAAAACTTTTAAAAAATTATGAAACTACACAAAAATACAGCCCTGTCAAAAGACAATGCAGGCAAGAGAAACCATCTTAGAGATGATCCACATGTGATACTATCAAACAAGAAATTTAAAATAACTATATGTGGGGTGCCTGGGTGGCTCAGTGGGTTAAGTGACTGAATCCTGATTTCAGCTAAGGTCATGATCTCACAGTTTCGTGGGTTCAAGCCCTGCGATGGGCTCTGCACACTGAGCGCCTGGAGTCTACTTGGGATTCTCCCTCTCTCCCTCCCTCTCCCGCACTCACGCTCTCTATTGCTCTCTAAATAAATAAATAAATAAACTGTAAATAAAATAAAACAGCTATAAGTAATATGTTAAATGCTTCTGTTACATGCTCTGGTGGAAAACGCAACAACTTGCACGGACAGATAAGGACTTTCAACAGAGAGATAGAAACTGTAAGAACAGTCAAATGGCAACGTAAGAATATTGTGAACACAACAGGAGAGAGGAAAGAATATATTCCACAGGCTCCTTCATGGACTCCATACAGCTGAGAAATAATCAGTGCCTTGAAGATGGGTTCATAAATACTAACCAAAGTGAAATCCAAACTGAAATTCAACAGGAAAAGAAAGTAGAAAAAAAAAGAGGTAGAACAGAACGTCCAAGAAATGTGGAACAATATAAAATGGTCTAATATACGTGTCATTGAAATTCCAAAGAAGAGAGAAAGAATGGAGCTGAAGAAACATTTGAAGAAATAACAGATCAAACCAGAGATCTAAGAAGCTGAGAGAACCATAGACAGACTAAGCATATACACACATACGCATGTGCACACACACACGCACACACATACACACACACCCCAACATATCTGATCCAAACTCCTACAAACCAAAAATAAAGAGAAAATCATTAAAATACCAATAGACTTTTCTTTTTAAAAATCTTAGAGAGAGGAGCGCCTGGGTGGCTCACTGGGTTAAACATCTGACTCTTGATTTTGGCTCAGGTCAATATCTCATGGTTTTGTGAGCTTGAGGCCCAAGTTTGGAGAATGCTTGGGATTCTCTCTCCCTCTCTCTCTGTCCCTCTCCTGTTCACGCTCTCTCTCTCTCTCTTTCAAAACACAATGAGATATCACTATATGCACAGCTGATGGGCTAAAATTAAAAAGATTGGCAATACCCGTATATACTTCAATTAAAAACAAAACAAAACCAAAATTGGCTAACAGTTTGGGTTACCCCTGCTCAAAATCCTTCAATGACTTCCCATTGCCTTCAGGATGGGAGTCCTTCAAGATGGACCCTTTTTTTTTTTTTTTTTTAATGTTAATTTATTTTTGAAAGAGAGAGAGCACAAGTAGGGGAGGGAGAGAAAGGGAGACACAGAATCCACCAAGCAGGCTCCAGGCTCTGAGCTGTCAGCACAGAGCCTGATGCAAGGCTTGAAACCACAAATCAAACTCATGCACCACGAGATCATGACCTGAGCCAAAGTCAGACGCTCAACCGACTGAGCCACCCAGTCGCCCCCAAGATGGACCCTTCTCTATGGCACCCATACCCTTCAGGGTAGCACACATAGTGTGAGACAGCTTATCTATCACTGGTGTCCCCACCCCAAGCCTGTGCTCCACGAATACCAAATGTCTTGTTGTTCCCTAAATCTGCCATGTGTTGCCATGTTTTTGCCCATCCTGTTTTCTGTGAGCAAAGCTATTTTGCCAACTCATACTCCTTCTTCGAGGCCACTCCACGAGTGGCACACAGCTAAATTCTTGTTTGCCAGAGGAGGAGTCATCTAAGAGCTGCAGACTCTCCAGGGGCTTCCCTCCCTTCACAAAGATCTCTCCCGTCCCGTTCATGAATACATGAAGCGTGGTGTGTTGTGTTTTGGGACCACTGGGGTCATGGAAACTGACTTTTTCTCTCTGAGCTGAGAAATGTAATCTGTCAGCGGCTCTATACTGCCCTCTGTTGAAGCAAAGTAGACAATGTGAGTCTCTTCTGCCGGACAAAGATCCCCAGTTTTCAAGAAGACTAAAATCTGAGTGAATGGTTTGACACCAGTGACAGCCAGCCAAGGGGCCAGGGAAGCAAGAGTGAGTCAGGTTCAGAAGCAAGAAGAACCAACCGGAGGACGCTCTTGCTTTAAGCCACCTGCTCTGCCCTTCTTGAGTGACTCTTGACAATGACATTCAGAAATGGTCTTGCTTTCATTCATCGGGACTCTGGCTTTAGTAGTGAGGGTAGGATTTGAAATTGTAGCAGGAAGCTAGGAGGTAGAGCCCAATATTTAAGGTCTGCAACTCAGATAAGCTTTGACCTCCTGCTCAGACCAGCTTGATACAGACTTAACTGTATCAAGTGCACAGGTCTCCAGCGAGGGTGAAGATTCAGGGAGGTAGGAACACCGTCCTAAGCCAAGCATGCTGCGGGCTACTTCTGCAGAGAGTGAATCTGCCCCACTCAGTAGCAAGTAAATACTTGCCCAGAACATTCGAAGCACTGTAAACAAGTTTCTAAGCGGTTCAAAATTATCTTCTCATCCCTGGAAATCCATCTACCTCAAGGCCTCAGCAAACAAGGGAATCACTTCTATGGCTCCCAGTTAATTTTCTAAAGTACAACTCAGCTCAAGTCTGTCTCTGGTTCTAGCCCAGCCTTCTCCTTCTAGCCGATTCCGACCACTCACTGGTATGTCCCTCAGGCATCCCAAGCCCAGAGTCTCCACATCTGGACTTATCACGTCCCTCCAGCTCTATCCTGGCTAAATTTCTTCCCTTCATATTTCCTACCTCAGGGAATAGCACCTGCTAAGCCAGAAATCTGGGTATCATCGTGGCTTCCTTCCTTTCTTTCAGAACTCGCATCCAGTCTTACCAGTTCTCCTTGCTGACTAGCTCAACCCCACCACCATCACCTTAGCAAAGGAATTCAAAGCAGGATTTTCAAGTGATATCTGCACCCCATGTTCATTGCAACATTATTCACAATAGTCCAATGCAAATGCCCATCAGCAGAGAGGCAGATAACGAAAACGTGGCATATGCATTCAATGGAATCTTAGGCAGTCTGAAAAAGAGGGAAATCTCCTTGCATACGACATCATGGATGAACTTCAAGGACATTAAACTAAGCAAGTAAGCGAGTAACAAAAGGACAAATACCATATGATTCCACTCATAAGGAGTATCTAAAGTGGCTAAAACCATAGAAGCAGAAAGCACAAAGGTGGCTGCTAAGGGCTTGGAAGAGGGGAGAGGGAGAATTAGTGTTTCATGGGTAAAGAATTTCAGTTTTGCAAAATGCGAAAATTCAAGAGATCCGGTATACAACAGTGTGAATAGATTTAATACTACTGAACTCTATGCTGCAAAGTGGTTAAGGTGGTAAATTTAATGCTATGTGTTTCTTACCACATTTTTTTTCTTAAAATTGGGAGCATAATAAGGTAAGTTGTTAGACCACTGTCAAAACTCACAAATGCGTTTCAGAAGGATCACAGAGTGAGTCACAAGAACCAAGCTATAGGAAGGGCCCTTGGGTGGTTCAGTCGGTTAAGCGTCCAACTTCTTTTTTTTTTTTTTTAACGTTATTTATTTTTGGGACAGAGAGAGACAGAGAGAGACAGAGAGAGACAGAGCATGAACGGGGGAGGGGCAGAGAGAGAGGGAGACACAGAATCGGAAACAGGCTCCAGGCTCCGAGCCATCAGCCCAGAGCCTGACGCGGGGCTCGAACTCCCAGACCGCGAGATCGTGACCTGGCTGAAGTCGGACGCTTAACCGACTGCGCCACCCAGGCGCCCCTAAGCGTCCAACTTCTGCTCAAGTCATGATCTTGCGTGGTTCATGAGTTCAGGCCCTGTGTCGGGCTCTGTCTGTGTCTCTATCTCTGCCCCTCTCCTACTCATGCACACACTCTCTCTCTCAAAAATAAATAAGGGAAACATTTCAAAAAAAGAAAAAAGAACCAAACTATAGGCAACCCAGAATACAATAGAACTGAACAGTGATCAAATTCTCTGAAGGAAGAAAGATTTCTAAGCCTGGGGGCGGGGGAGAGGAAAAGATCCTCATAAAACTTTTTTTTGAGAGAGAGAGAGAGAGAGAGAGAAGGAGCAAGTGAGTGAGGGGCAGAGATAGAGGCAGGGCTCGGCAGAAGCGGGGATCCAATTCTTGAACTATGAAATCGACTTGAGCCAAAGTCAGATGCTTAACCCACTGAGCCATCCAGGAGCCCCTCCTAAAACTTTTTAAATTTCTCAGTAATACAAAACTAAAACCAGCTCTAAGTAAACTACCAATTGCAATCTGGAAAAAAAAAAAACATTTTAATTAATACCCCAAAGAGGTATTTTTGTTCTATAAGTAATTAAAGAGAAAAACATAGAGTTTCGAGAACTAGGTGGGATGGGGGAGCCAACAGACATCCAAGGACATTTGATTACACAGACATTAAATGCCTAAATGTGCCAGACACTGGCTTAAGTGCTTCCCACCTAATGGAAATATAAAAGAGGAAACACAGCCAATAAAATACACGGGAAATGTTCACTCCTACTAGTCATCACAGAAAGTTAAAATGATGAGATCCCATTTCTTGTCTATGAAGTTACCAAAGATTATGAAAAAGAATGTGAAAACAAATGAAAGCGAGAGAGAGAGAGAGAGAGAGAGAAAAACCCAGAAACGGACGATACAGAACACACTGCTGGTCACCAGAGGGGAGGTGGGGGGACCGGGGAAACAGGCTGTCGAAATGAGCAGCACATTTACCTTATGAGCACTGAGTGATGTAGACAATTGTTGAATCGCTATGTTGTAGACCTAAAACTAACATAACGCTGTATGTTAACTATACTGGAATTAAAATGAAGAACTTGGGGCGCCTGGGTGGCGCAGTCGGTTGAGCGCCCGACTTCAGCCAGGTCACGATCTCGCGGCCCGCGAGTTCGAGCCCCGCGTCGGGCTCTGGGCTGATGGCTCGGAGCCTGGAGCCTGTTTCCGATTCTGTGTCTCCCTCTCTCTCTGCCCCTCCCCCGTTCATGCTCTGTCTCTCTCTGTCCCAAAAATAAATAAACGTTGAAAAAAAAAAAATTTTTTTTAAAATGAAGAACTTAATTTAAAAAAGAAAGTGATTGAATGGATTCTCATAGATTTCTGAATGGAGTACAAATGTACAGAATTGTTTTGGGGGCACCGGGGTGGGGGCTCAGTTGGTTAGGCCTCCGACTTTGTCTCAGGTCATGATCTTGCGGTTCGTAGGTTCAAGCTCCGAACCTACGTAGGTTCAAGCTGTCGGGCTCTGTGCGGACAGCTCGGAGCCTGGAGGCTGCTTCGGATTCTGTGTCTCCCTCGCTCCCGCCCCTCCTCCACTCATGCTCTGCCCCATCTCTCAAAAATGAAAAAAAATATCAACAAATTTTTTAACAAAGGAATTGTTTTGGAAAGAAACATGGAAGCACTATCAGAAAGCTTGGAAATGTGCAGAGCTACGACACTACAAACATGGCCTTTGGAAATATGCCAAAAAATAAAATAAAATGAAATCTTCCTGCTCTTTGCAGAACTCTTGAGAATACCGAAAACTAGAAACAACCTAAAAATGTACAAATTCTAGCTTTAGGTTAACGGCTGTACAACTACATTAGCTGGAGTCTCCCTAAACACTGAGAGAGAGGTGTCTCTCTGCAAGTGCTAGAAAGTTCCACTCAAATGGCTTAAGCAAGAAAGAAATCTTTTATGATCTCACATGTCAAAGTTGTAGGAAGATGGGGCATTTCCAGGGTTGGTTACGCTATAACTCAGTAATATCACCAGTAACCCAGATATCTTCCCTCTTTGCTTTGTTATCGTTAGCCTGTCAGCCACTTCCCTCCCTCATGGGAGCAAAACGGCAGCAGGTGCACCCAGCATCACACCCGCAAACATCATCATATCCAAAGACTGACGGAGAATTCATTGCTTCTTGTGTTCCACAGCCCCCCAGCAGGTTGCCTCCGGAGGGTTCATTGTCCAGAACTGCATCACATGTTCTGTCCTACGTCCATCACCGGCAGGGGGAGTGGTTCTCAAAGTGTAGTTCTTGAATCTGCAGGGTCAGCATTGCCTGGAATCTTATTAGAAATTCAAGCTAAGGGGCGCCTGGGTGGCTCGGTCGGTTAAGCATCCGACTTCGGCTCAGGTCATGATCTCACAGTCTGTGAGTTTGAGCCCTGCATCTGGCTCTGTGCTGACAGCTCAGAGCCTGGAGCCTGCTTCACATTGTGTTTCTCTCTCTCTCTCTCTCTCTCTCTCTGCCCCTTCCCCACTTGTGCTCTGTCTTTCAAAAATAAAATAAAAACATTTTAAAAAATGCAAGTTAAATACAGAAAACAAACTGAGGGGTGATGGGGGAGGCAGAGGGGAGGGGGAAACGGGTGATGGGCATTGAGGAGGGCACTTGTTGGGATGAGCACTGGGTGTTGTATGGAAGCAACGAATCATGGGAATCTACTCCCGAAACCAAGAGCACACTGTATCCACTGTATGTTAGCTAATTTGACAGAAAATTACATTTAGAAAAGAAAAGGAAAAAGAAGACAAATTCAGGGCGCCTGGCCAGCTCAGTTCATAGAGCATGCAACTCCTGATCTCAGGGTCGTGTGTTCAAGCCCTAGGTTGGTGTAGAGATTAAAAAAATAATAATAATAAGCAGAGGCACCTGGGGGGCTCAGTCGATTAAGCATCCAGTTTCAGCTCGGGTCATGATCTCACAGTTCTCTAGTTCAAGTCTCGCGTCGGGCTCTGGGCTAACAGCTCGGAGCCTGGAGCCTGCTTCAGATTCTGTGTCTCCCTCTCTCTCTGCCCCTCCCCCGCTCTCTCTCTCTCCGTCTCTCTCTTTCTCTCTCTGTCAAAAATAAACATTAAGAAAAAAATTTTTTAATACATAAGTATGAAAAAAAGAGAAAGAAATGCAAATTCCCAGGCCCCCACCTCAATCAGAAAATCTGAGAGTCAGGCCCACTAGTTTGTAATTTAACAGGACAGCCAGATGATTCCGACGTAGATCAAATTGGAGAAGTACGACTTGGATGGATGAAAAGTCACTTCCTGAGGCTGGTAAGAGGTTGCGCTTCCCCTAAAGCTCCTGGCCTCCGTATTTCTGAACAAAATCATGTTCCGTTAGCAAGGGAGAAACAGCGGCGGGGCTGGCCGACTTCTTACCAGAGAAATCCCGTTGTGGTGCCCATGATGAACTGAGTCTCTTAGAAATAACAGGCCGAAGTAGTGACACTGCCTCTTCCTTTCCACGCATCCCTCAAAAATATTTTTGTAGCATTTTCCCCCTCCCACCACCTAGTAGGGTGTACCTATGTATATGTGGAATTACTGTCAAAAAAAATCTAGCACGTAATACAATATGTGAACAACGTTGGCAAAAATGAACAAAATATAAATATATGTAGGTAGGTCTGCGCCTCCATGAATCTGAACGCACAGGGAAAGTTCTGGAAGAACACACTAGACTTCTGAGTGGTTACCCCTGAGGAACGGGGTACAGGTCATTAGAAGTCACTTTCACTTTTGCTTTCTTACCTTCTGAATTGTTTCGCTTATTCCACAGCAAGAATATATTATAGCTTCGCGTGCATATTTCCCAGCAGAAAATGTTTAAAGCACACAACGACCAGACACATTGTGGAGAGGGACAGGGACTGAATCCCTGGGGATGGTTCTGGGCTCTGCTCACACTCCTGTGGATGCCTCCAACGCCCCCTCATCTCCAAAGGGATGGCACCCAGTAACCAAACGAAACCATTTCCATTTCTTTTTCCGAAACGTTTCTTTTTTGGGGTCGCCTTTTGTTTTCCTAGGTAGTGACTAGTGCGTGGGTGAGCAAAAGCATGAGTTCAGTTTTTGTAACTGATTTTTAAATCTTAGAGGTATTAATCTGTTAGCTTTGCTAGAAAATTCCCTTAGCTCCTAAAAGTTGTCCAGTGGCCTTTGTTACGATTTTTATTATTTTTTTTTTAACATTTATTTATTTTTGAGACAGAGAGAGACAGAGCATGAACGGGGGAGGGGCAGAGAGAGAGGGAGACACAGAATCGGAAACAGGCTCCAGGCTCTGAGCTGTCAGCACAGGGGCCCGATGCGGGGCTCGAACTCACGGACCGCAAGATCGTGACATGAGCCGAAGTCGGCGCTCAACCGACTGAGCCACCCAGGTGCCCCTGTTACGATTTTTTTTTTTAATGTTTATTTTGAGAGAGAGACAGACAGCGTGAGCAGGGAAGGGGCAGAGAGAGGGAGACACTGAATCCTAAGCAGCTCCAGGTTCCGAGCTGTCAGCACCGAGCCCGACACAGGGCTTGAACCCATGGATCATGAAATCTTGACCTGAGCCAAAGTCCAGAACCCACTGAGCCACCCAGGCGGCCCTTCATTAGGGTTTTTAGAAGCCAAAGCCTCCTGCGTTCTGCGGTGTCTGGAAATCACATGGGAAGCCAGCATATTTAAGATAGAAGGGGGCTAGACACAATCATTACCTCATTTGAGGAAACAGAGGTTTAGGGAAGAGAAGTAGCTTGACAGCCAGCAGTGGTCATGCTGAAACCGAAAACTGGATTTCCTTCCTTGTTGGCTAATGTTCTCCCCATAACACGGCAACGCCTTCTTTTGAAACTTTAAATGTTTGCAAGTCCAGGGGGACTCTAAGCATGTTCTGACATCGGATGAGAAGGTAGGGCATTTATAAGTCACTCTAGCAGATAACATCGAATTTCTGGGACACTCTTTTATGTCAATAAGCTATATTATTAAAAAAAAATTTTTTTTTTTTAGTTTCTTTACCTTGGGAGGGGGCAGAGAGAGGGAGAGAGAGAGAGAATCCCAAGCAGGCTCCACACTGTCAGCGCAAAGCCCAATGCGGGGTTCGATCCCACGAACCGTGTGATCATGACCTGAGCCGAAGCCAAGAGTCGGATGCGTAACCGACGGAGCCACCCAGGCACCCCAATAGGCTATATTATTTTAACGCGCACAGCCAAAGTAACAGGCTGTAGCCTAAGGTCGCGCCACAAAGTCAGTTTTATTTCCTTGTGGCTTCCCCCCCCCCCCCGCCCTTGCATCGATGACTTCCTGTTGTTTAGAGGTGACCCTTACCTTTCCCATGACTTCTTGTATGTGTCTCTGTAGGCGTGTCCGATTCCAGGCCTCTGCGTGCCTGTCCTATTATGTGTGTGTTTTCCGTCTACATTTGAGACTCAGGGTCTGTGAACCCAGGTAACTTTCCTGCCACCTTTTACTTCTCCAGGCTGTTTCGTTACCTTCTGTTCCCATTACATGTCTTCCCACCACACTCTCTGCCCTTCCCCTCCCTTCTCTGAGTCTGCCAGTTTCCTTTCCTGTTCCTTTTCCTAACTTTATGGGACGTGTAACGGTGAATATTTTCATTAAATGACTTTGATGTCTATTGCAGTCGTAGTTCAGAGATTACTATATTTTGCTATTAAAATGAACCGGTAGAATATTTCCTTAAAAGGCCATTAAATTTCCTTTTGCCTCTCTGTGGGCTTTCATTGTTCATTTCTTGGCAGACCAGGGATGCTTAACAAAAAAGTGAAGGAGTCATCTTTCCTCTAGTTGATGTTCATTAAGACGGGATTCTTTAACCAGAGGGGCTCTTGGCAAACATATAATCTACGTTCTTAGCTCATGGACCTCAGAGACTGAGATCTGGTAAGATTCAGTGCCTTGTTCCAGGTCACATAAACAAGGTCTACAACTCCTGGCTTCCCTGTGAATAGTTTCTCTTCTTCCTTAAATGTCAAGTTTTCTCCCTTATTAATTAGGAGGTCTTTCCAGAAAAAGAGGGGTTTTTTATGCTTATTTTTGAGAGAGAGAGAGAGAGAGAGAGAGAACACGCACGTGCATATGCAAGCAGGGGAGGGGCAGAGACAGGGGGACAGAGGATCTCAAGTGGACTCCAGGCTAACAGCAGGGAGTCCAATATGGGGCTCGAACTCACAAACTGTGAGATCACGACCTGAGTAGAAGTCGGATGCTTAACCAACTGAGCCACCCAGATGCCCCTCTTCTTTTTAAATGTTTATTTATTTACTTTGAGAGAGAGAGAGAGAGAGAGAGAGAACAAATCGGGGGAGGGGCAGAGAGAGAGAGGGAAGGAGAGAGAGAATCCCAATCTCAAGCAGGCTCCACGCTGTCAGCACAGAGCCCAATGTGGGGCTCGATCCCATCAACTGTGAGATCATGACCTGAGCTGAAATCAAGAGTCGGAAGCTTAGCGGACTGAGTCACCCAGGCACCCCAAGAAAGAGAGTTTTTTTATTCTTTTAGTTGGTACTCGGCAAATACCTGCGTGTCCACTAGGATGCCTTCCTCTGAAAGCAACAAGCCCTGACTTAAATAGGCTTAAACAACAAGGAAGTGTATCTCAAATTATGACAAGTCTAAATTGGTTGCTTCGGAAGTTCAGCGATGTCACCGAGGCCACATTCTATCCCTCCCCTCCCTCCTCTCTGCCCTCCTTGGTATTTTGGCTTTGGCCTCATGCTCGCTATCCTCACAGTCTTAACAACAGCTGCCAGCAAAACTTGAGACATAATGGGTCCTTGTTCACAGCCAGTGGAAGAGAGACATCCTCTCTCCCAAATATGACGTATAAAAGCCATTCTTTTCTGCCTGAATGGATCTTTTGGACAGTGTCCCCTCTGCCCGCACTTAACCAATAAAAGCCGGGAGAATGCTACACCCTCAGTGGCTTAGACCAATCGGGAGACACCTCTGCGTATGGGGTGATGCCAGTTCCTGAATAAAATCAGCACTGTGTCGGGAAGGAGGAAGTATAGATATTGGGTAGTTCTACCCCCTCACTGTACATTGTATTAGACTTGTGAAGTCAACTGAGTCAGAGCAATTTTTGAGTTGCAAAGAACTCAGGGGTTACCGTGGATTCAAGTTCAAGACGTCCTTGTTCCCTAGATGTCTCAGCATTGTACTGTAGCCCTGAGCTAAGACAGTGCTATGACACACACTATTTCTTTGCTGCTATAACCTTACCCAAACTTTTGAGTCTGGGACGAGAGTCATGGATAATGTCTGTCTGGCTTTCTTCTTTCCAGTTAACATCGACTACCTCCCTTCTTCCTGTGATTATTCTTTCTTTTAAATTTTTTTATTATTTTGTTTCCCCCCCCAAAAATTTTTTTTACATTTATTCATTTTTGAGAGGCAGCGAGAGACAGAGCGTGAGCGGGGAAGGGGCAGAGAGAGAGGGAGACGGAATCCGAAGCAGGCTCCAGGCTCCGAGCTGTCAGCACAGAGCCTGACGCAGGGCTCCATCCCACAAACTGCAAGATCACGACCTGAGCGGAATCATGAAATCGGATGCTGAACCAACGAAGCTACCCAGGCACCCTGGGAGAGTCTTAAGTGGGCTCCATGGAGCCCACTCAAGGCTTGACTTGAGCCCTGGGGATCATGACCTGAGCTGAAATCAAGAGTCGGACACTCAACCGACTGAGCCACCCAACCCTCTCTGTTTTAAATATTTCCACTTTAATCACCAGACCCTCAAAGGATCAGGAAATCCCCAAAAAGTTACTAAAGCGGCTGGTTGCGACAGTATTGAAACATCGCTACAAATTCTTTGACACTCTTTCCATCGAGAGGCGGGATCTATATCCCCTACCCTTGATTCAGGATGGGCTTTTAACTGGTTTTGTTGACAGGTGAACTGGGGAGACTCCAGGCCCCGGGTCTCACCCCAGCCTGTCCCAAAGATGTCGCTGAAGGTTTTTGGTTTCTTCATGAGAAAAAAAATTCAAGGACAGACACACCAGTGAATGAGTGACAAAATGGGGACAGTTTATTAAAGTGAAAAAGTACACTCTCGAGATGTGAGAGCCGGAGAGCTCGAGAAAGAGAGAGTTGCTCCCCCTGGGGTTGAGTTTCTATCTTTTATTGGTAGTTGTTAACTAGGGGCTAGACTATTCATTTCTTGGTGTGGTGCAAGGTTTGACTATTTTCTTCCTTATTTGGTCAGGGGTTTTCTGCCGTGGCACCCGCTATCTGGGGCTTGTCTGGTTTGATCCGGCTTCCTGGGGAGTGCTTCGAGCCTCTGACTTTCCCCCAACCATTCATCATAATGGCCATTAAGAAACTTAAGTGGCCTGTATACGGGTCTGCCGGAAGCCGTATTCCGTTTGCCGGAAGCTATCCAACCAGCCTGATGGCGGGGCCCGGGCGGTGGACGGATCGGGACTGTAGGCCGCCCACCGACAGCGAAGCTTCTTATAGTCCCGCTTTTATGCAATTTGGCCTTAATAAAAGTACCTGGGGAATTGTCTGTTGGAGAATTGCCCTCCACAGGCCCCCTGGGAAAAGAACCATTGGGGAAAGAAAATAAAGTTCTGCAAGGAAATTGCGCGGCCCTACATTTAGCCCTTGCCACCCCCTATAAAGACTCCTCTACCTAAAGGAAGGATAGCCTCCTACATTTCCCAGCCAAGGAAGGAACAAATAAATGGATTTGAAAGCCCCACTCCCACAACAAAGGAGTGTATCTATGGGCACAAATTACTCCAACCCCTCGGCCCACTTGGCCCCCAGAAGGCATTCCAGATGATGACTGAACCTAGTCAGTACAGAATGGTACATTAGTTCCTAGGTGCATTGTCTCTCTGAGAATGTGTAAGGCGTGGGTTCCTAAGGCCCTCTTGGCCCCCTTCTAGCACCTTGGACCGAGGCGAACACCTTTGTTCCCCAAACCACCAATGGTTTGGGGAAACAGCTAAGAGGTCATGGCCCCGTAACTGTTCCACTTGAGGTGTTGGGAGATAGATGACCTTTCATGAAAACAGCAAAGCAAATGCTCTATAGATTATGGATAAACGTAGATACATAATGAAAATAATGTAAGAAATTAATCAATAAGCAAAGGGCAGGAGAGAACCTTATGAGAAAATAACCACGTTATTCCTTAAGGGGTGATTACACATAGGAACATTTTTAGAATTAGGTAACGCCAGAAAACATAGATGACGCACGCTACAAGGAAATTGCTAACAACTATAATGCCACGTTTGCCACAATAAAGCGGCCACTCTAACCCACTGCTGTGGTCTGTGTCCATTTTTTTTTTGTTTTATTTTATTTTCAGTTTTCCGCCGACGCCGTTCATCGTTCGGGAACCCCTGGACCCGCTGGAGCTGGACCCCAGCACAAGTTCAAGTCTTTCACTTCAGGCAACAAAACAAACGAACAAAACCAAAACTCCTTGTCTTTCCTTTCTTTGATCCCCTCTAGTTACCATCTTCTGGTCCTCCTTTCCTACTGTATCACTCAGGACTCTTGACTGTAAGCGACTGCATCAGAATCTAGACATACTAAGTAAAGGAAAGGAATTTATTGGATGGCAACTGGAGGCAGGTCAGCCTGTCCCACCGCTGTGATGATTAGGACCCAACCATCTCCTTCCCTTAAGAATGCATCTTCCTGACACGTGAATAATGTCACGTATTCGGGATTCAGCATCCCAGAAGAGACAGGTTGGTGAAGCCTATGTCACAGGTCTGCTCTTTGACTTCCTGTATTAGTCAGCTCAGGCTGCTATAATACATATATGGTCTGTAAAAATACCACAGACTGAGTGGTTTAAACAACAGAAATCTATTTTCTCATAGCTCTGGAGTTCAGCGGTCTGAGATCAAGGTGTAGACAGGATTGGTTTTTTTCCAAGTCCTCTTTCCTTGGCTTGTAGGTGACCATCGTCTCCTTATGTCTTCACATGGTCTTCCCTCTGTGCATGTCTGTGTCCTAATTTCCTCTTCATTTTATTTTATTAAAAAAATTTTTTTAATGTTTATTTGTTTTTGAGACAGAGAGAGACAGAGCATGAACGGGGGAGGGGCAGAGAGAGGGAGACACAGAATCCGAAGCAAGCTCCAGGCTGTCAGCACAGAGCCCGACATGGGGCTCGAACTCGTATACCGAGAGATCATGACCTGAGCCAAAGTCGGATGCTCAACCGACTGAGCCACCCAGGGGTCCCTATTTTATTTTATTTTATTTTATTTTATTTTATTTGAGAGAGAGAGAGAGAGCATGAGCAGGGGAGACGGGAGAGGGGCAGAGGAAGAGAGAGATTGAGAATCTTAAGCAGGCTCCACATTCAACGTGGACCCTGACTTGGGGCTGGATCCCACCACCCTGGCATCATGACCTGAGCCAAAATTAAACGTCAGACACTCAACCGACGGCATCTCCCAGGCACCCCAGTAATCTCCTTTTCTCATAGGGGCACCAGTCATGTTGGATTAGGATGCATCTTAATGACTTCCTTTTAACTTAATCACCTTTCAAAGTTTCTATCTTCAAATACCGTCACTTTCTTGGGTACTGGGGGATTAGGACTTCAAAATATAAATCTCTGGGAGACACAGTTTAGCACATAACACTGGTCCAAGTAGGGAAAAGGGGAATGTGGCCTGTTTGGTTTCTGTAGTAGAAACCAGTCTCCACTTTCTATTAAGACTACTCGAAGTGGGAGCTTCCTCAAGGGGGGGATGAGATGCTGATATGGACCCTGGACAGTCAGGACAAAGGTCCATGATGCCTTTATAACAGAGATTCTTTTTAAAAAAAAAATTTAATGTTTATTTATATGAGAGAGAGGCAGAGCGCAAGCAGGAGACGGTCAGAGAGAGAGGGAGACAGAATCAGAAGGCAGCTCCAGGCTCTGAGCTGTCAGCACAGAGCCCAACACAGGGCTCGAACTCACGGAGTGTGAGATCGTGACCCGAGCCTAAGTCAGAGGCCCAACCGACTGAGCCACCCAAGTGCCCTCATAGCAGAGATGCTTAAAGGGAGTAGCAATTCATTAAAACCCTTTTTCAGGGGCAACTGGGTGACTCAGTAGGTTAAGCAGGTTAAGCATCCGACTCTGTTTCAGCTCAGGCCATGCTCTCACAGTTCATGAGATCAAGCCCCGAGTCAGGCTCTGCACTAACAATGCAGAACTAACAATGCAGAGCCTGCTTGGGATTTTCTCTCTCTCTCTCTCTGCCCCTCCCCCCACTTCTCTCAAAATAAATAAACACACACACACACACACACACACACACACACACTTTTTCACTTCTACTGAATCTTCAACCAAAAGTTATCAAGTGTCTGTCCCCCCACCCCAGCCCCTGAAATTATTCAGGGAAGGGTCATGAATAGTTCCTGGAATGCCTCATTGAAAGAGCTTCTTGAACTTTCTGTGGCACTTAATATGGTTGACTTCTCCCTTAATACGGAAGCCCCCGCTTCCCTGTTCTCCTCTCTTCTTTAGCCCCTCCTACCCAATCTCCTTTGTCAGCTTTTCTTCCTTTTCACCCTGTGAAAGTTGCCAAGTTTCTCTCAGTGTTTCCCCTTATCCCCTGCCCCTCCTCTCCCATCTCCTTCCTTGCCTCCCTGAAGCGCCCCTTTTTTCTCTCTCTGATAATCAGAGAAATCTTACCCCCACTTTATCTGAACCTAGGGTCTCTGCATGGGCTTCACGTGGGACTTCTTAAATCACAAGGAAATTTATGTGTATACTTATTTGCATTTTTTCTTAGGAAAAGGATTGAAGCTCTTATTAAAAGTGTAAAACACCATGCTGGTGCCTCATAAACCTTGTGTTTTGTCCAGACCTGCCTCCTGAGTTCCAGGGTCGTGTGTCCAACGGCCTGCTGGGAATCTCCACCTAAACTCACAGCTATTTCCAGCTCAACGATGTCAAAAGCTGAGGTCATTATCTCCCCACCCAAAGCCTGCTCCTCTTCCTCTATTTCTTAGGTCTATGAAATGTACCACCCTCCTCCTCATCAGGCAGATCAAAAAGCTGACTGAGCATCACCCCCAGACCCCTCCTTGTCTATTACCCTCACAGCCGATCCCTTGTCCAAATCCTGTCCATCCTACCTTCTTCACACCTGTCTTACATGCTTCCCTTGCATTTCCACTACGTTAATGGCGAATCTCCTCTCAGCTACACTGTTAAAATAACTTCCCAACTTTCCCTTCCACCTTCAATCTCTCTCCTCTCCAATCTATTTATTGGACGATTATCAGGATATTTTTTAAATGTTTTTTAAAATTTTTTTTACTGTTTATTTGTTAGAGAGAGAGAGAGAGAGAGAGAGAGAGTGCTAGCAGGGGAGGGGCAGAGAGAGAGGGAGACACAGAATCTGAAACAGGCTCCAGGCTCTGAGCTGTCAGCACAGAGCCCGACTCGGGGCTCGAACTCAGGAACTGAGAGATCATGACCTGCGCGGAAACCAGGAATCGGAAGCTTAACCGACTGAGCCCCCCAGGTGCCCCCAGAGCAATTGTTACAATACGTGAAACTGATCATGTCATTCCCCAGCTTTGAGTGTTGATGACTGGCTTTTCATTTTACGAACATTATTCCGGCAGCAATCTAAGAAGGTATAGACTGTTCACCGTGACGAAGTCCTCCATGATCACCCAATGAATACTGAGTGCCTAGTATGTTTCAGTCACTGCACTAAATGCTGAGGATACAATACAAACAAAGAGGAACAGTTTCCCTGCCCTCAGAGTCCTTACGGTTCACAGGTATTATGAGTACCACAAAGGAGAAGCGCGGGCTTTTAAAGGAGAAGGGACGAGGGTGTCATGCTAATTCAGATCACCAGGGACGGCCCCAACCTCCATGTTGCACTTCTAATAGCAATCAGCAGATACGCGTCCGGATATGGAACCAGTGCCTTTGAAGACATTGTTTCATTTAGGCTTTCATTTAGGCTTCACCTCGGAGTTACCACCGCTATTGTTAGCCCCCTTTGAAGACATTGTTTCATTTAGGCTTTCATTTAGGCTTCACCTCGGAGTTACCACCGCTATTGTTAGCCC
>NW_024412470.1:10533060-10574618 GCF_014898765.1 Herpailurus yagouaroundi
CTTTCATTTAGGCTTCACCTCGGAGTTACCACCGCTATTGTTAGCCCTAGAAGGGTTAAGTAAGGGATGGAGTTGAGATTCTATCCCAGACCCATCTGAAACCCAGCGCCCTTCCGGTTGCACGTCTCCTTTATGGGACTCACTAACCTCGTGGAACTGTACGTACCCAGCTCTGCGAACACGCCAGCCTATTTCCCTCCATCTGTGGTCACGCTTCTCTGTTTGCCCGAAATGCCTATTGCCCTCCAAACCTGCCTGCTGAACACGCAATTACCTTCTGTGATCCCGTTAAAGTGTTCCCTCCTCCCACAGATGCCTTCTGTGGGCATAAACAGAACCGTGTCAATTCTCTCATAGTCCCCGTGGCGCATCTGGTGGTCTCCCCCTGAGAAAGTGTGAGTCCCGGGGTGGGGGTGGGGGGATGATAGCTGATTGACCTCGGTAACCTCAGAACCTTGTGCTGTGGCTGGCGTTTCAACGTTGAAGGCAAAGTAAGGGAAGAGAAGAAGCCGGAGAGGAAAGAACAACGAAGGGAGAAAAGAAAAGGCAAAAGGATGAGAACAAACACTCGAGTATAAGAGATCCCAAGACTATCTGTGCTTCAAAAAAAAAAAAAAAAAAAAAGAAAAGAAATGTACATTCTACCCACACCTTAAAAGTAGCCCTTACAACCTCAGGCTGGAGCTGAGGCTTGTTCAACGAAGGGCTTCATGCAAACCTGCAGACCGCTTCCCACTCTTGCCGTCCTCCTGTGCTCTCTCCTTCCTGTCCAGCCCATTTTCTGCAGCTAGCAATTCATTCCTCCCTCCGTTGGAAGACCACGGACAGAAGCTGAGTCAGAGGCGAAAATGCAACCGCAAAGAAGGAAAGCTACAGTGAATGCCGTGCACCACGACTCACGTGCCCGAAAGCCACTCCGACAACTATGAGGAACGGAGCGCGCGCGTGGAGGGGGTCCCCTTCGGCCTGGGAAGCCTTCCACGGCCCTGAAGGCACTCTCTGCGCGTGGGTTTCCCAGATAAGGACCTGAAGTGCCCGGAGAGGCAGCTAGCTGGATGCTAATCTGGATTTTGCGAGGTGTAAATGCGGCACCTGAAAGGGAGCACCAGACCCGCCGCCTGGTGCGTTTTCACTGTTGATGCTAAGCACACATCGAATCCCAGGGCCTGTGGCGGAGAGGTTGCTGCAGAATGCGCGAAGGGGGCGGGTGGATGGGAGGGCGGCACCAGTAAGCTCTACCTGGGAGCAACAGGAAACGAAAATCAAGTCCTGAGAGGTGGTTTTTAATGAGACTTTGGAGCGGAGAGGGGCACTGGTCCAAAGCAGAGGTCACAGGTTCCTGTGCCGGCCCCGCCTCCACGCTACCGCTGTCAAACAGCGCATCTGTCTGCTGTTCACCTCCCAGGCTTTCCCGCGGCTTTTAGAAGCGAGCCCTGTCCCAGATGTCCAGGAACCCCCTGGGGCCTTGGCACTGCTAAGCAGAGCCATTCGAGGCTGTGTCTGGGACCAGGATTTAAGCGAAGCGGGGGTGGGAGGGGGAGGGCACAGAGGTAGGCGCGGGTGTTGGGGGTGGGGCGCGCTCGGGAAAGCAGAACAGGTCAGCAATCTCACGACTTCCTGGCCACAGCGCCTCCACCTTTTCCAGTCAGGAGCCCCGGGACGGTGGCTACAGGCTTCACAGAGCAGCCCAGAGGGTCCCTGACGGGCTAAGCTCACCCGAGCTGCTGTGACTCAGCCCACCCCTGGTATGGTAACGGTGGATTGAAGGTAAACAGCTCCCGGCCTCCTCTCCTCGCTGCTTTCCCGACCCGTCCCCCTTTCCTGCCTTCCCTTCAACCAATCAGCGGCATCCCAGGGCCCCGTTTTTGTCTCACTGCCCGGGTTTCCTTTAACAGAAGGTGTGAATCTCATGGTCACATTCACCCTAAGAAGCGCATTACAGACCCCAAGGCACATGCTTTTTGAATTTTGAAAAATACATCAGTGGAGAGACCGCTGGGGGGACGGACACACTTCTAGGGGTCTGACGGTTTAAATGACTGCTTCCCGTATGCAGGCAGGTCCAGGCTGGCTGGAGGCAGGTCTGGGCCAGGCAGGAGAGTGACAAGGTCCGAAGTAGAGCACCAGATCCCTCAATGAATGCCCTCCCTCTTGAGTCTCATCCCCAGGGTCACGATATCTTGTTCTTGGCACCGAGTAGATCCAAACCTACCAGGTGGGGGGAAAACCTTGAGGTTTACCGGGGCGCGTTCGGACAGACCCTGTGTCACTAGACGCTTAGCTGCAGACCTATGCGGACCAAAGGGGGAGCCTCCCTCAGCTCCTCTTCCAGGCTCTTCTCCTCCTCCTCCTGCCCTATCTTGGGGCTCACTGGTCAGAATTCAGATTCAGAAATCAGATGACTTTCCGGGAAAAGGAACCTAGAGAGTAATGAACTGGGGGTGTGGGGGGGGGGGGGGAAAGACTGTTTACTTCCTCTCTTTGAGTCAGCTCCGTCCCTTCAGAGCCCAGTGCATCTGCAGTGACTTGTTCATTCTACCGTGGCAGCATGTGGCGGCTGCTGTCCCCGACAGCCCTGCTCCTTCTGGGTAAGTCAGAGTCACCTTCTGGGTAAGTCAGGGCCACTCTGGCTGATGGAGAAGCTCAGGACGCCCTGGGTTCAGCAGATCCCACTTCTCAGGTCAGGGAAGGGAGCCCTCCCAAGGGATAGGACCCCTTACCCCATCTCTAGCACTAGATTTAGTTCCCAGGACAAACATTTGGGGGCTAGACATGGGAGCCCTCTGAGGTGGGCATAACCAGGAAGTAGAGGGGGAATGTGAGGTCCCTGTGCCCTCACCCTGCGGGGTCTCAGCTTCCCTATCCGTAAGATGAAGACTGTGGACCAGATAGATGCTCTTTAATTTCTGTCTCTTCCATTCTGACATTCTGGGCTAAGACTTTTAATTTCCACCCTTTTGGGGGGGGGGACACGGGTTGAGGTTGTTTCTATGGCTTGATTCAGGGAAATTCAGGCTGTGCCCTTATTTTGGGAGTTTGACTAGGGACTAAGGAGTAAGGACATGGTGTTGAAGACAGGGACTTGGCCGGAGAGGAGAGCAGGGGGCACAGACGCGGGAGAACAGAGGGCGGGCAGCGGGACAGCTGGCCACGTATACGCCTTGATTCCTGGCAACGCTGGACTCTCAGGAAAGGGACGGGCTAGGGAATCTACACCCGCTCCGGCCGCCCTGCTCTCTGCCCCTGCTCAGTATTTGGTTCCCTCTTTTGTCTTGCAGTTTCTGCTGGCACGCGAGCTGGTGAGTTGGCTTTGTGCCCTTGGATTGATCAAGCGAGGCACATATATGGCGTGTAATGGCCACAGGGTGTTGGGAAATGCCTTCTGCCTGGGAAGCTGTTGAGGGTTGTCAGGGGCACTTCCCCCACGCAGTGGGGCTTGGCGCTAGGCTTCTGTGGCTACTTTTCCTCAAGATAAGGAGAGGCCAGAAATGGGACTAAGCGCCCTGAAGCCAAGATGCTCCAAGGCTGAGTCGCCAACGGTGGGTTTGCAATGGACTCGCTCTGGCTCCGAGCGTCCCCGGGGAGTGCCAGCGTAGGGCCTGCTCCTTGCCCTGACCCACCTTCTCCTCTTCTGGCTCCTCAGCAGACCTCTCGAAGGCCATGGTGGTCCTAGAACCTGAATGGAACAGGGTGCTCGTTTCGGACAGTGTGATTCTGAGGTGCCAGGGGGCCTACCCCCCTGGGGACAATTCCGCACAGTGGTGGCACAACGAGAGCGTCATCCCCCATCGGGCCCCCAGCTACTCCATCGAAGCTGCCAGAAGTGAAGACAGTGGCGAGTATAAGTGCCAGACGGGCCTCTCCGAAGCCAGCGACCCGGTGCAGCTTGAAGTGCACGCTGGTGAGTAGGGGAAGGGAAAGGAGGAAATCTCCAACAAAGGGTGAAAGGCGAGACGCTGAACGACTCGGGGAGAGCCAGAAGATGTCATTCTTGAGGGTTACAACTGAGATGAGAGCATCTGTGGTCCCCCTGAATGATATCAGAGTTGTGGTTCTAACCATAAGCGGGCCTCCGGCAAAATGTCAAAACCTGGAGGGTCATGGGTACGGGACGGACCGCTGCGGGACGCGGTCCCAGCCGCTCCGGCTCACGTAGGACGCGCCCGGTACCCACGGTGTCCTCCGAAGGCGGGCACCTGACACCGGCGCTCGATAATATTTACTGAATAAAGTGACGAATCTGTTTTTCTGTGAGCTCCATATCCTTCTGACTCTCAGACACACCGCGCCCTAAGCTCTCCTCCTAACCTTCCTAACCGCCTAGGGTCATATCTAGCCCCTTCCACCCCCCATCAGGGCCCCCTCTCTCACTCACTCTTCAGTGCAAATCACCTAGTGGAGATACATGTACACTGAGCATGGCATGAAAGTCTTTGTGTGTTGTTTACAGAATCCAGGCATCGGAAGCAGGTGAGGGGAGGTATTTCCCAGGGATCTGTCCTGGTGGCCCTGGAATCACACTACCTAGCCTGGTGCCTGCAGTGTCGCCTTGCAAGCCTGACTACTTCCAAGGCTCAGTTGCCCACCGTGTGTGGATGGAACAAGGCTGGAGGGGGGAAGGAGGGCCTGACGGAGGTGGGCTCGCAAAGCGTTTCATGGAACGGGGCCTCTGGAACTGATTTTGTTTTTAATTTTTTAATGGTTATTTACTTTTGAGACAGAGACAGAGCACGAGCCGGGGAGGGGCAGAGAGAGGGAGACACAGAATCTGAGGCAGGTTCCAGGCTCTGAGCTGTCGGCACAGAGCCCGATGTGGGGCTCAAACCCACGAACCGTGAGATCATGACCTGAGTCAAAGTCAGACGCTCAACCGACCGAACCACCCAGGTGCCCCTGGAGCTGATCTTTGTGGTTCCTTAGCCCCTGCCTGTCACGCAGCTGACATGGTCGTCACACTACAGAATTACAAGGAGGCATGTCTCTTACTAATGAGGTGAGAGATGGCCTCCATAGACCAAATAAAAGGGGGAATTATCAACAGGACGTAAGAGAAAAATCAAGGCTGAGAATTATAAATTTGCCTTGAACCTTGATCTAGAAACTGGCTTCAGAAGGCCCGTCAACGAGGGGCACCTGGGTGGCTCAGTTGGTTGGGCGTCTGACTTCAGCTCAGGTCATGATCCCACACAGAGTTCGTGCGTTCGAGCCCTGTGTCGGCCTCTGTGCTGACAGCTCAGAGCCTGGAGCTGCTTCAGCTCTCTCTCTCTCTCTGCCCCTCTCTCTCCCTCTCTCCGCCCCTCCCCTCTCTCTCCCTCTCTCTCTGCCCCTCCCCCACTCACACTCTGTGTCTCTGTCAAAGATAAATAAACATAAAAAAAAGGCCTGTCAATGAGGACCATATGAAAATGAGACTATGAGCATTAACTTCACCGGGCCAACTCTTGATTATCATTGATTGTTATTACTCCACTTACCTCCTCCTCTGAGAAGTCCTCTTTACTTTTTTGGAGATCACCAGTCTCTCTCTTTCTCTCTCTCTCTCTCTGCACACAATTAGATACACACACATATATACGTACATATTCTTATAACCATAATCTTATGATAATAATGATGTATCTTTTCACTGAAAAAGTAAATGGATATATGGGTACATCGTCTTTTGATAAATATCTCTTGATAAGTAATTAAAGTTACTTTCTGTTTGGCAAATCTCCCAAGCAGAGAATTTTTGTGTTCTACCAATTTTGGGTAGCGTAAGGCAGCAGACTCTTTTTTTTTTTTTTTTTAAATTATAGGGAGTTTTATTGTCCTGTTCTTATTACAAAAGTCTTTTGGGTTCAATCTCAAAACTATGTCAAAGAAACGAAAATAACCATAGTCCCATCCCTCAGAGGAAACCCCTGTTGATATTTCAGCACATTTTCTTTCTTTTCCTTCTTTCTGTGCTTCTGTGCTTTTTGTAGTCTGTCTTTTTCACTTCGCATTCTCTCGTGACTGTTTCCTTATGTCATTTTAAAATTTATCTGCAATGTCGTTTTCCATTATTCAGGTCAACCGCCTGGCGGTGACTGTCGTGTTCTCTCCGTGTGAAATCTGGTTACTTGGCGACAGAGTTGTGAGAACAAGCATCCTGGTGATATGCGAACTTTCTCTCGAGCAGGCTGTGCTCAGTGATGAGGGCCCTGGGGCCCTTCAGAAAGTAGCAGTTACCATGAGCACTGCCATTCATGCCCCTCTCTCCCTTCCTTGACTTTTTTTTTAAAGCTATTTGAGCTTTTATTTTAATTTTTTTAAGTTTATTTATTTTGAGAGAGAAAGAGAAGTCACGTGCGTGCAGGTGCGCGTGTGAGCGGGGCAGGGGCAGAGAGAGAGAGAGGGAGAGAACGAATCCTAAGTGGGGTCCATGCTGTCAGTGCAGAGCCTGATATAGGTAGGGCTCGATCCCACAAATCCTGAGCCATGATCCGAGCCGAAGTCAAGAGCTGGGCACTTAATGGGGCGCCTGGGTGGCTCAGTCGGTTCAACGTCCTACTTCAGCCCAGGTCATGATCTCACAGTTCATGAGTTCGAGCCCCTCATCGGGCTCTGTGTTGAGGCCTGGAGCCTGCTTCAGATTCTTTGTCTCCCTCTCTTTCTGCCCCTCCCCTGTTCATGCTCTCTCTCTCTCTCTCAAAAATAAATAAACATTAAAAAAGAGAGAGAGAGAGAGAGTTGGACACTTAACCAACTGAGCCACCCAGGCGCCCCTCCCTTCCTTGACTTTTATTTTGAGTTCTCCTTCAGAATTTCTGTAGCAACTCCCGTGGCCATCCAGTGACCTCACTCCTGACTGGCAGGAGTCTTCGAATATTCCTATAATTATCTATCCTTTCTGAAATCTACCTTTCCTTGGATGGGGCAAATCATCACGTTCAAGTGCAACGTTTACTCTTTGATCTAGAACCTACGGTGGCTGCTTATCAGCTGCCGTAGCAAACCCCAGCACAGGCCTTAAGGACCCTGTGGATAGCTCCTCACCTACCTCATCACTTAAGTCCCTCAGCTCTAACCTTACGGTTTGACGGTTTGACGTGTGCGTCTCTCTTTCCCATTGGACAAAACGTCTTGGTGCGACTTGGGTTCTCCTGCGGGGCCCAGTGGCCTTTTTCCCAAAGGGAACTCTGCGGGGATAGCTCCCAGTCTGGCTCTCCATGACGTCCCAGGATCTGGGTGGTGTCTCCTTGGGAAGGTGTTTGCTCTCATGGCTGAGGCCTCCGGGGCCTGTGGTCTCCGTGTCTTTCAGGCTGGCTGCTGCTTCAGGCCCCCCGCTGGGTGTTCCAGGAGGGAGACACCATCCAGCTGAGGTGCCACAGCTGGAAGAACAGGATGGTACAGAAGGTTCAATATTTCCAGGACGGAAGGGGCAAGATGTTTTTTCATAAGAATTCCGACTTCTACATTCCAAAAGCAACGAGCAAACACAGTGGCTCCTACTTCTGCAGGGGGCTTATCGGGAATAAAAATGAGTCATCAGAGGCTGTGAACATCACGGTTCAAGGTGAGGCTGTGCAGCCCTAAGAGGGCCCAGAGCCCCCTGTGCGTGGGGTCCGCGTTCACCCTGGGAAGACGAGTTCAGAGGATCCTACGCTTTTTGCTTTGCGTCCTGATTATTGCCGAGGCTTCTTTCCGAGGGGTGCTGAGGGGCGTCATTCACTCTGCAACGTGACGGCAGGAACAGAAACCGCGTTTCCTTCCCCATAAATGCACCTGTCCTCACTGACGCCAGTCAAACCATGCCCGCAAGGGTATGTGTGCACATGATGCTGGCCATCTTGACCTGCCTTCCTGTCCTCTCCAAGCCCAAGGCTTAGCCACGAGCCCATCTGGTGGGAGCCTCTCACCCCCTCCCGGAGAGGGCCTAGAGACGGGGTTCTGGTTTTGTGGCTCATTCATCGTGTGACAGTGGGCAAGCCACTTAGTCTCGCTGAATGTCAAGTTCCCCTTCTGTAACAAGGACGAGTTGACATTGATTGGGCAACTTCCGGTGTGTTGGACACTGTGCCAGGTGCTTCCTCACAAGCACCCAGTGACTCTTGACAACAACATTAGGAGATCACTAGCTAGTTTGGAGTCTACTTTACAGATGCAGAGACTGAGGGGAAAAGGAGCCGGGGGGGGGGGGGGGCCCCGGGGGTGGTGGTGGTGGTGCAGGGAGTGGGAATAATGAACTTTTCTCCAGGATCATTCCCAAGATTCAAAGCCTATGTAGTTAACCACTGGACGAAATGAAATAATTGGACAGACACCAAACTTCTGCCTTAACAACTGTCATCTTTCTTATCCCTGTGCTTCTCCCGTTAGGTCCGCCAGTTCCCTCCACTTCAACGTTCCTTCCACATTGGTACCAAATCGCTTTCTTCCTGGTGACAGCACTCCTATTTGTAGTGGACACAGGGCTGCATGTGGCTGTGCAGAGAGACCTTCAGAGCTCCGTGAAGGAGTGGAAGGACGGCAAAGTCACGTGGAGCCAGGGCCTGTAGGACAAACAGGGCAATAAAATCGGCACCCCCGAACCTCTCTCTGGATTCACAACCTCGTCGCCCCCAACAGGCAGCTCTGGGGGCAGCGTCCAGGCTGAGGGTCCCTCACCCCACTCCATTTTCTCTCGGTCTCCGCTGGGAAGGCAGGGCTGGCGACCTTCAGGTGCCCACAGTGATGCCCCAGTGAGTAGCCACATCCCTCAGAACTGAAGTCTCAGAGCCACACAGATGCTCTCTCTGCACGACTGCCCTGGCCGAGCAATGCGACAATGCAGAATCTGGATGGTGACCCAACATGCGAACGTTGTTCTTAAATAACCGAATATGTAGGTAAGAGAATTATGGCCGAGGGCCAGCTGGCTGATGGTCTACATTTGTTGTGAGGCACACTAAAACTCCTTCCAGACAGATCGTGGGGGCTGTGGAGGGTCTAGGGGAGATGGCAGAACCAGTGAAGCGGGTGACTGAGAAAGAGCACGGCAGTCCAGGACAGATCAGAGAAGACCCCTGTCTTCCTAGGATATGAGCCGTGGTGTGGGTGGCAGAAAGACCACAGGGGTGGTATAGAATCGAGTTTTTCAGGGGGGCCCATGCCAGAATTATATATCTGTGAGAATATAATGATGGACCCTCTTGATGTCATGAGTCGAAGATGGTCCTGGAAGGAGGTTGGGGATTGGAGGGTGTTGGAAAAGAAAGCACAGAACAATCCCTACGTCCGCAGGAAGGAAGGCAGCATGGCTGTCCCAGATTGAGCTCAGTGAACAGAGCTATCTCGGGTCTGAACGGAGAAAACATGGCAGGAAAGAGTCCACTACAGCTGCTCAGGAGGCAGGACACTTGGCCAGGATAAGCCACAGTCAGAGAGAGGAGAGGCAGGGAACAGCGAACCAGCTTTCTGCTTCAGTATCTAATTCAGGTGCAGTTTTGTTTACATCACTCACCAAACAAACCTTGGCTAAGCGATACTCTATGCACTCAGGTCTGCTGAGTTAAGCTAGGACAGTTGGAAATCCCTCCGCCTGTCAGTGACAATGAGTAAGGGTGGGGTCACCAGCATTGCTTGTGGAAGAAAGCTTAGCGATCTTATTTCTTTGTACAAGCTTTAAGCACATTTCTTGATTCCAATAAAGCATTTTACAAGATTTTGCGTGCTACTCTCAGCCAGAAGATGGAAAAACCGTGGTAAGAAGTCCTGATAATAAAAACCCATTTTCCCTCCTGTTGTCCGACATTCTACCAGGGATTAGTGTGGGGTAACTAAATCATGTCACCGCAGCTCATGTGAATCAGCCAGTGGCGAATTCACCAGTCCTGCTGAGGCAACGGGCACAGGAGACTTTTATAGGTGGTGTGGGATGGGAGTAGGGGAGGGGGAAAAGTTAGATGTAGTTCCAGAGCAGGTGCTGGGCAGGAGAAGGCACCCCTGGGAAGGAGCCAGGGGCCTGGACAGAGGTATAGGGGCAGCCTAATTGTTATGAGCCATACGCCATAGCTCATAACTGAGTTATGAGCTATAGGTCAACTTATGAGCTATAGGTCAAGACGATTCAAGCTTGATGTATGAATATCGGATGAGCTTCAGACATAAGGCAGGTGCACTGGGAAACCCTGGACATCCACTTCACATCTATTTAGGGCCTACAATATGCCCAGCTTGAGTCCCAGTGCTGAAGACAGAGATGTAGAGCACAGGGTCAGTCCCGGGAGGAGTCTCCATTCTAGGGAGAAAAAGCCTTGAGGAGAGAGTGGAGAAAAGGCTGCAGTGTTCTTGTGGTGGTGAAGGAGGAGTTCGCTGAAGATCCGTGGGCAAAGATTCCAAAGCCAGATTAGGGTTCAAGAAGGTGGCTCGGCTCTTTTCCAGTGTAAAGAGCCAGTGAGGGAGAAGAGGGAGTTCAGGGGCCAGATCATCAAAGGCACGGCCTTCCAAGCAGAGGAGAGCGCCTCCGGGCCCCCAGCCAGCCGTGGAGGGATTTCAGGCAGAACGAGTTTTAGGAAGCCTCTCAGGCAGCTCCGTGCAAGGAAGGGAGAGGGGAGTTGAAGACAGGAAACCGCCTAGAAACCTAGGTAGTTGTTGCAGTAACTCAAGGGGCGGTGGGGCTGGGGGGTGGGGGACTAGATAGTGAGGAAGTAAGTGGCAGCGAGGCTGGGGACGCAGGTGCCTATTTGAAAGATATTTAGAAAGCAGACTCTCCAAAAACTGGCAACCAGTCGGACGCGGCATGACTAGGGGCCCAGGCTCCGGACAAGCCCGTTTGATGAGTTAGGCAACACAAGGTCAAAGGCGAGGCAGGCACAGGTTTGGTAACGAACTCACCTTCGGATTACCAGTGCTGGCTTCCTTTGGTCGCCAAACATTTTTAGAACAATTTCACGAGGCAGTTTTCGTAGCACTGAAGTCAAGCGGCTAAAATTCTCACTCCTGACCGCAACCCTGCCCAGGCGGACCTCCTGCCAGGAAACCCAGGCCACGGGGGCGACGGACGAGGGGCGAGCGAGAACCTGGCCACGCTGAGGATGCCCCGCGGCTTCCGGGAAGAACACCCACGCCCGCGGTTCAAAACAGTCAGGCCCCGTCCCTGGGTGGGCTCGAACCACCAACCTTTCGGTTAACAGCCGAACGCGCTAACCGATTGCGCCACAGAGACAGGCGGAAGCCGGGGCCTCTGCCAACCCAGTTCACCGAAGGAAAAAACTCGGCCGCGCTTTCTGCTTCGCCCCGAAGCGGTGCTCAGGGCTGGTGTGGGAACCCGCGGGGCGGTCCCCTTCCGGCGCGCCGGGTGGCCCCAGCCAAGCAGGCCTTTCCCCCGCGCTGCGGAGGCACCTGCCTAGACCTGGGACAGGCCTCGGTGTGCACCCAGATGATGCTGAGAAGCCGCAGCAGCCCAGCTCCTTGGGGAGTCCAGAACGAAGTCTCTCTGTGCGCTCGCGAGTTCACTCGGCTTTGCTCCGGGAGGTACAGTCGACTTTCCTGCTGATCTAGACGATTTATGCACTCGTGCCTGGGCGAGTGGTAACTCACAATCAGCTTGCTATTGTGAATGTTTAAAATACCGTATAACGTGTCCAATCACGCCCGGCGAAATGTAACGTCTAAGCAAGGAAGCCCAGTAGAACAAGACTAATCTCCAAGCCCAGCTGTTTTTGAAAGGTTTCTACTGGTGCATTAGGCACCGGGACAGAACACAGAGTTTGTAACTGCCTGTTATTTAAAGACTCTCACACTGGCAAATCCAGATCTAAATATCCGAGGGCAGAGACCCCTCATCCAACATCACCAGCACAGGGATCCTGGTCAGTGCCCGGCCTCTTCTCTGCAGCCTGGAGGGAAGCTTCTCTCTTGTTCTTGGGTCATTTCGCAGCCACAGGCTTCCTGAGTCACATCACCTCCGCCCGTGGCCGCCCCCCCCCCGCCCCCCGAACCCCTCTACCAAACCACACCTCTGACGCACCCAGGCACCCACAGGCAGCCCTTCTCTGTGGTGCCAAGTCCCCACTCTCCGCCCAGAACCTTCTCTTCCTTCTACACCTCTGCGCCCTACTCAGTGGATTCCAGTGTGGGTGCAGGTCGGTGTCCAATGCTCTTCAGAGAATGAGAATACACAATATCCATATAGGCCCAAATTATGTGTGTGTGTGTGTGTGTGTGTGTGTGTGTGTGTATCTCAGAGAAGTTTGCCAAAAGAACTCTATATTGAGATGACCTTTTTTTACACTTTTAAGTTTGTTTTAAAATGTTCTTTGTTTTTTACAAAGCAGTGTCTGCAGTTGTTTTTATTAATTTCCTAATTCGGCAAAATAAAAAGTTGGCAACTCTATATTGGTCACCAACATTTTAGGGGAAATTCTACTTATCTGCAAAGTCCAAGTTTGGGAACCGCTACTCTCACCTTCACCTGTTTATTGGATTGGCAGAAGAAATTAAAAATTACTTTCCAGTTTATTCTAAACATGCATACATTTCCCATGTTTCGCTTTGCAAGTACAAGACAACAATCTAAAAGAAGGCAAAAAAAAAAAAAAAAAACAAGAAAAACTGAGTTATTAAAAAAGAAAGTACAGGGGTGTCTGGGTGGCTCAGTCGGTTGAGTGACTGACTTCGGATCAGGTCGTGATCTCACACCTCGTGAGTTCGAGCCCCGCATCAGGCTCTGTGCTGACAGCTCAGCGCCTGGAGCCTGCCTCAGACTATGTGCCTCCCTCTCTATCTGCCCCACCCCACTCGCATTCTGTCTCTGTCTCTCTCAAAAGTAAATAAACATTAAAAAGATAAAAATAAAAAGAAAGTACAAAATGGGATGATGAAATAAGTCCAAATATATCAGTAATCACAATAAATATAAACGGAGAAAATTTGCCAGTGAGAGTGGATTTTTTTAAAATATATTTTTTTCTGTTTTAGAAGAATGGCATTAAAACAGAAAAAAAAAAAAACACAGAAAGACTGAATGGAAAAGAATGGAAAAAGATATGACAGGAACAGTCTAAAAGAAAGTTGGCACATAGCTAAGTAATACCAGACAAAATAAAGTTTAAGAAATAATGCATCATAAGGGATAAAGATGTCGCCACATGATGATTCAAGATTAAACTATGATAAACATATAACAATTCTAAATACATGTGTATCTAATAAGATGATGTTAAAACATAGAAGCAAGAATTATTAGACCTCTGAGAGAAAACTGACAAATTCATCTATAGTTGACTCTTCAAATTCTACAGTGAGAGAATTTAACTTACTATTCTCGGCATTCAATAGGTCAAGCAGAGAAAAAAAAATTAAGCATATGAACACAATTAATAAGCTTGGTTTAAAATATATATATTTAGGGGCGCCTGAGTGGCTCAGTTAGTTGGGCCTCCGGCTTCCGCTCAGGTCATGATCTTGCTGCCCGTGGGCCCGAGCCCTGCATTGGGCTCTGTGCTGACAGTTCAGAGCCTGGAGCCTGCTTTGGATTCTGTGTCTCCCTCTCTCTCTGCCCTTCTCCCACTCGTGCTGTCTCTCTCTCTCAAAAATCAGTAAACATTAAAAAAAAAATTAAATATATATAATTAGAACTTTGCAACCAATAATTTTTGGCTACATAGTCTTCTCAAACATTTGCAAAAATTCACTTTATGAAGTCATAAAACATGGCTTCATGGAATTGGCACTATTTAGAACACATTCTCTGAACATAACGGGATTTAACTTAGAAAGCAACTACAAAAAAAAAAAAAAACCTTTTCAAACCCTCATATATGTGGAAAATTTTCAAACGTATGCTTTTAAAATAATTCATGGATCAAAGAGAAATTGAGTGGAAATTGAAAAATGCTTAGATCCGGTCGCCTGGGTGGCTCAGTCCGTTGAACCACTGACTTCAGCTCAGGTCATGACCTCATGGTTTATGAGTTCAAGCCCTGCGTCCAGCTCTGTGCCGACAGCTCGGAGCCTGGAGCCTGCTTCGGATTCTGTGTCTCCCTCTCTCTCTCCCCTCCCCCATTCATGTTCTGTCTCTCTCTGTCTCAGAAATAAATAAACATTAAAAAAAATTAAAGAAAAGAAAAATGCTTAGATTGGATGGAGTAGTAACAAATATATAACATGCCCAAACTGTTGACTGTTCAGGGTTTTACATGTGCACCAGGGAAAAGGAACGCTATACCGACCTTCAATGCTTAGCATACGTATTGCACGGGATCTGCGGGTCATTAAATCTGCTAGAAAAACAACAATGACGACGACAACAGAAAACTTTTGGAAGACAGTTAATCCTGTGACAAGGAGGGAAATGTATAGACGGTAACATTCTGATCGGTCAGTGCCATACCCCTTAACTCCCCCTCAGAAAGAATCGTCGTCTGGGTTCTGCTTTGGCTGTCCCTAGACACCAGAAAGCCAGTCCCCATGTCACTGCTGGCCAACTCTAAAGAATTCTACATGAGCACTGTCAAGAGGCAGCTCAATGCCTCCCAACCTACGGGTCCAATTTAAGCCAGCCTACCGCAAGTCCTGGTGATAGGACTGTCCTGTCCCAGGACAGGGCCACCCGAACCCTGGTCCAGTTAACAAAGGCCCAGTGTCAGTTTGGCTCCCCGACACTGTGGCTGTCTGCTACCACTCATTACTACTCAGTAGTCACCCTTGCCTGTGGCCACTTGTGGGAACCACAGCCTCCACCCAAACTTGGTACCGAGAGTCAGGAAATAACAGAGAGAACGGGCAGGCGGTAACGCGTCACACAAAGTATCAGCCACATGTTGTGGCCTCTGCTGGCCGTCCTGTGATAGGATGGAGACTGGGACGCAGACTGGAACATAGGGGAAATTGGGGGCTAACAGGTGACGGAGGGGCAGGTGCCCCTTTCCCCCATCTGTATTGTGGTTCACCTTCATTTCATGGAACAGGTTGGTTTGTTTTTCAAACCCCAAACATCCTCCCACCGCGGGTAATTGTTTTAGTAATAAAGAAGATAATTAATGCTTGCTCATTGCCAGACACCATTCTAAACACTTATTAACTCATCTGAGAATTATAATCGTCATCATTACCCCCTTTTACATATGAGGAAACTGAGAGAAGGGGAGCCAAGTTCAAACACGGGAAGCACAACAGAGCCCATGTACCTCACAATCCCGTTAGTTGCCTCATCCAGCCTGATGACACATACCATTCCAATAAGTGACTATTGTGTGATAGAGAAAACAGATCTAAACAACCCTCAGACAGTATTTCAAAGGCCGGAAAAAAAAAAAAAACTTATCACGATTGCTGTTAGTTTAACAGAAGATGTCAAAGGATTCAGCATCCTAATTTTAGGAAAAAATTTTCAGCTTACACAAGTCACTGCATGACTATCAATGTATTGGACAGAAAGTGGGGGAATTTGACGCAGGTAAAGCAGGGTTCAGATAGAGGCATCATTTAGCCAGTGACAGCTGTATCAAACAAAACCAACAATTATTAAAAATCAAACAATCTGGAGACGATTTGAAAGGTTAAATAGGATTTGCACGACAACTTACGTTGCCTAGAAATTGGTTTTATGAGACGCGTAAACACACAGATCTATACGTGCAGTCAAGGACTAGTAGGGAATAGTTGAAATACAGAATCCTCCTGAAATACAGAGTCCTGAAGAAACAGACTCTAGGCTAACTTCCAGGAATAGCTCCCCAAACTATTCTGTATATCGGGCTACCACACTACCCAGCAAAACCTGCTATAAAACAAATTAAAAAGCTTCCCCAGTCTCCAGTCTCTGGCTCCAGAACACGGGCTGCATTGGCCACTATTTACACCACCCAAATTGTATCCCCGTGTCTCTCCCATGTAACTCAGTTACAAATCAGATCTCACTAAAGTACATCTGGTTGGTGGAATGTAAATCATAACCAGAACCCCTGCTGCAAAGGAATCTAGGAAATGTAGTTTTTAGCTTCCCAGCCTCAATAGCACAGGAAAGCAAACCAGAATGGTACGGGACTGGGTGCTGAGCAAACCAGGGGACATATCCACTACAGTGAATAAACTGAAAAGCAAAAATAAAATAAAACCAACTCCAAATTAAAACAAAAGCAGATAACGCTTCCACCTCCACCTCTGATGCGGGACTATTAGATACTGAGGGGATGAAATGATCTAAAGAACTATGTAGTCTTGGGCTACAGTTGTGGGTATATTGTGATAATATATACCTTGCCACCAAGGATCTGTGCAGCTTTTTGTTCTTAAAAGACAACCCGGGTGCGGGAGGAGGGAGGGGTTCCAGGTCCCTGTGTTGGACTCTTCCCAAATTCCTGTGGAAAAGATCCCAACAGTGGAACAGAGAAAAGTTTATACCATCCCGTTGATCCACGATACCTAAGAGAAAGCATGCAATCTACTCGGTTCGTGACAAACAGCTCATAATCCAAGATGGAGTCAAAACTGTCTTGGAAATCAGACCGGGGCACCACTCACGTAGCCAAATATCAAAAACGTGAGCAAGAAGAGACAACAAGGGACAGCAGCCTAAGGGACTGTAAGCCATTGACACCCAGTCATTCACAGTATCCGGGAGGAAGCTTGATATCTTCTGGTTTCACGTTTAGCTCATGGACCCAAGCTGGGACTGGAGTCAAGTGTGTCCCAGAGTTTTTGTATTGTCTTCTTTGAGAGGGATGGACGAGGTAGTACCCATCAATGATGTGATTTCAAATCAGTGGTTGAGGGGTGGGCTATGCAATGAATTGAATGGAGAACCACCAGGTGGAGGGATGGGAATAGAGTTATACTTACCCATGTTACATCTCAAAATGGTTTCAAAAAGAATTAAAGGGATAATACCAAAAAAGCAAAAGGAAACACTTAAGAAAATAAAGCTAAAAACTGATCTGATATTGGGGTGGGTAAGAGTTTTCTACTTATGAAAAAAGTTAAGAAACTACCAGGGAAAGTGTTTGTCTCCATAAAAATTAGAAACTTCTGTTCAAAAACGCTATGAATACAATTAAAAAGTAATTCCTTTCCATACTGGTGGGGGAGTTTGTGTGGTACTAACCACTGTGCCCATAATAATTATAAACTCTAGACAAATTTAAAAAAAATCTATAAGGCACTGGAAAGCGATCAAAGGAGATAGAAAATAAAGAACATTGTATATGGTAACTAACTTGGATATAAATACAATTTAAAAATAAAAAAAAAAAAGAAAAGAGGATTCAAGCTATGGAAGGAGGAATCATAAGGGCAGGATCCTCGTTCTGAGGGCACTCTCCAGGAAATGAGACTCGGGCACATAAATTCAGGCAGAAAACCAGTCTTATACCTCATGCATTGAGGCAAAGTTGAAGGCTGCTAGACTGGCTGGATATTGAAGGAGCAAATCTCAGAGAAGAGATAGCCTGATTCCGGAAAACCAAATCTGCAAATGAAGCTCTCCTATCTCTGGCTTACCCTCCAACCAAGTGTCTACCTAGCACAGATTTCAGGGAGGCCATGGTGAAAATAATAGCTGGAGGGTGAAAAGAGTATGAGGCAGAGATTCCAAGAGCTCCTCCAGCAGAAGAGAGAAAAAGTGCCGCAACAGAAATGTTCAAAATTAGGAGATTCGTTCAAGAAGCTATAATGTGGCCATTTAATATAGCACAACGAAGCCATTAAAGTAACGTTTTAGACTAACATTCAATGAATATAGAAATACTCAGGTTTTTAAGTAACACTCAAGTAGGTTAAAAACCAGTACGCACACCGTGATTCCAACTTGGCATTTAAAAAATGCCAAAGAGCTAAGCACACAGCAAAACATTAACAATGGGGATTTCCTGGGTGATGGAAATATGGGTGCCTCTTATTCTTTTGCGGTTTGCTTATTTCCCATATTTTCTAGAAGGACTATATATTACTCTTATACGCAGGAAAAAGGTTGTCTTTTCTAAAAATGAACACATACTGTGCCCCAGGTGCTCCTCACGGCACTACATCAAAGGACTGTAGAGCCGCAAAGGGTCTCAGAAACTGTAGCTTGGCTCCTTCACGTTACAGATGAAGAAACCGAAGCCCCGAGATAAATGACTTGCGCAGAAGCACACAGCTTCTTAGTGACAAAAGAGCAGGTGTTCTGATTCCGAGGCCAGTGCTCCCTTCTGTGGGCACAAGTTGGTCGTAGTAAGGCGGCGCAAAGAGTGTGCACTTGAGAAAGCTGGCCGGCCACAGCTGACTAGCAACAAGCCCGGGAGGAAGCAAGCAGGAGCGCCTCCTGAGTCCTGGGTGCGGGAGACCGCAAGGTGGAGAGTGGACATTTGGAATACAGAGCTCAAGGCACAGCCTGGATCCCGGGATTCTCCTCCAGCGGGCAGCCCGAAATTACGCGGATGGGAGAAAGTTGCACCCAGTGGCAAGCCTCTTTCAGTGGTAGATCAGGTGGAAACTCGCTTCCAGAGGGAAGAAGCAGGGTCAAAAGAAACGCAAGACCCGTACTCTTGCCCATCATCCACGAAATTCGCATGTGACGAGCATACTTTTGGAGAGAATCTGAAATCATTTAGGAAAAACTTCTATTTCTCCAGTAAGAGAGAGTGTAGAAACAAGGAAGTGGGATGGGAGGGAGGGAAAAAAAAAAAAAAAGGAGTTCCGTCGTCTCCCCGTCGGGGAATCGAACCCCGGTCTCCCGCGTGACAGGCGGGGATACTCACCACTATACTAACGAGGAAAACCGCGAAGCGTGATCCCAAGTCATTGTTTACAAACTTACTTCTAACTTGCCAGGACAATTTCTTCCGTGAAACTTTACTGGCTGCTGGCCACGCTGTGCCTTTTTTCCTGCCTCGACTGGCGCGTCGCAAGCGACGCATGCCGAATGCCCTACATGTAATCTACATTTTCTTGCAGCCACATTAAAAATTAAGAAACGGGTGGCTTTTAATACCACATCTCATTTAGCCCAAGATCTCCAAAATATTGTTTGGACGTGTAACCAATATGAAGATATTAGAATTTTTTCATACTTTGTCTTCAAACCAGTATGTATTGGACACTCAACAGACAGCAGGTTGCACACTCGGGCGTTAAATTTTCATCGGAAAAACTGGATGCGTACTTAGATTTCATAACGTTTACAGTTGAAAAAGGGGATTCATATGCCCAAGTTGCTCCCAGCGTACTTAGACTTTCTTCAGTGGCTGAGCTGGGTGTCCATTTATTGACTTCTGCTAATTATTTAGTTTACTGTCGTACCTGCAAGCGCAGTTCTCCCGACGCACTCGCAGGGCAGCCGCACGGACCTCGCGCACCTGCACGCAGGGCCCTCCGGAGACCCGGCTCCCGGTGCTCGGCACTCGGTACCTGGCACCCGGCGTCGCGCAGGTCCCTCCAGAGGTGGCAGCGGGGAAAGAAAGGCGGGGAGGAGCTGCAGACAGGAAAGAAAGCCTTCCGAGTCGGACACTGGACCCAAACGCGGCTGGGAGGAGAAGGGGCTCCGCAGCGACAGATGAGTGCGGGAGAGAAGGCAGTGCCCGCGGTTCCTAGTTTGGGTTTAGGCTTTTTAAAAAAAAAAAAAAAAAAAAAAAAAAAAAGCATCCCGCGTGGCTTTCCTCGGGAAGAGGAAAAAGAGTTGCGTTGGCCGGGAATCGAACCCGGGTCAACTGCTTGGAAGGCAGCTATGCTCACCACTATACCACCAACGCTGACATTCGTAAGTTCTGGGAATTTTCTATATAAGGCAAATGGAGGCCGTGGCTCCTCGGACCACGGTGTTCCACGATTCTGAAGTGCGTGGAGCTTTCCCTTAACGAGAATGGACCTTGGCCTTACTCCTAGCCGATCCTCCGGCTACGGACAGGGACTGGAGGCCGGGGCAGCGCGGAGCCCAGCAGGAAAGTAAACGCCTCGCTCGGCCCAGGGATTTTTCCCGCTCCCTGCTCTCGTCCGCGCTCCCAGCTCTGCCACTGGGCTCGTCCCAGCGCTGGATCCGCGGGGCGTGGGATTCGGTACCGACGATTTGGGACGGAGGGTCTGAAGGAGACCGGCCGGCAAGGGGCCCACCCTGGCGAGATTCCGCCGCGCTAGAGGAATGATTGGAGGGCTCAAAAGGGCGAAAGTTAAAATGGATCCTTACCGTTTAGGATGGTGAAGTAGGAAAGAGGAGTCGGAGACAGTTTTATTTTCCGTGCTTTGACAAGGACCCCATGGAGAGTTCTAATTTTATATAAAACAATAAATACAGCTTTGATGTATGTTAACGTCATGATACAGTACTGTAGAATACTACTAAAGGAAAATAAAACAACCACCAACATGAAGTCAGGATGGCCGAGCGGTCTAAGGCGCTGCGTTCAGGTCGCAGTCTCCCCTGGAGGCGTGGGTTCGAATCCCACTTCTGACAAATTGTTGCTTTTACTTTTTTTTCCCACCAACAAATAGAATTGAATTCATGGAGAAGGGAGTATTGATTAATCCACACCTCTTTGTCCTGAGTGTCTACATATGAATCTTATGCTTCATTGTAAATATGAAACAATCAATTTTTTTCTGTTACAGGCAGGAGACTGGTCTAGCAAATCAGGAAACAATTGACACTAAGATCTATCCCTAACTGAAAAAAAAAGTGTTTCTGCCTTAGACTCCGTCCTCTTGGTACCTATTTATCCACTCCTTTATCTAACAACAATATATTGAGCCCTTCCTATGTGCCAAGCATATTAGGGCAGGCAGTTCATCTGTCGCGGGGTGGACTGGGGAGACCCCTTGGCCCTGAGGACTCCGCGCAGCCCCTCCCTGGGATGTCATCGCAGGCTCTTAGGCTCCTCCCAAGAGAAAAATTCAAGAACAGACCAGACACTAGTTGAGTAGTGCTAGAAAAGAGATCATTAAAGGGAGAGAGAGTGCACTCTCCAGATGTGAGAGCAGCCCGCTCAAGGAAGAGCAGGGCCCAGGGTTTGGGTCTCTATGTTTCATCGACAGTTGTTTACCAGGCGGTGGAATATTATTTGGGGAGGGGATTTCTTTGGGAGCAGGGTTGCAGGCCTTCTTTGCCTTGGGCCTGTCTGATTTGATCCGGCTTTCTTCCGGCTTTAGTTTTGGAATGTTGCCAGGACAGGTATCTGACTTTCCCCATAGCTGACCCTGACTCCTCCCTTGCTGGCGTCCAGACATGGGGTTGAAACCCGACTACCTGCTTGCGCTAAAACCACCACCAACTCTAATTCAGTAGGTTTGCTGTGTCACCAAAACCCAGGAAAATAAATCAACAGAAAAAATCTGGGAAAGTAATACAGAGGAAAGGTAAACTCGTGGAGTTGGGTGTTTCGAGAGCTCCTTTTTCCTGAAGGTCACAGATAAGATGCTTTCTGATGGAGGAGGAAGTGGCTATGAAAAAAAACCTTGTTGCCCTTTGGGGAAGAGGGACGAGCTGTCAAGCTGAATGTGTGAGGTTCACAGGTGTGAGATTGGAAGGATCTTTAGGTCAATTGGTGAAATTGGTGAAACTTTGCCAGACTGCATTTTTTTGTTATTTACTAGACCAGACCGTGACCTCAGGAAGCTGCTAGCAGTATAGTAAGTACACTGAGCTGGTGGGAGGCTTAGGTGAATACCTAGGGGCTTATTAGAAATGCAGGTCGCAGGCCACCACCTCAGACCCACCAAATCCAAAGTTCGTAAGGTCTCCACGTGATGCACATGCATCCAAAAGCTTGAGCAGCACCGATCCAATTTAGGTGCCTTTGCACAGGCTGATCTTGAACTTGGACTACCCTTTCCCTTGCTTCTCACCAAGGCAGTTTCAGATGAGCATTCACACTATGTCAGACACCGCGCTTAGAACAGAAGGTGTCTACGCTAAAGCCGATGGCAATGCATTCACAAGAGAGACATGTAAAAAAACAAAGTGTAACCTTAACCATGTGATCAAGGTCAGAGTCCCACAGATCGAATTCATGGAGATGGGCACTTCTTAAAAACCTCAGTCTAATCATGAAAGCACATCACATAAACCCAAATCGAGGGACAATCTGCCGAATACTGACCAGTGCTCTTGGAAATGTCAAGGTCATGAAACACAAGGTTGGGAAACTGTCACAGATTGTCGGGAATGATGTACAAAACAAAGGCAAAAGAAAAAATTAAATGTCCTTACTACCTACAGCCCATTGATAAGGCCTTGAGACCGGCAGAGTGACCTTCCTCTGGGAGTTCAGCTGCCTTGAAGTTGACACTTTGCTAGGGGCAAAAGGCGACCTTAGCCCAACCCCACAGGATCCTGTCTAACATACAAAAATTCTTTTGGAAACTTCATTTTCGCTGCCCCCCAAGATACATGTTGGCAATCATCCTCCAGGCATATGGCCCCCAGATATGCATCCGAAGGGTCTCACGACTGAGGTTTTTTTTTTACTAAACAGTAATAAATGACCTTTTCCTAAAAATAGCTAGCCCCCTCAAGGTCCTAGAAACCTTGTTTCCAACATTCCTTAGAGACTTCTGCTATCCCTAATCCCCTCCCAACTTGAACTTACATAATCAGTCACCTGTCACTACCCCAGGACAGCTTTCTGCCCACGGGTCCTGTCCCCATACTGTAATAAAACCACCTTTTTGCGCCAAAGATGGTTCAAGGATTTTTTTCTTGACCATTGGCTCTGAACCCCAACATTTTCCACATCAGGGAAGATATGATAACCAAATGCAACATGGTATCCTGGATTGGCTTCTGGAAAAAAAAATTAGTGGAAAAACATGAAATCTGAATAAACTCTATAGTTCACTTAACTGTATTGTACCAATGTCAGTTTCTTGGGTTTGATAACTGCACCATGGTTATGTAAAAATCTTAACATTAGGGGAAGCTGGGTGAAGGATATATAGTAACTGTCTTAACGGCTGAGCCATCCAGGCACCCCTGGATATATAGTAACTTTCTGTAGTATCTTCCCAACTCTCTGTCAATCAAAAGTTATTGCGCAATGAAAAGGCCCTAAAAAACAAACAAACAAACAAACAAACCCGAAACAAAAGACACTTGAAAGTGGCTGCCTGTGAGGAATTGAGAGTAGGGCAAGAAAACGCTGGTTTTTACATTAGAGGGATTGTAGCAAGATTTCATTTCTAAGTAATGGGCATGTATTTTGATTTAATTTGTTGTAATATTTTTGGGGAGGAACTGGGTGACATGGTTGTTATTACACTAATCAAACTATGTTAAAAAGAAAACGACAAACCCAAAAACAAATAATCCAGTGAAGAAATGGGCAAAAGACATGAATAGACACTTTTCTAAAGAAGACATCCAGATGGCTAACAGACGCATGAAAAGATGCTTAACATCACTCATCACCAGGGAAATACAAATCAAAACCACAATGAGCTATCACATCATGCCTTTCAGAATGGCTAAAATTAACAACTCGGGCAAGGACAGATGCTGGGGAGGATGAGGAGAAAGAGGAACATTTTTGCACTGCTGGTGGGAATGCAAACCAGTGCAGCCACTCTGGAAAACAGTATGGAGGCTCCTCAAAAAATTAAAAATAGAACTACCCTAAGACCCAGCAATTACACTACTAGGTATTTATCCAAGGGATACAGGTTTGCTATTTTGAAGGGGCACATGCACTCCAATGTTTATAGCAGCACTATCAACAATAGCCAAAGTATGGAAAGAGCCCAAATGCATCCACGGATGAATGAATAAAGAAGATGTGGCATGTATATACAATGGAGTATTACTCGGCAATCAAAAAGAACAAAGTCTTGCCATTTGCAACTACGTGGATGGAACTGGAGGGTATTATGCTAAGCGAAATTGGTCAGAGAAAGACAAATATGTGACCTCACTCATATGAGGACTTTAAGATACAAAACAGATGAACAGTAGGGAAGGTAAGCAAAAATAATATAAAAACAGGGAGGGGGACAAGACATAAGAGACTCTTAAATATAGAGAACAAACTGAGGATTGCTGGAGGGGTTGTGGGTGGGGGATGGGCTATATGGGCAAGGGACATTAAGGAGGACACTTGTTGTTATATGTGGGGGATGAATCACTGAATTCTACTCCTGAAATCATTACTGCACTATATGCTAACTAATTTGGATGTAAAATTTCAAAAAAAAAAAAAAAAAAGAGAGAAAAGGAAAAAAAAAGAAAAAATCAACATACATCAAAAGAAGAAAGAAAGAAAGAAAGAAAGAAAGAAAGAAAGAAAGAAAGAAAGAAAGAAAAAGAAAGGGACAGGTCCAAGGTGGAGTCACTTATGCTGGGCCAAGTCACCAAACTGGGGCTTAAATCCTAATTGCAGTTTAAACCTCTCCCTGAAATTTAGTCTTAACCAGTCAGTCAGGAATTTTCCAGTCTGCACCAATTAGGGTAAGAAACCCCGCCCTTGCCCCTAAGGGAGGGTGACCTTATCTGGAGCAATCCTTTCTTTTCTTTTGCTAATAACTTGTCGCCCCACCCTCCTGCCTATAAAAACCTTCGAGATAGATAGATAGATAGATAGATATTTTTTTTTTTTTTTGTAAAAGACCTCAGAGTTCCCCTTGACTTGCTAGAATGGACATTGCCCAATTCTTGAATCACTTACAAAAGCCAATTAGAGCTTCAGATTTACTCACTTAAAATTCTGTCCTTTGACAACTATATACAATATAACGATGTCTTATCAAGGACACCTGAGCGGCTCAGTCGTTTGGGCGCCCGACTTTGGCTCACGTCATGATCTCACGGCTTGTGAGTTCGAGCCCCTCATCGGGATCCCGGTGACAGCGGAGATCCTGAAGCCTGCTTAGGATTCTGTGTCCCTCTCTTGCTCTGCCCCTCCCCCGCTCGTGCTCTGTCCCTCTCTCTCTCTCTCAAGAATAAATTTTTTAAAAATTAAAAAAAAAAAAAAGATGCCTTATCAGGCTTACAAGAAATAGTCCCCAAAGAAACTAAACCATTAACAACAGACTCATTCAAAAGTAGATGAAGTAGTGTGTTTAAATCCCTCTATGGAAAAATAGATCCCATACAAATGAGAGGATCTGAAATGTTTTCACAACACAAGACGATTTTCCTTCTTACACCCTGTATATGTTTTTAAGGAGAGAGAGAGAGAATATGTTGTTGGAATGCTAACAAACTATCTTAACCCTGTGAGTGTTAGAATAGGAAGTTACTTAACCTCTGACAGGATACCTGGAGGCCAGCAACCAAGAAGCTGTGGCCGGCTGTGCGAAGGTCAGAGGCCTGTCCAGGCAGCACTCCACAGGAAGCCCCATCAAAGCAACAGGCCCAAGAGGGCAGATACCATAACAGGAAATCCTTGACCAAATTAGGAAGAAAAAACGGGAAACCCTGCTTCTTGCCCCAAGTGATAAATATTCTGCCCCCTAGTTCACAACTGTAAATAAAAGATAGAAACCCAAACCCCACCTCTAGAAGGCACTCTCTCCCTCTCTCTGTCTCTCTCTCCACCCCCCCCCCCCTTGCTAGCCTGCTCTCAAATCTCAAGAGTGTACTTTTCGCTTTAATAAACTTTCCCACTTGTGTCACTCGACCTCTGTGTTGCATGTCTGTCCTTGGATTCATTCTTGTGACAAGACCAAGAACTTTTGGTGACTCCTTCAGGTCTGACTGGGTCAAGGCCCCAGGGCCCAGGGTCTCCCCGATTCACCCAGCAACATGAGTATCATTCCTCTTGGGAAGTCCAAGTTGGAAGTTGGGAGGAAATTCTGGGAAGGGAAAGTGTAATAGAGAATGTGTATGTGATGTCATCTTTTCTGGGCAAGTTCTCTCACTGTGAAACCAGCATGGCCAGCGCTAAGCCCAGGTGCAGGAAAAGAGAGCAGTTAAAAATGGGAAGTGACAAGTATGGGGCCAAGTGGGTTGTTCTGCAATCTCCTCGACACCCGCAAGAGGCGCCCCTGAACCAACTGTAATGCAGCCTTGCTCTGGCCAAACCCGCCTGCAGTTCTGAGATAAGTCTATCTTCCCGTTGCTCACAGGAGAGACCCAGTGTGGACTGGGTTAATTGGGAACTAGCTGATGCAAGTTTATCCTTGCTCTTATATCGGCATTTGCTCAACTGGCAGTAAAATTGAGCCCGAAGATACTTCCCAGCTTCAGCCACGTGCTGTAAAAAACATGTATCAGTGAATAATATAACTAATAAATAAAATATACACCTTTTCTCTCCAACTGTGTTCTAAAGGAATAACATAGCCAATTTCACGACATACTAGGAAGTTTTGATAACAAGTAGAGTCATGGCCTGTTTGTGAGATGACAAGGCACAGGCTCTAGAATCAGGCAGGACGGGGATTCTCAGGTCTAACCTGCCCCTCCCCCACAGTTAACAGCTATGCGACCTTGAGTAAATTGCTTAACCTCTGTGAACCTCAGAATCCTCATCTCCCCAAAGAAATAAAACCCTGTGATGTTGCCGTGAGGATTAAATTAGATTGTGTATGTCAAGTACCTGCTACATAGTTGACGCTCAACTAAAATAATTAGTAATAGCTAATATTTGTGGCTCAGATGCTGTATGCATAACTTTCTTTATCGTTTCTTACATGTACTAATTAACTGAACCCTCTTACCAGTCCTGAAATAGGTCCTATTTCATCATCATCCCCTCTATATAGGAGAGACTGAACCTCGGAGAAGTGTTTGTTTGTTTTTTTTATGTTTTTTTTATTTGGGGGTGGGGGGGAGGAGAAGAGAGGGAGACACAGAATCCGAAGCAGGCTCCAGGCTCTGAGCGGTCAGCACAGAGCCTAATGCAGAACTCGAGCCTATGAACCATGAGGTCATGACCTGAGCCGAAGTCAGACACTTAACTGACTGAGCCACCCAGGTGCCCCCAAACCTTGGGAAGTTTAACTTCCACCAGATATAAAGGAACAGAGCTGAAAACCTAAGCAATCTGGTTTCAGTATTGCTATTATGATACAGGGCTGGCATCATTATTATTATTATTAATCATCACCCTTAGGGCCCATCAGCAGAAACCAGAAACCTCTCACACACAAGATCAATAGTAACTTTAATTACACCCCTAGATGTACTCTCCAGAGACAGGATACTCTACATTCCAGAGTCCAGGACGTGGGGTTTATTCCCTAACATGACATGGATAGGGGTGCGTAAGGGTCTCAGTCAGTTAAGCCTCGGACTCTTGATTTCAGCTGGGGTCATGATCTCACAGTTCTCATGGTTCTCATGGATGGTGGGTTCAAGCCCCAGCATGGGGCTCAGCAATGGCAGTGTGGAGCCTACTTGGGATTCTCTCTCCCTCGCTCTCTATCCCTCCCCCACATGCGCACGCTCTCTCTTTCTCTCTCAAAATAAATGAACAAGCTTAAAAAAGGAACAATGGATAAAGTAACTCGATTAGAGCCAGCTAATTATCATATAAACTATCTTGTCAGTGTATTAGGACATATAGACAGACAAACTAAACTAGAATCCCAATACAGGATTTTTTTTAATCTTAGGGTCACACATGGGAACCTTGCTGGGACTTAAAGTTTCTCTCCATTCTCTACTTTTCCAACTCTCATCTCCTTTCCTCTTGCAGCAGGTAACTCACAGCTCGCTCCCATCAGCTCTCAGACTTCAGTACCCACTGGACATGTCTGCCTCAAACTCTCCCTTAGCCTGTTTTCCCCTGTGGAAATTACACGCACAGGCTTGTGAGTTTTCTTCACTTCCTTCAGCACCCACCCTGACAGTTTCTGCTTCTGAAAGCCTTGCCTCTTTATGCATTTAACTGGACTGAAAACTAAGGAGGAGTTTTAAATGTTTATTTCCATGTATGTTTCACAAAAACCCCTATATTAACAAAATCCATACATGCAGGTAACAACAGCACCAAAGTAGGCAAAAGCGATGTTGAAGTGCCACACAAATGTTAATAATGATGACTTCTGCCCGTCTGAAATGGGAGAGAAAAGGATTTTCACAAGCGACACGGGCACAGACCTCAGTGGTACAGCACGGCGAGAAGAAAGCTCCCTGATTGGAAGATTCCTCTGCACTCCCATTCTTCAAGTTCAGGGCAGGATCACAGAAGACAGAGGGCCCACAAGCCCAGGCCTTACCATCACAGATGACCTGCCAGGAGGGACCATTCAATCAACCTGCTCAGTGAGGAGGCCACTACCGGGGAGGGGTGGGGGGCTCCCTGGCCAGTGTCAGTTCCACAGCGGCTACCCCCAGGGACACGTAGGGCCTGGGGAAGGTGGGGTGACAGACTTTGCTCCAGCTCCCTCTTCTGATTCTCATAGTCCTCCTTCTCTGCCAGCTGGTTGTGCTCCGGCCAGGCAAGGACTTCCCGACACTTGTACTCTGTGCCTGCCCTCTTGGGAAATCTTCCCGTGCTTCCGTCGGAACTCCTTCCGGAGGCGGCTCACCAACCTGTCGTCGAGCCCTCCCCACCCAGCCTCAGGAGCCTCGAAGACACCCGCGTCGACAGCGAGAATGCATACGGTCGAAGGTGCTCCCACCCAGGTCGAAAATGAGCGCATTTTGCTCCCCTGCGCCGCACTGATCAGCCCGTCTGAAATGGTGGCCGCCGTGGCCTTGTTGATGATCCGCAGCCCGTGGCGCCCCACGATGGCACCGGTGTCCTTGGTGGCCTGGCGCTGCGGGTCGTTGAGGTAGGCGGGCACCGTGACCAATCTCCTGCACCTGGCCCAGCACCATGGAAGAGACCTCCTGGGGGTAGGAGGACGTCTCCTGCCCCCCGGGGGGGGGACACGCGCACCCAGGCCTTGCCGCCCTCCCTCGGCCCCCTGCAAGGGTCAGTGCTTCAGGTCCGCCAGCACCGCCGGGACCGCGAACCTGCGCGCGTGGCGTCCAAGCAGGTGGTGCGCCGGCCTCTTAGCTACGCGCGCACCAGCCGCACGCGGTCCTGAAGGCCACCTAGCCGGGCGCTGGGCGCGTGCCCTGGTCGTGGGTGACTGGCAGCCGCCACCCCGCCTCCCTGCAGCACGCCGACCCACGAGCACGTGGGGCTAGGGTCGGTGCCCACGGCCACTTCGCTGGTGGTTTCTCGCGGGCCGCGTCGGACGCCTGAGCCCTTGGGACTCCGGGCTGCTTGGCTCGGCCTCCAGGAGCCCTTCATCCCGCGCCGTCGCGCCGCCTGCCGGTTACCCGCTCCTGGCTCGGCGTGGAGGGGAAAGTTCCAGCTCCTCCCCGCCGGCCCGAAGCGAGATCCGAAACCACTTGAGGTCGCAACTCCCCACGAGGACAAATGCGCCCCCTGGATGGTTGATGAGCCGGGAGAGCCGAAAGCGTGTCATCGTCATGCCAATAGAGCCTCAGAGTCAGGACTTTAAATAGCTTATGTTGTTGTTGTTCTTTTTTGAGTCCTAACGTTCTCTGTCTTGGAACATAAAGACAATATTTTCAAACTGGTGAGTCAGCGGTGACTCAAGCGGGAGCCTGATTCACATCGTGGAACGGAGCTCGAGACAGAGACGAAGCTAAGGGATGCCGCCACAAAGCGCTAACCAAAGGCATTGGTGGTTCAGTGGTAGAATTCTCGCCTGCCACGCGGGAGGCCCGGGTTCGATTCCCGGCCAATGCAACGTAGCCTTTTGTTTTCCGATCCAGTCGTTTTAATTCAGTCTTTTTCTATTCTAGGATTCGCAACACTGAAATAACCGAAACCAGCTAGCTGAAGCCTGCATTGATTGGATTTGAATCCCCGCCTTTATCAAGTCCCTTTTCTCTGACGGGCGAGGGCGGGGGCAGGGGCGGGGCCGGGGAGGGGGAGGGGCGCGCCGGAAGGAGGATGTGCCTGAACCGTGGGAACGCCCTCCTCTTGAGCCACGTCCTTGTAGCTGGCGTCCCGAGGGGCAACGTCCCAGAGGCCTGCTGGAAAGGCTCTGCATGACAAAAGGAGGAGACTTTTCGAGACGTGAGGGTAGAAATGGAGGAAAGAAAACAAAACGTCCTTGTCATTTGCCCGACGGCGAATGGAACCTGACTGTCCCAGGTGGCAGGCAGAGACACTAACGGCTACACTAAACAGGCGCAGCGTCTCAGGGCTTTAAGCTTCAGTAAAGTTGGCTGTTTGGTAATATATTGTTATTTGCCTAACTCAAAGGAAAGCAGTTTTTTAAAAAAGAGAAACCGAAAACCTGTGTCCCATAAGTGGCTATTTTCTTCTCAGGCCCGAGAACCCTGTGGAAAGGTCAGGGGGCCCTTGGAAGGAGGTGGGAGTCAGGATGCAGAGGTCAGTCCAGCTTCTGGACGGGGTTTCTTAGTCAACCTTCTCCCGGTGCAGTGGTGCGAAGGAGCAAGGTTTGCTGCTGGAGAGATCAGCTATACTGGGATCAGTCCAGGTGATCGGTCCAGGAAAAAAAGGGAATGTAAGAAGTGTGCAGTGAATGCCTCCCATAGTGGAAAAATCAAACCATCCTCAAAAAGGATGAAAGCTAGTCTATAGCCCCGGAAGAAATAAGCCGTCAGCTTTAAGTTCATTCCCTCTTAGAATCTAGGCCGGTCCGGCCTGGCTGTCACACTCTGGACACTTGTAGCCAAGGGTCTGCAAGAGAAGGGTCCTCACCTCAGAAGGGAAGGTGACCTGGCTTGGGATCTGTGTCCTGGCCTGTTCAGGGACTGTCTTGTCCAAGTTCCTCCAGCACTCTCTCCCAGCCCTCAGCAACTCAAAACCCCACCCACCCACCCCCCAGAGTTCCAGGTGTAGGCCTAAAGTAAGCACCTCTGTACCTGGACATGACCCACACAGTACATCACAGGTACTCTTCCAAAGTCATTTCACGTCTTTACTTTTTAATTCAGAAAGTTTCCAATATAGCGGAGCGTATGTTGCAGGGCCGTCTTCTCCCACGCACTGAAATATATCCACTTACGTTTCGTAACTTAGCCTGAGTGTCTTTAGACGTAGAACAGATTTTTTAAGCGATAACTTACCTGGACAGCATGAAGTGGAGGGATGCTTGTGATACTGAGCGCACTATCAATACTGAGCGCAAAAAGCAAGTTGTCGGGGTGCCTAGGTGGCTCGGCCTGTTGAGCGTCCGACTCCAGCTCAGGTCAGGATCTCATGGTTTGAGCCTCGCGTCGGCGAGGAGTGTGGACTATATCGTTTATACAGGACTTTCTAGGTTTACATTTCTGATGTCAAACGCTGAAGAATTTTTATTGAGTGCTTTATCATGTGCCAGACACTCTAAGGCATAAGGCAGTGAGCAAATTCAAAGGCCCTGCTCTCCTGGAGCTGTCGTTCTGATGGGAGGCAGGGTAGTCAGGCAATACACAGCTAAACAAGGGAACATGCAGGAGACAGGGATTAGGAGGTGGTGAAGGGGTGGATTGGAGTTCTAGTGAATGATCAGGGAGGCCTCCCTGATAAGGTGACATTTGAATCAAGGCCATGATGAGGCATGATGTGGATATCTGTAAGGAAGAACATTCCAGAAACAGAAGTTAACATAAGCCCTGAGCAGAGGTCTAATTGGTGTGTTCAAGGAAGAGCAGTAGATGAGGTCAGACAGTGAGGTCAAGATCATGGATCACGTCGTGGAGCCCTGCAAAGCTTTAGCATTTGTTCTCAAGTGCAGGGACAAGCTCTTGCTTAGTTTAAGCAAGGAAGCGGCAAATACAACGCACATCTTAGAAGGACTGCTTTGGCTGTCGTGGTGACAGCAGACTGTAGGGTGTCAAGGGTGAGCGTAGGGAGACCGGTCAGAAGCCTGTGCAGTAATCCGAGCGAGGGACGACAGTGGCTTGGACCCACTTGCTGGTGGTAGGTTGCTGGACTTATTTTGAAAGTAGAAGCAGAATGTACTGAATTTTCATCTATTTGAGGAGCCTCTGTCTAAAATCTGTGAAAATACATTTGCCGTGAGTCCTTACAGAACTGGGTGGGCTGAGACCATGCCTTGATCTTCAGAAAACCCAGTGAAGGTGGGGCCTGTTACCGGCTAGGTCTGGAGATCACAGGCTCTTTTTTTTTTCTCCTCTGGAGGCTAATGGGTGGTGGAAGGCTCCTTAGCCAGGTTGCTGTCAGAAGAGGGGCTAGAGGAGGAGGAAATCTATGTCCTGAACAGATGCTTCTACTGATGAGGGACGATGGGGCAGGCTGGGGGCAAAGTACAGGCTGGCACGCACCCCCCTCCAGGTGGGATGTTTGTGACGTTCTGCGGGCACTCCTGGCTGCCCCAGGACAGGGGAGGGGATGGAGAACAGATGGTTGGATGATAGAGTCTCCATCAGTTTACGGGGATCTTGGTGGATTGCGAGAGAGGGGCAATCTTATCAATGGCCTAATCTCCAGAAACCTATAGACTCAGTTTCCTGGAGCCCTAACATCACCCTCCCCTCCAGGTGGTGTGGGAAACCAAAGCAGAAGGAAATGGCAGGTAAAATTATATTTCCTTATAACTTGCAGTTCATTGACAAATACTTGAGGCTGGCAGAGTAGAACATTTCTCCAGGAACCCCTACCGTCTTGATGATGCTTTGCGGGAGGGAAGGGCAGCCATGACTTGGCAGTGGCTGGGCCTCCAGTGATCTGTGGGTCTTTGACGTGTGGGGACCCCTTTGGAAACTTACGTTCTGGCTTTGCCTCCCCCAAGTCCAGAGTGTAGGGCCAGTCACTCCTCATAACTCCAGAGCAGCTCTTTCTGCCTATGGGTCCTGTCCCCGTGCTTTAATAAAATCACCTTTTTGCACCAAAGATGTCTTCAAGAAATCTTTCTTGGCCCTCAGCTCCAAATTCCACCCTCACCCTAAAACCCCATCATGACCAGTGCTGTTACACCTTGAGATGAGAGGCCGTTTGCCCTGAGGGCCCTAGCTCCATTTGACTTTACAATTTCTCCAGTTTCCCTTTGAGCTTTGAAAGTCTCTCTGCACAGAAAAAGATGGTTCCACGTCCACTGCCACCGCAGGAGTCCCATCAGCAAGCAGAAAGTGATTTGACACCAAGGTGGAAAAATGAATACAATTGCTAGACCTCACAGGGGAGGGATGGCGAAAATGAGTGGTTCAGTCAGAGATTTGGAATAAACAGGTCCCCTGTGGGGGAACCTTTGTGAAGTCACTCAAGCCAGGGGCTAAGGCCAAGGCCAAGGCCAATGGCAGTCAGGGAGCCCAGGATGTCTTCAGAGGTTCTCTTCTTCTCTCTGACTTCCCAAATAAAGCACTGGGTCAGCATTTCCCAAAGGGTGACAGTGGGCCACATCTGGTCTGAACAACACTGATAAAAGTTACAGAGGAAAAAAGATTTTGTGGTTATCGAGGTTTGGCAAACGCCTTATAAAATTTAGTTTGAAAGTTCTCTTTGCAATAAGGCTTCTTGGAGCGTTTAATGGGCATTAATGAATTTACAAGGAGAGGAACAGTGTATGCAGAATGTCTGCATTATTTTGACCACAGAGCCCTGTCTTCTGAAAAACCTCTCTCAAGGAGTTATGTGGCTGGGGAACGGCTTTTGGAAAACACTGAACTAGGGAATCCAGGCCAAATCTACAGATATTCACTTGCCACGTCCTCTGAGCTCAGGACTGGGTGGTACTCACTGGCTAACACTGGTGAGAAAAAAAGACCCCAATGATTAGACAGCAACAGCTAACAAACAAGATGGACTCCCTCCTGTCAAGGGAAAGCACCTAAAATTTTAATCAGGCCAAACGACTGTGGGAAACAAAGCCAGTCACCGTGTTAGAGCAGGCAGTTAGTTAGGTTCTAACAGGATGCCTGGACGTCTGCAACAAGGAAGTCGTGGCCAGCTAGGGGGAAAGTCAGAGGCCTGTCCTGGCAGCACTCCACATGAAGCGGGATGAAAACAGACAGGCCCAAGATGGCGGATACCATGGTAGGCAACACCTGACCAAATAAGGAAAGAGAGGCAGAAACCCTGCATCCAAGAAATTCCTGCCTCAAGTAATGAATATTCCACTCTCTAGTTAACAAGTGTCAATAAAAGAACGCCCATCCCCACCCCACCAATGACTCCTCCCATATACTAAGAGAGCCCAGGGTTTTTTGTTGGTTGGTTGGTCTTTTTTGTTTTTTTTTTTTTTTTTTTGTGGGGTTGGGTTTGGGTTTTGGGGTGTTTTGTTTTGCTATTAGGAAATGAAGTCAATGGAATTGATAAAGAACCTATGAAGATTGGTTGTTTTTGAAGCCTTCTGGGACAGACTCTTGACATGACAGTGTAGAAAGTAAAGGAACTTGCTCTTCGGCCTCAGGTAGAACTTTAAAGGTATATGTGCTAAATTCAATGTGTAAGTGTGTGATGAGCAGAGGAAGAGAGATCTATCCCTTCCAGAAGATCCAGAGCCTTTATGTGCACATATCTCCTAGAGCCTTGCTCTGTTGCCTCAGATTAGACAGAACTGTGTGTATCCTGGGCTTGAATTTTTAATAATGCCTCCTATAAGATTTCCTGGCCACCTACCCCAACACATTTATCAGAACTTATAGAAAATTCTATTCAGCATTCCAAGGTCGGGAGTGGCATTTCTGAGGCATCAGAGAGCACTCTAAACTGTCTATGCAAGATCTACAGTGGTTTGAGGATTAAGACAACCTGTGAACAAGGGCAGGAATACAGGTGGTGTGGTTCATGCTCATAATAAATAAGAGATACAATATCTTTCCCCATTTCAGAAAGTTGTTCACGAATATTCGGAATTCTCTCTGAGGTAGGAAAGTTGAAATGTCTGAGCATGATTGTCCATGGAAAGGAGTATCTTTTTTTCCTACTTTATATGTAAAAAAAAAAAAAAAAAAAAAGGAATCATAAGACTAAAGAGTTAAAGTCCAACCCTTCATTTGTGTAAGCGAGGAAACCATAGTCCAGACAAGGGCTGTGAGTTGACCCAGGGCATCGCTCTCTCTTTTTTTTTAATGTTTATTTATTTTTGAGAGATACAGAGACAGAATGCAAGTGGGTTGGGGCAGAGAGAGAGGGAGACACAGAATCTGAAGCAGCCTCCAGGCTCTGAGCCGTCAGCACAGAGCCCGACACAGAACCCGACACAGATCCTGACACAGAGCCCAATGAGGGGCTTAAACCCACGAGCTGCAAGGTCATGACCTGAGCCAAAGTTGGACGCTCAACTGACTGAGCCACCCAGGAGCCCCCAGGGATCTCTCTCTTAAGTGCTAAAACCTAGGTCCCCTTATACCTTCCTGTCTCATTCTCTCATCTGCACTTACCACTTATCGGTTATCCTGTCCATTTCTCTAATTGTCTCTTTCCACAACTCAAGAGTAACATCAACAGACTGAATTCTCCAAAGCAGAGATCCTAATAGATACGTAACACTTATTTTTGCTGAATTACATAATGGTAGTAAGATGCTCTCTATAATTCCTAGAACAATGTCATTGTTCATGATTGAATAATATGGCATTGTTTAGTTCTCCTAAAGCAAAATCAAGCACACCTGCCCAATAGGATAGCTCCCATGGGATCAGGATGGGCGCATAACCATCCATGTTGCCAGCAAAAATGTCTATGGCTAGAAGTTTGTGGATTTGAAGGGCAGATTTAAAAACGTGCTCAGAAGAGAGTATCAAGTGTCAAAGTCAGAGAGTTCTTCCAAATAGGTCATCAAGAGGACCTGAGATTTTGAGAGCTAGATTACATATAAATGGGAGAGTGTTCTAGGTAAATATCAAAGGCAGGACCAGTTGCTGTTTGCCAAACAGAGATTGACTTTCCGTATTTACTAGGGATGTGGAGTAGATAGGCATCACCAGATAAAGGACTAGGAGCAGAAGAAACAGCTCTCCGGTAAACCTGATGGGATCCATTTGTTGCTAAGTATACCCCGAGAGCAGTGTTGTCCAGTAGAAATGTAATGTGAGCCGCATATTTAAATTCACATATATAATAGAGCATTTTGAAAAGTAAGAAGTGAAAAAAGGGAAGGTAAAAAAAAATCATCTCTTCCCTAATGGGGATGATCTCTCTAGCATTTATGAAATTGTACGTATATACTTTTTACAGTATTTTTCACAATACATCCAGACCCACAGGGGACAATAGGTAATGCCAATATCTATTTTCAATAGGCAACGTCAGCAGAAACCTGACACGCGTGCTCCACTCCCTGAGCCCCGCTCCTAGATAGAAGAGACAGCCCTCTGTCTTGCAGGTTGGAAAAGCCCTCTCCTAACTCCTTCACTCCCCTCCCACCTCAGGGCGGCCAGGGCCTATCATTACCCAGGAAGGAGGGAGCTCACGTGATGACCAACGACCAATCAGATGCTCTTTGAAATTGAACCGCGTTGCAAACGTTTTAGGTAGGTTACGGCAGGTCTTTAATTGAAAGAGCTTTTCAAATCATCCACCTTAGGTCATGTGAAAGTAAAACATGCCATCTGAGAGAAGGAGATGGAGGACGGAAGAAGGAGAGAAGGAAAGAAGAAGGAGAAGAAGGATTGGAGGACGGAAAGGGGAGAGAGTGAGAGAGCAAGAGAGAATGAGGGAGTTGGTCGAAACTGGAGAGAAGTAGAGAAAAAAGCAGACGCGAGTGATCACGTCTTCGAATCGTGGCTTGCCAAACACACTTCCAGTCCCGCTTTCAGCCGGCTCACGTCATGCTTTTTCTCCCGTCTTTAAATAGCTTTGAGGTTTCCTCTCATTGGCTTACAGTCACTAATCTAGTTCGAGTGGGTTTTGTTTTCTTATAACCAACCTTCATCCCTAGCTGAGGACAGTCATTTAACACCACAGGGAGAATCACCTTCTCAGGCTGGTAGTTTCATCAGAGGAGACAAAGATCCAGAATGCTGGGAATGCCAGCAATTAGGGAGAGGGCCAGTGAGAAGACAGGGCAGCTCAGGGAAGGGTTGGAAGGAGAGAAATAAAAAGCAATTAACTGACAATTTTGCTGAGGGCTCACCTCATACGTTTGATGATTGGATAGCTATTTCCTTCTTCGTATAAAAAAAAACAGAGAAAAAGTCAAATAAATGATTTATTCTTACAGACTTGTGCTACAGTTCACCTCCACCATAATTCTTTTTTTTTTTTTAATTTTTTTTCAACGTTTTTTATTTTATTTTTGGGACAGAGAGAGACAGAGCATGAACGGGGGAGGGGCAGAGAGAGAGGGAGACACAGAATCCAAAGCAGGCTCCAGGCCTCTGAGATGTCAGCACAGAGCCTGACACGGGGCTCGAATTCACAAGCTGCGAGATCATGACCTGAGCCGAAGTTGGACACTTAACCGACTGAGCCACCCAGGGGCCCCTAAAATTAATTTAATAACATATTTTTTGAATCCAATGTATTAATTTTTTTAAAAGTTTTTATTTATTTTGAGAGACAGAAAACAAGCTAGGGAGGGGCAGAGAGAGAAGGAGAGAGAATCCTAAGAAGGCTCCTCAAGGTCAGTGGAGAGCCCTACGTGGGCCTCAAACCCCCAAACCATGATATCAGGACTTGAGCCCAAATCAAGAGTCGGGCGTTTAACCCACTGAGCCACCCAGTCGACCCCAACATATTAATTTTAAATAGCTGCCATAATAAAGTACCATGAACTGACTGGCTTGACCAACATAAATTTATTGCTTCACAGTTTCAGAGGCTGGAAGCCAGATCAAAGTGTCATCAGGGTCATGCGCCTTCTGAAGATACTAGAGAAGGATATGTTCCAGGCCTCCTTCCTAGCTGCTGCTATTTCCTTGCTTGCAGCAGGACTCCAGACTTTACCTGGGGTTCTTCCCCCGTGAGCACCCCTGTGAGTATGTCTGTGTATTTGAATTTCCCCTTTTATTTTTATTTTATTTTTTTTTTAATTTTTTTTTCAACGTTTATTTATTTTTGGGAGAGAGAGAGACAGAGCATGAACCGGGGAGGGGCAGAGAGAGAGGGAGACACAGAATCAGAAACAGGCTCCAGGCTCTGAGCCATCAGCCCAGAGCCCTACGCGGGGCTCGAACTCACAGACCGCGAGATCGTGACCCGGCTGAAGTCGGACGCTTAACCGACTGCGCCACCCAGGCGCCCCGAATTTCCCCTTTTAATATGGGTGAGTAGCATCCACATTGTATTAGCAGCCGACTCTACTGCAATCTCACTTCATCCTCATTGCATAGGAGAGAGACATCCTATTTCCAAATAAGCTCCCATTCTGAGGTCCTGGGACTTAAGATTTCAATGTACGGACTTTGAGGGGACACAATGTAATCCATAATATCCAATATACCCCATACAATGCTAATTCAATGTATAATTGGTATAAAAATATATGGATGTTTTACACTCTTGTCTTCATATTGAGTCTTTGAAATTGAGTGTGTATTTCACACTTACAGGATTTCTCAATTTGGACGAGCCTCTTTTCAAGTGCTCAATAGCTACATGTGACTAGTGGCTACCATCGTGGAAAACACAAATATAAAAATTTTTATAATCACGGAAATTCTAGCAGACAGCGTGCTCTGGAAAACAAAAGTACTCAGTGGTGGCAGAAAGCAAACCAGTTGTTGCCTGGAGGGGACAAGAAGGGGGAGATTACAGAGGGATGTGAGGAAACATCAAACCTTACCAAATAGTGCACTTTTTAAAAAATTTTTTTAACGTTTATTTATTTTTGAGACAGAGAGAGACAGAGCATGAATGGGGGAGGGTCAGAGAGAGAGGGAGACACAGAATCTGAAACAGGCTCCAGGCTCTGAGCTGTGAGCACAGAGCCCGACGCGGGGCTCGAACTCATGGACCGTGAGATCATGACCTGAGCTGAAGTCGAAAGCTTAACCGACTGAGCCACCCAGGCGCCCCCAAAATAGTGCACTTTAAATGTGTCCATTTTATTGCATGCCATTTATACATCAATTTAAAAAATTAATTGTAAAAACATTTAAAAACATTTTAAAAATAAATTTCATTTATTTTGAGAAAGAGAGAGAGCATGAGCTTGGTTGGGGCAGAGAGAGAATCCCAAGCAGGCTCTGTGCTGTCAGCGCACAGCCTGACGTGGGACTTGATCCCACAAACCACAAAACCATGACCCCGTTAAAATCAAGATGCGGACCCTTAACCGACTGAGCCATGTAGGCCCCCTAAGCACATTTAAATAAGACTGGGGGACAGGGGCGCCTGGGTGGTGCAGTCGGTTAAGCGTCCGACTTCAGCCAGGTCACGATCTCGCGGTCCGCGAGTTCGAGCCCCGCGTCGGGCTCTGGGCTGATGGCTCGGAGCCTGGAGCCTGTTTCCGATTCTGTGTCTCCCTCTCTCTCTGCCCCTCCCCCGTTCATGCTCTGTCTCTCTCTGTCCCAAAAATAAAAAATAAAAAATAAAAAAAAAGTTGAAAAAAAAGACTGGGGGACAAATGATATGAGCCCCTACTTGCCATATTATTGTATTTTGAATTTTGAGAGTTTCTATGAAAATAATTATATGATTTTTCATGATTTATCATTTTTCATATTATAAATTCACTATGGTACAACTTACTTTTTTAACATGTAATTTGTATTAGTTATCTGCAGGCAACTGATATATCGTTAGCTTGTTCTCTACGGAGCACATGTTATATTACTCCAAACCTTAGCAGCTTCAAAGAAGAAACATGTATTATGTCACAGCTTCTGGAGTGAGGAATCCAGGAACAACTTAGCTTCACGGTTTCTGCTTCTGCGTCCTCGTGAAGTCACTGTCAAGCCGTTGCCTGGGCCTGCAGTCACCTGAAGCTTTAACTACAATGGGGGGCCCAATTCAGAGCTCGTGTGGATGGTGGTTCACTTAAACCCTGTTCCTCCCCCTTTGGGCCACTCCTAGGCTGCCTGTGAATCAGTGCAAAATGTTCATTGGCCTTCCCCAAAGAAAGTTAGGAGAGAGAAAGAGAGAGTGAGAGAGAGCCCAGGGTGGAAACCATAGCGTTTTCTAAACAAATCTTAGAAGTGACATACTTAGATTTTGGCTATGTTCTGTCATTCACAAAGACAAATCCCACTACAATGTGGGAAAGGACTGTGGCGGGTTTGGAAACCAGGAGGTGGTGATCATCAGAAACTATCTTACAAGCTGACTACCACAAAAGTATAACTAATATATGTACTTACCTACTGACTCTTTTAAACAGTTATATTGTGTTGTATATTTCATAAACAAGTTCTTAGCTATGAATATGGGGACTATTGCCTAGTTTTCTAGGACACCAATAATGAAGTAATGAACATACAACTTTGCCCACCGGTGCAAATATTAAGATAAATTCCCACAGTTGAACTGTTTGATAAATGATAAACACATTTAAAATTTACATACATCCAAATTTTTCTCTAAAACCTTTGTACTATAATTTGACTTCCAAAAGACTGGATGATATGGACCACTTCCTCGAATCCTCACCAACACTCTTTCTCAAATATTGCAAATATTCAGATTCTTCTCTGTGTCCCTTTGCCTTGCAAGATAAAAATGTTCCTTTCCTCCGCATACAAGGAGGGCACATTTCACAGGAGGGTTTTACTTTATTTTAGCTTTATGCGCAACAGGCTAATATTCATTACCCTGAAATCGAGAGTCATGTGCTCTACTAGCTGGGACCGCCAAATGCCCTAACAAATATCGATAAAAGCCAATAAGGCTAAAAATATGACAAGCCAGAGACTGGCCATATAGAAACGCATGAGGTCAATGATATAACGTAGAATATTAATTCCAAGACCTAGATGGCAATTACACAAATGATATTTTATTCCTAGGGCTTCCAAAAATATTAATCACAGTGAGACCTTAAAACAACAGAAATTTCATCCCACACAGTCTTAAAGGGCTACCACTCATAAATCAACGTGTCAGCAGGAGCATCCTACCTCTAATGTTCTGGGAAAAAACTATTTCTAGGAGCGACCAAGCTTTGGTATCACCCACGATTCCCTTGGCTGTTAGAATTTTAATTTATGTATGACTCAATAATCAATTTCCCAACCTGACGCATGATTGTGGTGGAAATGTTTCTTTTTAAAAAAACTTGAACATCAGGAGAAGATATACATGACTGAGGAGAGACTTGGAACATATCCAGGCTGGGTGTAAGGCAACGTGGGGAGAGGAAACTGTTAAAAGTGAAACCAGGGGTTGGGGGGGGGGGGGGGGGTGCTGCTTTTGGGGGATAGCGCAACACAGGGGGAGGAAGCTATTTCTGGGTACCACGCTGGCAACGGTGCCATAGGATGGAGAGTATGGGGCCTTAAATTGAATAACACCATAGATAGAGGACCTCCCTGTCCCCGAGTACTTCTGCCCCCCTCCCAGCTGCGTGGCCGCTGGGTTTTCCCCCTCCATTCCCAATATCTGCACCCCTTCTCACCTCCACTGCCTGGGTGCTGGCAAACCGCCAGTGCCCACATTCCCTTTCCCTCCACCAACTACCTGAGCCCAGGGTCGAGCTCTGCAATTCAGCCAGGCCTGCGGTGGGACTTGTGTGGCAGGAGAAAGACTGAGGTGTGCAATGGACTTGGGAGGCTTCAACAGAACAGGACGGGTACAGGGGTGGACACAGGGACGAACGGCGCCTATCATGGCGAGGCACACGGCAACGCGGGATGGAAAACTGTGAAAAGTGCAACTGGGAAAAGTGTGCGTGAG
>NW_024412471.1:0-93251 GCF_014898765.1 Herpailurus yagouaroundi
ACTATTAGGACCTCATCAAGACAAAAAGCTTCTGCACAGTGAGGAAACGATCAACAAAAATAAAAGGCAACTGACAGAATGTGAGAAGACATTTGTAAATGACGTATCAGAGTTAGTATCCAAAATGTATAAAGAACTTATCAAACTCAACATCCAAAAAGCAAATAATCTAGTAAAGAAATGCAAAAGACATGAATAGATACTTTTCCAAAGAAGACATCCAGATGCCTAACAGACACATGAAAAAAAAATGCTCAACATCACTCATCTTCAGGGAAATACAAATCAAAACAAATTGAGATACCACCTCACACTTGTCAGAATGGCTAAAATTAACAACTCAGGAAACAGCAGATATTGGCATGGATACAGAGAATTGGGAACCCTCTTGCACTGTCAGTAGGAATGCCAACAAGAACCGAAGGGGTGTGTGTTATCTCTGATTACAGGTGCATAAGTGCAGAGGTATCTTTCCCATACTCCCTTGATTTCCATGCTCCTATACCTGAATTCAGAGAAGGGCAAAACACTCAAAGATGGTGATACCATGTAAGGGGAGAAATCTGGCTTCCTTTATGACTACATGGAGCAAAGATCTTGTCAACCCATACTGGATATGGACATAAGTAAGAAATAACTTCTATTAGGCTAAGAAACAACAATTGTGGGGTGGGGGTGTTTGTTATAGTAGCTAGCGTATGCTGGAGAATAAACATAGCATGATCAGAACACTTTTTTTTCCTGTTTTTTTGGTTAGTTGGTTATGGTGTTAGGAGGCAAGATTTACTTGGATATGATAGTAGACTTTATATACTCATTAAACACGAAGACATTTAGGATCATAATATTTTTATGATGAATATTTTCAAATAGATGTCATAATCTTAAAGAATGTAATCAAGTAAAAACATTAGGAACAAAAGATTCACAATTCCTTGAGTTCTACCAAATGTTCATGGTTTGCTCATTGTTTCATTTTCTAAGCTTAGAAAAAATATGTCTTTTTATACTGCTGCAGGAAAATTTGCTTTTAACATAAAATTTTCAGCAACATAAAAAAGAAACATACGTTTTATATAAATATTTACCCACATATATGAATGTACAGTTGACAATTCTATTTTGTCACTGTAAACATTTCTATACTCTAGAAAGATGCCATGATGGGCTTCACATCTTCACTTGCTGTGGCTCCTACCACACCATGTGTGAAGTAAACAGTCTCCAGAGGCTCAGCTCTTGTGTTATTCTGGGAGACTCCCAATCTAGTGTGGAAGGGTGTGTGCATGTGTTTGTGTGAGGCATGGAGCAGGGAGTGAATTACGCCTCTACAGAAGACTGTAAATGTCCAAGACAAGCACCATGAGTCCTCACTTCCTTTCTGGCACAGAGGGGGTACCCAGTGAAAGGAAGAGGATTGATGGAGATAATACAGGTGAAGGCTCTGAGTTTGGGTATATTTGATAATCTGAATTATGGGTATCAGGAAGAAATGAGGAGAAGAGTCACATATGTAGACTTCATACTCTGAAATAATCAGGGATCGGCTGGATAACTCAACAATCTGGAAGTCAGATTTGAGGGCAAAGAATCAGAGTCAGCTTGGACAGCACTAACTAGACTCTGGTGTTACTGAGTTGCAAGAGGAGCCCTACTCTAGTCCTGGATTCCCAAAGCAACAGCCTCTGGGTGGCATTGCACAACCTCCCATTGCCATCCCAGGAAGACTCCATGGGGGCAGCCCCCCACCCACCTAGTACCAGGACCAGATGCCTCTGGACGAGGCCTTCCTCATTACAAATCTGTGTATAGGTCCTACTTCACAAGGGAAAGAAAAGCATTGAGTCAGACCATAGCACACGGTCAGGAGTGGAATTGAAAATACATTTAAAGGGGGAAGAACAGAGCTGATCCACTTGTTTTCACCATAAGTCCTTCTTCAGATGAAACCTGCACAGCTGGAACTCACGTTCTATGGTACCAAGACCCACAGCCAAAATCAGAGGCTCAGGAGCCCAGAGTGTTTGGAAGGAAAACTTGGTAGAACGTGTTTTTGGTGCAAATGAAGGAGGAGTTATGACTATGGGTGACAGCATGCTGCAAGGCAAATTGGATTCATAATCAGAATAGAAAGAGGCTTAGCACCCAGTGGTTGGTTCCCCAGGGGGTTGCTAGGCTGTGGATACCATTGCTTCCCCTGGGATTTCTGCTGAGCTGTCACCAGAGTGACCACTGAGTGACAGGGTTCTGGAGTCTTGGGGTGACCTGGCTCTGGCACCTTGGTGTGGCACGGCTCCTTTGTTTTGGGAACACATGGTCCCTGGGTTCAAGGCTGGCAGGGCTGTTTCACCTGCTGCTGCTGAGGTGTGGGGAGAGGGGTGCAGGGCTGCTTCTGCTAATGAGAACTCATGCTTCCCAGCAAGCTGGATCTATAGACAGAACAAATGACTTAAACAAGGATTAACTAGGGTAGAAGCCACGTTCCATGCTGCTTCAGTTCTCTTTTTTCTCTTTCTACCACAAAGGACACTTTGATGATTTCTGAGCCTTTGAGGAGGAATATAAAGGCAATTTGGTTTGTCTTATTTGAGTAGGGCCTCTTTCTTCCTGGTACATCTTAAAACCCAATTAATAACACAATACAACAGCAGGTTCCTGGCAGGGATGTGAAATCCCAAGATTGGATCATATGGAGATGTGATATTATTAAAAAAAAAATACAACAACAACTGAGTAACTTCAGCATGCCCACACATTTCTGATAAATAGAATGCGTTATCATCTGTAAGATAATTTCTGACTTTTCTAGAACCCACACCATCTTGCCTCTGGCTTTGCTCCTACCCACCCTACCTCAAATATTTTCCTCATTCCTACTTATTCGAGTACGACCGACCCAGCCACCATGGATCATAGACCACCTCATGTGACACTTGTATGATGCTTTTCAAGAGCAAGAGTTCCAGAAATCATTCCTCTCCCAAATATCACAGTATTTCACTTGCCCCTCTCACCTCAGGCTGATGACTTTCTACATTGAATTTTAGACCTTTGTGCCCATGTCTTTTTTTTTTTCTTAACAAACTGTAGTTTCATGGAGTGTATTCCAGGTTGTCTAAATGTGTTTTAGCAGACAAAGTATCAAACATAATAAATTCTCACAAAATTATTTATTGAAAGAATAAAATTCTCTGTATTTAAATTATGCATTAAGCAATAATTATAACGTCACTAAAAGTGCTGTGGAGCTCAGTTCTCATCTTTATCCTGCTGATTTTGGGTTTTTGCACAACCCAGCCCTCTCTTACTAACCCAGCAGGAACCTGTGGGACAGAATTGGTAATATCTTAAGTCCCTTTAAGCCCAAACTATAATTACCTTTAAAATAAAGATATTTCTAGAGGCTATAACTCTGATGACTGAACTCCAATAATGGGGGAAAGATACCAAGATAACCAAGGAGGTTCCAATAAATGTCAAATACCCTGAGTGAAAGATAAAGAGTTGCAAGAAAAGAGGCTCACCTGGTATGCAGAGAAGAGCAGGCTGTGTGGTCACTTGGATCTTATGTGGTGTCCCCAGCCAACTGGCTTTTTATACAGTGATAGAGACCTGTCTCAAGGAAATGGGATCTTTTTGGGGCTGCTGTGTCTTCATTATTTGCCTGCTAAACATGATTCACCTCAAAGCCCTGATTTACCTGTTGGCTCAGCTTTTGTGATGAAACCACCCACTTGACAATTTATTTTTTGGCACTTGCTGTCTGATAATGATGTCACCTTGGCTGAAACCCCACTGAACATCCTTTTAACCCAGGTGTAGTGTTGATGGTGAGAGTGGTATGGCTTGAAAGGAGAGAGAAAGAAATTCTAGGGCTGCTGGAACTAGAAACGGCCCTGTATTCTAGAAGATCTTAATTCTTAGCACAGACCAGTCTTGTTGGGCTGCTTAATACATGAACGGGATGTAGATGGAGGTCAACAAGATCTTTCTGGTTCTTCTGGGAGGCCAAAGGGCATGGTGAAATGAATTTCCCCCGGTGGAAAAAAGTAATTCTGTTTATCCATCACTCAGTGTAGTCAGGCTTGGGGTTGCAGGGGGTGGCGGGAGGAGAGAGAAGGCTAAAATGATTCTTTGGGTCATAAAAATGCTTAACTCCAAGAAAACTCTCAGAGTCAATAGCCAACAGGGCATGAAAACCCTGATTAGTGAAAACAGGGGGGAAAGCAATCAGGTTCAACAGCCTCAAGTAATGCAGTTCTGTCAGCCCATCCACTTATTCTGTTGATGTAACAGCAGGCCCTGAAGACCATGCATGTAATGGGGATCCCTTCCTGAGGCAGCACAGGGGCAGCACAGGGGCAGCACAGGGACAATATGGGATTGTCAGATCCTTTATTTATTTTTTTAACTTTATTTTTTTTCTTAAAATTTACATCCAAATTAGTTAGCATATAGTGAAGCAATGATTTTAGGAGTAGATTCTTTAATGTCCCTTACCCATTTAGCCCATCCCCCCTCCCACAACCCCTCCGGCAACCCTCAGTTTGTTCTCCATATTTGTGAGTCTCTTCTGTTTTGTCCCCTTCCCTGTTTTTATACTATTTTTGTTTCCCTTCCCTTATGTTCATCTGTTTGTCTCTTAAAGTCCTCATATGAGTGAAGTCATATGATTTGTGTCTTTCTCTGACTAATTTCACTTAGCATAATACCCTCCAGTTCCATCCACGTAGTTGCAAATGGCAAGATTTCATTATTTTTGATTGCCAAGTAATACTCCATTATATATACATACCACATCTTCTTTATCCATTCATCCATCGATGGACATTTGGGCTCTTTCCATACTTTGGCTATTGTTGGTAGTGCTGCTATAAACATGGGGGTGCATGTGTCCCTTTGAAACAGCACACTTGTATCCCATGGATAAATGCCTAGTAGTGCAATTGCTGGGTCATAGGGTAGTTCTATTTTTAGTTTTTTTGAGGAACCTCCATACTGTTTTCCAGAGTGGCTGCACCAGCTTGCATTGCCACAAACAATGCAAAAGAGATCCTCTTTCTCCACATCCTCGCCAACATCTGTTGTTGCCTGAGTTGTTAATGTTAGCCATTCTGACAGGGGTAAGGTGGTATCTCATTGTGGTTTTGATTTGTATTTCCCTGATGATGAGTGATGTTGATCACTTTTTCATGTGTCGGTTGGCCATCTAGATGTCTTCCTTAGAGAAGAGATGTCTTCCTTAGAGAATGTCTTTCACCCATTTCTTCACTGGATTCTTGGTTTTTGGGTGTGGAGTTTGATAAGTTCTTTATAGATTTTGGATACTAACCCTTTATCTAAAATGTCATTTGCAAATATCTTCTCCCATTCTGTCAGTTGCCTTTTAGTTTTGCTGATTGTTTCCTTCACTGTGCAGAAACTTTTTATTTTGATGAGGTCCCAGTAGTTCATCTTTGCTTTTGTTTCCCTTGCCTCCCAAGACGTGTTGAGTAAGAAGTTGCTGTGGCCAAGATCAAAGAGGTTTTTGCCTGCTTCTCCTCGAGGATTTTGATGTAAGGCTTCCTGTCTTACATTGAGGTCTTTCATCCATTTTGAGTTTATTTTTGTGTATGGTGTAAGAAAGTGGTCCAGGTTCATTCTTATGCATGTCGCTGTCCAGTTTTCCCAGCACCACTTGCTGAAGAGACTGTTTTTGTTCCATTGGATATTCTTTCCTGCTTTGTCAAAGATTAGTTGGCCATACGTTTGTGGGTCCATTTCTGGGTTCTCTATTCTATTCCACTGATCTGAGTGTCTGTTCTTGTGCCAGTACCATACTGTCTTGATGATTACAGCTTTGTAGTATAGCTTGAAGTCTGGGATTGTGATGCCTCCTGCTTTGGTTTTCTTTTTCAAGATTGCTTTGGCTATTCCGGGTCTTTTCTGGTTCCATACAAATTTTAGGATTATTTGTTCTAGCTCTGTGAAGAATGCTGGTGTTACTTTGATAGGGATTGCATTGAATATGTAGATTGCTTTGGGTAGTATTGACATTTTAACAATATTTGTTCTTCTTATCCAGGAGCAAGGAATCTTTTTCCATTTCTCTGTGTCTTCTTCAATTTCTTTCATAAGCTTTCTACAGTTTTCAGTGTATAGATTTTTCACCTCTTTGGTTGGATTTATTCCTAGGCATTTTATGGTTTTTGGTGCAACTGTAAATAGGATCAATTCCTTGATTTCTCTTTCTGTTGCTTCATTGTTGGTGTATAGGAATGCAACAGATTTCTGTACATTGATTTTATATCCTGCAACATTGCTGAATTCATGAATCAGTTCCAGCAGTTTTTTGGTGGAATCTTTTGGGTTTTCCATGTGGAGTATCATGTCATCTGCGAAGAGTGAAATTTTGGCCTCCTCCTGGCTGATTTGGATGCCTTTTATTTCTTTGTGTTGTCTGATTGCAGAGGCTAAGACTTCCAATACTATGTTGAATAACAGTGGTGAGAGTGGACATCCCTGTCTTGTTCCTGACCTTAGGGGGAAAGCTCTCAGTTTTTCCCCATTGAGGATGATATTAGCATTGGGTCGTTCATATACGGCTTTTATGATCTTGAAGTATGCTCCTTCTATCCCTACTTTCTTCAGGGTTTTTGTCAAGAAAGGATGCTGTATTTTGTCAAATGCTTTCTCTGCATCTATTGAGAGGATCATATGGTTCTTGTCCTTTTCTTTTATTGATGTGATAAATCATGTTAATTTTTTTGCGGTATTGAACCAGCCCTCCATCCCAGGTATAAATCCCACTTGGTCGTGGTGAATAATTTTTTTAATGTATTGTTGGATCCAGTTGGCTAATATCTCATTGAGGATTTTTTCATCCATGTTCATCAGGGAAATTGGTCTATAGTTCTCCTTTTTAGTGGGGTCTCTGTCTGGTTTTGGAATCAAGGTAATGCTGGCTTCGTAGAAAGAGTTTGGAAAGTTTCCTTCCATTTCTATTTTTTGGAACACATTCAAGAGAGCAGGTGTTAACTCTTCCTTAAATGTTTGGTAGAATTCCCCTGGAAAGCCATCTGGCCCTGGACTCTGTTTTTTTTTTGGCAGATTTTTGATTACTAATTCGATTTCCTTACTGGTTATGGGTCTGTTCAAATTTTCTATTTCTTCCAGTTTCAGTTTTAGTAGTGTATATGTTTCTAGGAATTTTTCCATTTCTTCCAGATTGCCCAACTTATTGGCATATAATTGCTCATAATAGTCTCTTATTATTGTTTTTATTTCTGTTGCGTTGGTTGTGATCTCTCCTCTTTCATTCTTGAGTTTACTTATTTGGGTCCTTTCCTTTCTCTTCTTGATCAAACTGGCTAGTGGTTTATCAATTTGGTTAATTCTTTCAAAGAACCAGCTTCTGGTTTCACTGATCTCTTCTACTGTGTGTTTTTTTTTTTTTTTGGATAGCATTAATTCTTATTCTAATCTTTATTATTCCTTGTCTTCTACTGGTTTGGGGTTTTATTTGGTGTTCTTTTTCCAGCTCCTTAAGGCGTAAGGTTAGGTTGTGTATCTGAGATCTTTCTTCCTTCTTTAGGAAGCCCTGGATTGCTATAAACTTTCCTTTTATGACCTCCTTTGCTGCATCCCAGAGGTTTTGGGTTGTGGTGCTATCATTTTCATTGACTTCCATATACTTTTTGATTTCCTCTTTAACTGCTTGGTTAGCCCATTCATTCTTTAGTAGGATGTTCTTCAGTCTCCAAGTATTTGTTACATTTCCAAATTTTTTCTTGCGGTTGATTTCAAGTTTCATAGCATTGTGACCTGAAAATATGCATGGTATGATCTCGATCTTTTTGTACTTACTTTGGGCTGATTTGTGTCCCAGTACATGATCTATTCTGGAGAACGTTCCATGTGCACTGAAGAAGAATGTATATTCTGCTGCCTCGGGGTGAAATGTTCTAAATGTATCTGTTAAGTCCATCTATCCAATGTGTCATTCAAGGCCATTGTTTCCTTGTTGATTTTTTGATTAGGTGATCTGTCCATTGCTGTGAGAGGGGTGTTGAAGTCTCCTACTATTATGGTATTACTATCGATGAGTTTCTTTATGTTTGTGATTAACTGATTTATGTATTTGGGCACTCCACATTTGGTGCATAAATGTTTACAATTGTTAGGTCTTCTTGGCGGATAGACCCCTTGATTATGATATAATGCCCTTCTGCATCTCTTGATACAGTCTTTATTTTAAAGTCTAGATTGTCTGATATAAGTATGGCTACTCCGGCTTTCTTTTGTTGACTATTAGCATGATAGATGGTTCTCCATCCCCTTATTTTCAATCTGTAGGTGTCTTTAGGTCTAAAGTGGGTCTCTTGTAAACAGCATATAGATGGGTCTTGTTTTCTTATCCATTCTCTTACCCTATGTCTTTTGATTGGAGCATTGAGTCCATTGACATTTAGAGTGAGTGCTGAAAGATATGCATTTATTGTCATTATGATGCTTGTAGAGTTGGAGTTTCTGGTGGTGTTCTCTGGTCCTTTCTAATCTTTTGTTGCTTTGGTGTGTGTATATATATATATATATATATATATATATATATATTTAAAATATATATGTGTTTTCATCTTTTCTCCCCTCAAAGAGTCCCCCTTAAAATTTCTTGCAGGGCTGGTTTAGTGGTCACAAAATCCTTTAATTTTTGTTTGTCTTGGAAACTTTTCATCTCTCCTTCTGTTTTGAATGACAGCCTTGCTGAATAAAGAATTCTTGGCTGCATTTTTTTTTTTTTCTGATTCGGCACACTGAATATATCCCACCACTCCTTTCTGGCCTGCCAAGTTTCTGTGGATAGGTCTGATGCAAACCTGATCTGTCTTCCCTTGTAGGTTAGGGACTTTTTTTTCCCTTGCTGCTTTCATGATTCTCTCCTTGACTATTTTGTGAATTTGACTATGATATGCCTTGTTGATGGTCGGTTTTTGTTGAATCTAGTGGGAGTCCTCTGTGCTTCCTGGATTTTGATGTCTGTGTCTTTCCCCAGGCTAGGAAATTTTTCTGCTATGATTTGCTCACATAATCCTTCTACTCCTATTTCTCTCTCTTCCTCCTCTGGGACCCCTATGATCTGATGTTCGTTTTTAATGAGTCACTGATTTCTCTAATCCTTAAATGGTGCTCTTTTGCCTTAATCTCCCTCTTTTTTCCCGTTTCATTATTCTCTATAAGTTTGTCCTCTATATCGCTGATTCTCTGTTCTGCCTCATCCATCCTTGCCGCCGCTGCATCCATCTGTGATTACAGCTCAGTTATAGCATTTGTAATTTCATTCTGGCTATTTTTACTTCTTTTATCTCTGCAGAAAGGGATTCTAATCTATTTTTCACTCCAGCTAGTATTCTTATTATCGTGATTCTAAATTCTGGTTCAGACATCTTGCTTGTATCTGTGTTGGTTAAATCCCTGGCTGTCGTTTCTTCATGCTCTTTCTTTTGGGGTGAATTCCTTCGTTTTGTCATTTTGAAGGGAGAAAAGGAATTAATGAGGTAGAAATTTTGAAATAAAAAAATTAAAATTAAAAAAATATTAAAATAAAAATTAAACACACAAACACACACACAATTCGAACAGATGATGCTAGATCCTATGTGTGTTTTTGTCTGGGTGTTGCAAGTGGTTTCCCCGATTAGAAGGGAAAAAAAGGGAGGGGGGGAGAAAAAAAGGAAATCATTTGAGAATTTGAAAAAATGAATACACTAAAGTAGACTAAAATGAGATGATGTGGGTAAAATAGAATTTGAAAAAATACATACACAAAAGTAAACAATATGGTAGAAAAAATTAAAGAAAAATATTTTTAATAAAAATTAAAAATAAATGATTTTTTCTTTATCTGTATTGCAGTAAAAAGAAAAGAAAAGAAAAGAAAAAAGATTAAAAAAGAGAAAAGAAAAAAGAAATTGTTTGAAAATTTGAAAAAGTGAATACACTGTAGTAGACTAACATAAAATGATGGAAGTAAGATCGAATTTGAAAAAATTTTACATAAAAGCAAAAAATATAGTAATAGAAATTAAATAAAAATATTTTTAAAAGAAACTGAAAGTAAAAATGAAGTTTTTCTCTTCAAGAAAAAGAAGAGAAATGAAAAAGAGAAATAATGAAAAAGAAAGAGAAAAGGAAATTGTTTGAAAATTTGAAAAGGTGAGTACACTGAAGTAGACTAAAATAAAATGATGGAAGCAAAGTAGAATTTGACAAATTTACACAAAAGTAAAAAATATAGTAATAAAAATTAAAGACAGGTATTTTTAATAAAAATTGAAAATAAAAATGAATTTTTTTATTCAAGAAAAAGAAAAGAATTGTAAAAGAGAAAAAAATAAAAAGAAAAAAAACAAAAAAAGAAAAGAAATTGAATAGATGAACCTGCTAACAGATTGAAGTAGGACTGAAATTGCTTCATTTTCCCCTACAGGTCAGTCTATTTAGGTCTTTATAGTCCATAAATTAAGCAGGCAGTGAGGCTTGCATTCTTGAAGAGCAAAATTGGTCCAGTTGGGCAGGGCTCAGTGTAACAGTTCTGATCTCCACTAGAGGGCGCTGCTAGCCTTCTCGGATGGATTCTTGCAGAGCCAGTAGGCGCGTATGCACATGCGCGGGAGCAGTGAAAATGGTGCCACTCAACCACCCAGTCTGTTCTCCCAGATCAGCAATCACGCACTGGTCCTCCATCTTCAGCTCTCATCCACTCCCCACTTTTCCATTCTCCATGACCAGGCCCCAGGCAGTACCTCTCTCCCAAGTTTTGTCTCAGATGCAGCTGTTTTCCCCAGCCCCTTCCGAAGGACTGTGGTTTTGACCTGTTCTGCCCCCTGTGGGAGGGTCTCACCAAGCAATGACCAAATGTCAGCTGCAACCAGGAACGCCCACTGGACCTTGCTGTTGCCAGTGCCCTGAGACCGTGGCCAGGTGCCAGCCCACCCCCCAAAAAAGTTCATGAGACAGTGGAGCAGCAGCGTTTCAGGGATTATGGAAAATCACAACACACATCTGGCACCAGGCTTCACTCTCAATGACCTTGCCCAAGCACCAGTGAATGTGGTTACCTTCCAGGGTCTGCTGGGACCAGGTGGCTTCAACAGTCTCTACCAAATGCCCTTCCATCAGTGGAACCGCTTTTCCCCATGTGGCCTAAGAACCTCCCAGACCCAACTCTGTTCCTGAGGATTCACCTTTCCCACAGAACACCGCCAGGTATTGAGCTGCGGATTTGAAGACTTTGTGCTCCCCTTATTTACAGCCTTAATGGAATTTAAACCCTCTTTTCTCCTTTCTCCTTTCTCCCTTTTTTAGTTTAGTCCCTGTGGCTGTTTCCAATTTTCAACTTTCTCTCCAGCTGCTTTTGGGGATGGGTGCTTTTCCCTTATGCTCCTCCCTTCCCCAGTCTCTGTCCTCTTTCCACCTGCAAAAGGGGTTCCTACTTTTCGTGGCTTCTCATTCCCCAAGTTCAGCTCTCTGCGCCAAGTATCTGCTGAATTCTGTGGTTCAGGTTGTGTAGGTTGTGTTAATCCTCCAATAAGTTTTCTAGGTGTGTAGGATGGTTTAGTGTTGGTCTGGCTATATTTCATGGATGCAAGACACACAAAAAGCTTCCATGCTGTTCTGCCATTTTGGCTCCTCTCTTTAGAGCAATTTTAAATGTATCACATTTTTTATTTCACTTTTTACTTTTTCATTGTTAGTATGTAGAAATGCAGTTGAGTTTTTTTGTGTTGATCTTGTATCCTGTAAGCATACTAAACTCACTTATTAGTTCTAGTATTCTAAAGAAAATTCCTTGATATTTTCTACATAGACAATAATGTTGTCTGCAAATAAGGACCATTTTATTTCTTCTTTCCAGACCAATGGTTTTATTGTAACAAAACACAATTAGTTAACATGGTTTAAGATCCCACTTTGACATATTAGTTTTTTTTAATTTTTAAAAATTTTAAAAATGTTTATTTATTTTTTGAGAGAGAGTGAGAGAGCATGAGCAGGGGATGGGCAGAGAGAGAGGGAGACATAGAATCCGAAGCAGACTCCAGGCTCTGAGCTGTCAGCACAGAGCCTGATGCAGGGCTCAAACTTGCCAACTGTAAAATCATGACCTGAACCAAAGTCAGACACTTAACCAACCTGTCACACAGGCACCCCAGCTATTTTAAATAAAAGTTACTTAAGAGAGAGAAAAAAAGGATACTCAGGCCCTCCTCCACCCCCCTAAAAGCAAGGGAGGAAAATCTCCCATGTGAAAGGTACCCTCCCTGTAGAAGGAGGTAAAAAGACACCCTTATCACCAGAAGTGGGAAATTTAGAGCAGAGGAGGTGGTATAACAACCTTTGTTACTTTTTACTAATGTACTACCCCAGTCCAAACTCTGTTTAGAATCCCTTACTAATTGAAGCTCCCAAAGTTAAGTTTTCTTTGTCCTGCCAATTCCTCACAGATTTATTGTCTCTGTCTAAAATGTATAACAATTTCCTGCCTTGGTTACTTCCTTGGGTCTCAATTTCATTACTGGACTTCCATGCACATGTAATAAAACTTTTGACTTTTTCTCCTGTTAATCTGTTTCATCTAAATTTAATTTTTAGTCTAGTTGGAATACCTTGAGAGTAAAGAAGAGTTTTTCCTTCTCTTCACAACTAATCTTTAGGAAGCTACTATTTGCTGAGTTGGGTGTAGTGTCAAAGGATATCCATACTTATATTAAAGTTACTAAAACACTCCTCTATTTCCCAACTACATATCTCTGTGAAGCTGGATTTTTTTGTATCCTTCAACCAAAACAGCATATCACAACAGACTGAATGCAGAAGTGGATGTGAGAAACCAACTACATTCCACTCACAAAGACATTAAAGGTATTTTTTAAACAGAGCTACTCTTATAACTAATTATTTTGTTTGGGAAAATATAGTTGTTTTTATATGAACATGCTGTGGATTTACATTTGCTGTTTTTAATGAATTAATAAATATTTGAAGACTTAATACATAAATTTAATTAAACTTAAATCTGATTAAAAGTTTAGTTCTTCAGTCATGCCAACTACATTTCATGTTCTCAATAATCATATGTGGCTGGTGGCCACTGTACTGGACCACACAGATAGAAAATGTTTCCGTGTCTACAGAAAGTTTTATAGGATGGCACTGGAATCTGCAGGTATGGCAGGGCTAAGAATGATGCTTTCTCAGCTAGTTCCTGGAATGGTACATGATAACAAATTCAAGAAAAAAGTCATTTCTCATCAATCCAAGGAGATTATGAGTGAAACCTATTGACCATGCCATCTCACGAAAAAGAAGAGGGTTTGCAACAAATGTGATGGAAATCCTCCCAAAAAAAGAACCATTTATGTTTGTTGTGTTTTAGTCCTGCAAGCCTTCATGCTTTTCTGTTTTTGTGGGGGCTGGGGGGGCACTGGAGCTAGATGGATGGAGGCAGATTCAGAGAAAAACATGTTGGCTGACATTGTGGACATGGCTAATGCTAAGGTGGGCACTGTGTGGGTGGACACTGGGGAGGTGTTGAGCGCTGGATAAGTAGACACTGAAAAAATAAATGGCAACTATGGCAAGATGAACTCTGTGGGTGTAGGTAAGGTACTGGGTATTTTGGGGTCCCTGTTTCTATGTAGTAGAGGGGGCATGAGAAGGACACATGGTTGGGATAAGTCTGCACAGCATCTGCTTTTCTTTGAACTCAGGGAAGTTCAAAGGAAGCAAGTTAAGGTATTAGCGAAGGTGAGAGAAACCAATGCTCATATAATGAGCTGGAAATTCCACGTCTAATCTGTGAGGGTATTCTTTAATCACCTAAATCTATGATTATAATGAGTAGCTGCCTTCCTATTTAGCATTTTTTTCCTTTTTAGAAATTTGTTCTATATTATAAAGATCTTCCATTCTTATGTCATAAGTCAAAGAAAAAAACTTTTTTCCGAAATAGCAAATATTGGTTGAATTCATCAAATAACTCCAGGGTTCAAATTCTAAATTGTATTCAGAATAAATTAGCATTGTTATGTACCATGAAACTAAGGGTTTTTAGAAAACCATGCACATATTTTTGCAAGATATCATACCCTGATTTCTGTCATGTTTTTTCTTGAAAAAAAAATTCGTGAATATCAAGAATTCCAACTCACCCAATTCTCTACTACAGATTAAGAATAAAATTTTAAAAGAGTGGCAATTATGAGGAAGGGCCATTTTTAGGGTCAGGCAGCCCTGTCATTGAGAAGTGGAGTGAGCAGTGGAGCCGCTGGGGTAACACATAAGCCCTGTGAAAGTCCTAACAGGATGGGACAGACTGGAGGCCCTTTTCCCCTGGCAGTTTGAATGACAGAGGCTCTGAACATTTACAGAGAGAAGTTCAGAATTACCCTCAAATCAACAGCATCTTCTGAAGAAGGTACAGACTACTCAACATCCCAGCAGACATCATATAAGCTCCTACTACTTGGTGGACACCTGGTTTTGCAGAAATGTGGCATGTCTGGGGTGGGAGTGTTGAGCACACAGTAGAAAAAAGACAGGAGGAGAAGCAGCTTGGTGGAGAGTCAAAGACATTATCATGCCAACAAGCAGCAATTTTAAATCCCCTGAACATGCACAAATCTTGCAGACTCAGGTGACATCATTGTCTCCTCCCAATCTGATGATTACTTGCCAACTTGCAAAGCTTTGCTGGATAATTTTTGCCTTACAGTCTCCAAATTTCTCTGGAGTTCTTTTCAAACATATCTGGAGCGCTTTTGCATCATGCAGGTGTGAGGCAGGTGATAAGCAACACACCTGTCATCTGACATCTGTTGTCTGCTTCATACCTGCTTGATGTTATTTTAAAAATGGGGTTCATTCCCCAGTGACCACTGCAGCCCGTCTAGAAATTCTGCTGGTCTCTCAGTCCCTAGATGTTTTGCTTGTCACCAGCAAAGTCAAGAAGACACGGCTTCAGGAAGAGAGCAAAGGGTCGGAATCTGAAGAGCTGGGCTCTAGGTATGATTCAAAACATGACTTCTGGGTGGTCTTGATGAATTATCTTCCCCTTTCTGGGGAAGGACATCAGTTTGTTAATCTGGAAGCTGAATAGGCTCGCTGGTGGCTTTCAGGTATCTTTTCACCCTAATATTTGCCCATGGTGACCTGCTCTCCCTCATTTTCAGGCTGAGGTTTTGTCTTATCTGCATTAACCAGTCTTCCTTCTGAAGCCTGACTAAACTTCCATTTTCTTCTTCAGTGCATTTGCTTTTATTCTCTTCATAGAGAATATATGTGGATATGGAGTGGGGAGGGCAGGGGGAGAGAGAGCATGTACCTGTGAGCAGAGGAAGGTGCATGTGTGCTCTGGTATCAGTGAGTATTTGCATGAGTGTATATTTACATGGGAAAGGGGTGGATATTACCCTCTTAGGCTTCTCCTAGGCAGCCACTGTGGATTCTACTCTCCATCCTGTTACAGCATAGAGGTCTCAGTGATCAAGTCAGCGTGTGTGTGTGTGTGTGTGTGTGTGTGTGTGTGATTTGGGGGGGAGTCAGTGTGTGTAGGAATTCATCTGTGTGTGGGTCTGGAGGAGTGTTTCAGGGCTTGGCTCCATGTATTGGGGCATCAAGCAAGGGAGGATGTATAAAGAATCATGATGAAATCCATAGAAGCACTACTTCTTTCAAAGAAGAAGAACAATAAAGGAATAAACCAAACAGAAAAAGGGCAACTTGGGAACCAGGACTAAGTCACAGACAGCTTGAAACAGGCACCATCTACATTCAGGTGGGACTCAGGTGCAGAAGAAGCCCTGCTCTAGGTAAAGGTGTCCAAAGTAACAGACTCTGGGTGGTCTTGACCCATTGCCAGCCCACGAACGACCTGACACACACACACACATGTGCACACACACACACACACACACACACACACTCAGTGCCTGTGCCAGACCCTTTGCTGCTTTATGTTGAAAAAACAATTAAGAAAGTGGAGTCAGCAAATGACACCCACAGCCAACTGTGGAGTTAAAAGTGATTTAATGGGGGCAGGGCAGGAAAGATCCACTTGATCCCCCAAACCTCTCTTTAGATGAGCCCTGAGAAGTTAGAAAAGTAGCTCAGCCAGTGAGACTCTCAGCGTCATTTAGAGGCTCGGAGCCCTCCAGAGCAGTGTGAGGGAAATCTTTGTAGAGGGTGCAAAGAGGGAGGGTTATGACTCAGAGTGGCAGCATGCTAATTGTAAGGAAGGCATAGAAGCAGAATGTGAGAGGGGATTCAGCATCCGGTGGTCAGCTCCCCAAGGGCTTGCTTGGCTGTAGACCCCATTACTTCTGCTTGGTCTTCTGCTGAGCTGGTGCTGGAGTGACTGTTGAGGGACATGGCTCAGGAACCTTGGGGTGGCAGGATTCTGGTGCTTTGGGATGGCAAGGCTCTGGAGCCTTGGGGTGGCAGGGCTCTGGAGCCTTGGGGTGGCATGGCTCATTGGTTTTGGGGACACATGATTCCTGGGGTGGTGGCTGGCAGGGCTGTTTCACCTGCTGCTGCTGAGGCTGAGGGGGAGGGGTGCAAGGCTGCTTCTGCTGATGAGAACTCATGTTTCACAGGAGGCTGACCCTACAGACAGAACAGACAGGTCAGATGATTTAAACAGGGATTAACTAGGTTAGAAACCATGTTCAATGTCAAATAGGTTTCTTTTCAATCTCCTTTAAATCAAACAGCCTTCATTTCCCCTGGCTGTCTCCCCGAACACTTGAAAGTAAAGTATGCTTTGATAATTTCTGGGCCATTTCAAGAGAAGGAGCTAAAAGACAATTTGTTCTGCTCCATTTCAGTGGGTTCATTCCCCAGCAACATTTCTTCCCCAGACATGTCGAATCCCTCATTGACAAGTGCCCAGGACCACAATGAAGTCTTTTTGAAAGTGACATTGTAGAAACAACTGCAGTCTACCCACCCCTACAAACATGTAGCACACCTGTGACTTACACAATGCCTCTGTGGGTCTTAGCTCCTGTGACCTCGCTTTGCCTTTGCTTATATAGTCTGCTCTGAAATGTTCTTCCCATCTCTGTTCGTCCAAATACACCTCCATTGTAGCCCTCATGTGCCATCACCAGGAGATCTTGAATAGGCTCTCCCAAACTGCCAAAGCCCTTCCCTGTCCCTCTGTTCCCCTACCAATCACTATCTGCTTTGCATTTCATCTTTGTACATGCATGCACTATCTTCCTTGCTAGGCTGTGAGCTTGCTGAGTAAGTTGCATAACAGCCTGATTTACACAAAGTGTAACAGGCATGGTGCCTGAAATATAGCAAACACACAGTAGAGGTCCATCTCATGAATTAACATTTTTACGAGTCATAAACAGAGAAAATAGTGGTGTTGCTGAGAGTACCTGGGTCTGAGTTCTAGTCACATCCTGGTGTTAACTTACTATGGGTACTTACACAGACCTGTCCCTTCCCTGGCCCCCAGTCCCATAGTTATCCATTGAAGTAGAAGACTTACCTGCCCCTAAATTCCTTTCACACCCAAACTATGCCTTACTCTAAAATACAGATACCCCAGTACTCTCTCTAATTAATACCCCCATCAGCTCTCTTAAACATATTTGCCTTTGTCCAGTTTCCAATAATAAAAAAATAAACATGAATTTCAAATTGGTCCCAAACAGAGACTCACCTGGTACGCAGCAAACAGGTTGTCTGGTTGCTCTGGTCTGATGTGAAGTCAGCGGCCAGCTGGCCTTTTATAGGATAATGTGCCCTGCCTCAAGGAAACAGAATCACCCCAGGCCCCCTGTGTTTTCATTCCTTACCTGTCAAACATGATTCACCCTACTCCCCTCAATTACCAATTGGCTCAGCTTTTGTGATGAAAACCACCCACTTGATATTTTTTTGGCACTGGCTATGTGACAATGATGTCACTGGTGCCTGATTCCCAGTGCCACCCTCTCCCTTAGACCCAGGCACAGGGTTTGTGTGGGGGGAGGGGGAGCCACAGACTTCCTAGAGGGTTTCATGAGTTAACCCTGGAGGAAGATCTGAGTCCTTTTTGTGGCCTTGCTACCTTCTTGCTGTCTCTTCTATTCTGTGGGACAGAATACATTTGGGCACATGAAAAAGTGGGAGAGGGGTGCGGAGGAGCTGAGGTGGGCACCAATTGTCTGTCTTGTAAAGGTAGATTCTAGAGGTCATCGACTGACTTAGGACAGACTTCTTGTCTGGGGTCCAGAACGTTTTCCCATCTTTCCCCTAACCCCATTGAATCACCCACATTCAGATTACTTAATTATTACCCCCAACCCCACCCCTTCCTGACTGGTTGCTAATCTGGGTGAACCTGCTTTGCCTTCACCAACCACACCTTCACCCCTCTCCTACTTCAGAGATTTTCAAGGGCTAATTCCTCTTCTTGGATAACCTTTTCCCTCCACTCCACCCAGCCTTCTGGCCCTGGCCCTTCCTTTCTAACCTAGCTGCAAACCACCCACTGCCCACCAAAAACCTGGAAGCCTCTTCTAACTACCTTAGCTCCTAAGAGCCCATTCCCACTCCTTCTTTGCCACTTTCAGTCCCAGCTTTGACACCTGGAGGTCTTGCTGGCTGCAATGCTTTCCTTCTCATGGCTCTGTATCACCTGGGGGCTCTCCCAGCATCAAAGCTGTGCCTGCTTCAAACAACAGCTCTCCCATGGTGATATTTGTTTCCACAATTATTTAACAAATATTAATGGAGATGCTAGTATATGCCAAGCATGTCTCATTCTGGGAACTATCCAAGTGTGAAGGCCACTTCCTCTCAACAGACTGGGAAATTCCTAGCACCAGAAACACATCCTACTTCAGAGCCACTAATTTAATGGATCTCAGAGAGCTTCAGTCTATACTCTTTAAGTGATGTTTGGGGGATTTGAGGTTACAAGAGGTTAAATAACTCTCCCAAAGTCAAATAACAAGCCCCATGAGAAAATTAATTCTACATTGAAATCCTATGTTCTTCTTTGTTTGAGCCCCTCCCTACTCCTAATGCCTATACAGGAAATTAAACCCAAGCAGGAAAATGAGTACAGGTGGGAAGGAGAACTCAGATTTCCTGGCTTGCAGCTGGATCCACTCAGTCCTGGGAGAGCTTTATGTGACAGGCAACGTAATAAGAAAAAAGAGCCTTGCCTTTTGGGGTAAATCTTTAATATTTGCTAAAATGAATACTCTTAGGTAGAAATAAGGCTGCTTAATGTTTGAAGTGCCCCTGGGATTAACAGTAGTATTTCTATCTCTGCTGAAAATATAAGGGGTGTGAATTAGCATAGGTGGAAGTAAGGGACCCCTTCAACATATCACTCAGTGGACCAGGGTCTGAAAGAGGAAGGGAAAAGCTAAAATGCCTGTTTTGACCCAGAATTGCTTTCACTTTGGAGAAGACACCAGGAGGGCATAGTGACAGAATCCAAGTACCCTAACTAGTAATGAGACTGAGGTTGGCAGTACGTGAGTAGCTTCTGAGCTCCTGAGGAAGGTATGCCTTCCCTCCATGATAGTCAGATCCTCGAGTCTCCTTGCCACAGGGCTTCTCTTTTCTGGGAACATAAGAACAGGGATTCCCAAGGTCTATACACCAGCAACTTCCTGTGATCAACATAACATGAAACTGAAATCACTGGCTCAGCTCTGTCCTCAAAACACATCTGTTACTAGGCGTGGCCTTTGGAAAATCCAAATCACCCTTAGAACCCAGGTGTGTGGACAGCTCCTCTTCCTCATTCCCCTTCCCTGCCCCCAGACACCTAAATGTTTGTGGAGCATCTGCTGGTTCCAGCTGGGTGAACTTGAGTCCTGGGTCAGCCTCTCACTGTCTCTTCATGGCCATTAGTGCACCTCCCTCCTCACAAGGTGCCTGTTATGTAGTAGCTGCTCAGCAAGCTGGCGATTATAGAAAGACTGACTAACAAATAGCATTATTTATGAAGAAAGGCCCAGAGACTACTGGGAAGTTCCTTGTCTTTGGGGGGTGAGCTGGGAGGAGGAAGGGCTCAGCAAAGGACAGACAGCACTGCCACTGCCTTCCTCAGGTAGCTGCTCATTGTCAGCTCCTCACCTCCCTCTGAGCTGGTGCTGGCACCATGACCACAGCTGAGCTCCAAGCCTCTCATCTGACTCTCACTCTCTTCCAGGCTTGGACTAGGTCCCTCCCTTCACCCAAACCCACTCTAGGGAGCCCCTAACAGGAGGAGCTCCAGGCAGAACCTTCTGCTCTACCTGGTAGTATCCTTAGCCAGAGGGTTCTGTTTCCTACTCCTCAGTCCTGTAGGGTCACCCAGCTTGTCCCAGGCTCTGGAGGATCTGAATAGAGCTCTGCAGCTGGAATACCATGTACCCTCCCTGGGCCTTGGCCCTGGATGCCAAGGAATTTTGCTGTCACCCAATACCCTGCCCTGGCTGGACTCTCCTACCTACCTTGGCTTGTGTTCCCTTCACTCCATCCAACACTGCCCTGGCTCTGGCCTCTGGAACTTCCTGTGACCCCCAACAGTATTCTTCCTGTTTGCCTATCTGAGGCTCACTCAGCAGTTGGTGTTGAGTCTGTTCTCCCTTTCAGAGAAGCTCCGTTTTACTACCGGTGTGGGGTTAGCGGGTGAATCTGGCCCCACAAATGTCCCACATAATTAAAGGGGGATAACAGTGGCTTCCAATGAGAAGTACATCTCCCATTATTTCACAGGACACCATCCTGAGGACACCGAAGGCTGCTACTGTTCACACATCAAAACCTGGCTCCCATCTGGACCAGCTGCCAGAAGGTCCTTTGGCTCTGAGCATGCCTCAGTTTCATCATGCATTTGCAGAGCAGGGAAGGTGGTAGTGCTGAGCCTTGTCAGTGATCAGGCCTTTTTCTGCTTATGTCACTCCCTTCTCCTGTGCTTCCCCAAGACCCAGAGCATGCAGAGAATGTCATGCAGAATTCCAATTCTAGTCATTTTACCATGGGTGCCATATTTAAGACACACTAACATCTGGAAAAAAGCGGTAGTAAGAAACCTTCCCCCTGTCACCTTGAAGAGCTAGGGACACCATTTCAGGCCATGATGGTTTTAAAGAAGTCTCCATAGCCTACGGAGTCCTCCATTTGGAAAAAAAGAAGGAAACAGAGGAAGAGACACCATGTCCCAGGCATTTAGAAACCTCTTAAACACCTTGGTCTAGCAGGTAGAAGACATGAAGTTTGCAGGGATGATGCCAAGTACAGAGGGACAGGAGTCCTAGCCCTGGAGAGCCTCCACCCTGGTCCTAGTCCTGGTCCAGGAGAGGGGAAGAGATGAATGGGGAGGGAGGGGACCCATTCCAGGCCTCGCAGCTGGTTTAGTAGCAGAATCAGACCAGAACCTGGGATGCCTGATTGTCTCTCTACCTCACTGTTGCTCTGAAAACAGAGCACAACCCCCTCTCCCAGCCTCCCTCTCTTCCACTCTCAGTCCCTCAAGGGAAAGATAAAAAAGTTAATTCTGGAGTCTCTTCCTTGAGGCAGATAGAAAAGTAAGGATCCAGGCTTAGTACTGGCCCAGATGTTCCAAGGCCTTGTTACCCCTTCGTAGCAGTTATGAGCTTAAGCATGTTACCTAAACTTTCTGCCCTTTGATGTTGCCATCTTTAAAATGGGGACATTAAGGTGTATTTCACAAGAGTGTTGTAAAGATTAAATTAAATGATGCTTCAAACATTCTTAGGATGAATGAACTAAAAATGTGCATACTAATTCCTGCTAATTCCTCTTCTTCCACTAGAAATCAGATGAAACTTCCTCCTGTGGAGTGTGTGTTTCCTTTTTCTGCTCTGTGCATGCATGTGTGTGTGCATGTGTGTCTCTATGTGTGTGTGAGGACCCAGGCTCCAGGCACCTCTTACCCATGGAGCACAATGCTTGGGCTTTCCAATTGCTTTATCTCTGCTGTTTTTTTCCACTAAACTTTTAGGTAGACATTTTGTCAGATTGCCCAATTCAGACATTATATGAGCTGGGGTGCAGGGGGTGGATAAAAAGGTTGGAGATCTTGCAATGACCTAGGCATGCCCTAGGTAAGGAAAGTTGGCAGAAAAACATTAAGGAACACTCCCAGAAGTCAAAAGGTAGGAGGTTCCAGGATACAGTCCCTTAACAACACTGCCATATTGTTTCTCAACACTAGCTGGAGGGCTATGCTCAGGACAAACACTGGCTGGGTCCTGATATTCTCCCACAGCTAAACTGATCAATTCCTCTCTATTGTCTATTTAAGATAGAGTTTCTCTGGGTATGGATGATCAAAGACACAGATATTTTCTTGTTGAGGGTATCGCGTTTTAAAATGAAATCTCAGGTGGTTCAGACGAATGTCTTAGGTGTGCTGCCCACCCACCACTCATTGCCCCTTGGGTTGTCGAAGGGCAGAGTGACAGCCTCATGGCTAAACATTTTCCACACACAGTGCAAAACCCCATTGGAAGTGACCACTGTTTGTAGTTGCCTCTCCCTTCTTTTGTTTCTTCAGCTGTGTCTGCATTGTCCCCTATCCATTTGTGAAAGCAGGTACCCTCAGTGTGCAAAGTATACATAAAAAAAAAAAAAATTATACCTACAGATTACAAGTTTGGAAACATAAAGTTCTAGGTTCAAGTTCCTACCCTGCTCCTTACTAGTTGTGCGTGGATGATATTCAGAAGATTTCTTAATAATAATATCTGCCATTTGATTGGCACCTACAAAATTTTGTTTTGGGCACTTGACACTAATCCTCACGACAGTATTGCTCCAAACAGGTCATTTAACCCATTCTATAGATATAGAAGCCAAAGCACAAAGAATAGTTACCTGCACAAGTTTAATATATATATTTTTTTACCATTTATTCATTTTTTGATAGAGACTGAGAGTGAGCGGGGCAGGGGCAGAAAGAGAGGGAGATGGAATCTGAAGCAAGCTCCAGGCTCTGAACTGAGAGCACAGAGCCCGATGCAGGGCTCGAACTCATAGACCATGAGATCATGACCTGAGCTGAAGTCAGACACTTAACCGACCCACACAGGAGCCCCTCACCTGCACAAGTTTACATGGCGAATAAGTGGCAGGGACAAGATACAAATCCAGCACTGAGGCGTAGCAATCTCAGTTGATCTTATCTATAAGTTAGGAATGATAATATTTGCTTCCAGGGCTATTATTAAATGAGATTACATACGCAAAGCAACTACTATAGTGACTAGAGCATAGTAATGGATACTGGATATCACATGACTTTTTTCTCCTTAGGGTTATTGGAGTTATTGGAAACTCATCTTCAGTGACTCAGAACATTGTATAATGTTCTTGATTTGTGAAATAGTCAATTAATCATTTATTTAACACATATTTGCTGAATAACAACCAAATGTCAAGCATGAAGTTCCAGCCTTAATGAAGTCTGGTGGAAGAATAGGCAGCCTTCTGTGAGCTTCTGGGACCCAATACCCACTGGTGAAGCGTGTTTCCCCAACTGTCCTAAGCGTAAGAATCACTTGGGATGCTTGTTAAAATAAAGTACAGCTACAACTTCTTTATCCTAATGACATAGAAATAGCTAGGGGAGGCCTGGGAGTCTGTATTTCTAAAGTGTTTATCAGGCGGTTCTTATGATAAAATAAGTAAACATTAGGTTCTAAACCCAATGGCTTTTCTTTCTTGATTGCAATGGACATCATCTGGTATCTTTTAAAAAATATCCCTATCTGGGTTACACTTCTTTTTTTTTTAATTTTTTAAATCTTTATTTATTTTTGAGAGAGACAGAGTGTGAGCAGGGGAGAACCGAGGGGAGGGAGACACAGAATCAGAAGCAGGCTCCAGGCCCCGAGCTGTCAGCACAGAGTCCAATGCGGGCCTGAACTCACAAACCATGAGATCATGACCTGAGCTAAAGTTGGATGCTTAACCGACTGAGCCACCCAGGCACCCCTGGGTTACACTTTAGTTCTAACCAGTTAATTTTTAACAAGTCCTCAGCTACCATCATGGTTGAAAATCACTGCTCTAACAGAATGGCTAAACTCCTATTCCCTGAACTCAGACAGCCCCAGTGCCCTGAACTCCTCCCTGTGGAAAGGAGGTGAGGTGGGTGCTGGACACATATTGGTGTTGATGCAACTAGATGCTGGTGGATGTAAGTATTTAACCTGAGGACATTGGGAGCCTTGGGAAGCAATGATGTCTCCTCCAAGGAAGGCTAAATACTTCCACACACCCTTGAATCCAGCCCTCCCTGCAAAGAATCATCAAAAGACAGGCTCTGGTTGTCTTGGCCAGGCATGTCCTGGAGCCAATGGCTTGGAGCCAGTAGATTGTCCTGTGTCACCTGCCTGGACAACATCATGCACATGGTATGGAGATGTTTTGCTGGTGTAGGCAGGTGGAGAGGGGGAGGCAGAACTTTACAGGTATCCCCCATTTTTGAAAAGTTCACATTATACCTTTTTTTAAACCAAAGACTTACATTAGTCTCCATTTTTTGCTAACCGAAAGAGTATTGTCATACTCTTGTGGAAATAGTGCTAAGCTGTTTTGCAGTGAGCCCCTATAGAGGCAGCATACACTCTTAACAGTAAGAGCGTCCCCACCAAGCTCGTTCCCCGGGAACATCACTTAGCATCGAAGGAGCCAGCAGCCAGGGTCAGAAGTACATTGATTATTGGAAACTCATCTTCAGTGACTCAGAACATTCCATAATTTTCTTGAGGTAAATTCTTGTAGGAAATTGAAATTCTTTCACAACTGTGTCTGAACATCTGTGGTTCGTTTCCACTTAGCTTGTGCATACTTTATCAGGATGTGTCCTCAGGTATCAGAAAAGCCTAAGATGAAATGAAATGATGCCTCAAACATTCTTAGGATGTATGGACTAAAAATGTGCATACTAATTCCTGCTAATTCCTCTTCTTTCACCAGAAATGAGATGAAACTTCCTCCTGTGGAGTGTGTGTTTCCTTTTTTCTGCTCTGTGCATGCATGTCTGTATGCATGTGTGTCCACATAAATGGGGTCATTCGATATGTTTTCATACTATCTGCTTCATTTCCCTCAGGGATGTATTTATAAAGTTTATCCATGTTCTGTAGTGTAGCATGTCCAATTTCATTGCTATGTAGTGTCTCATTGTATGAACATACCATGGTTAACTTATCCATACTTATGTTAATGAATATTTAGGATAGTTTCAGCTTGAGGTTATCATAAGTCCTGCTATAATGAACATCTTCATCTATGTGTTTTACAATAATATGTATATATTTGTTTTGTATATATATTAAAGAGTGAACTTTATGGGATAGAGGTGCAACTCTGATGCAAATACTATCTGATAGTTTTCCAGAGTGGCTATCCAACTTCTTCCCCCATCAGCAGTGCAGGAGAGATCCTATTTATCTGCCCCCTCTTCTACACCTGGAATTTTCTGTGTCCTTAATTTTTGCCAGGATTTTGGCTTGCACAGTGGCATCACACTTTCATTCTAATCTGAATATCTCAGCAACTTTTAATGTTTATTGTTTATGTTGACATTCTCTTTCATGAAGCACCTGTGCAAATCTTTGCCCATTTTCCCAGTATGTTGTCTGTAGTTTTTATCAATTTTAGGAGTCCTTTATGTATTCTGAATAAAATACTTTATCTCTAGCATGTACATATCACACATATGTATTTATATACATATTCACACACACATATACATACGTGTGTGTGTTTGCGTAAAATTCTCCCAGCCTGTGTCTTTGTGTATTTTAATAGTATCTTTTGTTGAACAGAGTTATTACTTTTATGTAGTCAAACATATTAATTTTTTTTGTACATAGCACTTTTGTGCTATTTAGGAAATCTTTGCCTGCTCCAAGGTCAGTAAGACTTACTTTTGTGCTTTCTTCTAAAATTTTATGTTGTTTTACTTTTTAAATTCAGATCTATAATTTGTCAGGAATTATTTTTGTGGATGCCCAAGGTGAGAGTTAAGATGTATCTGTTTCTTATGAAAGCCCATTTGACTCATTGCCATTATTGAAAAAACGGTCTTTTTGCATTTGTTTGTAATGCCATTGGGGGGGGGAGGATGGGGTAATGAGTCAGATAATTGTGTCTGTGTGACTGTATTAGAGTCTAACAGAATCTTTCAATATGTGAACATGACATACATCTTCATTTGTTAGCTCTTCTTTAGTTTCTGTAATGTTTTATACTTTTAGTATAAAGGTTTCATATACTGTTCACTAAATTTAGTTAAGGTAATTGGTGCTATTCTTTTGATTTCTTTGTTCCCCTAGTTTTATTGAGATACAATTGTCATATAACATTGTGTAAGTTTAAGGTGCACAATGTGGTGATTTAATACATGTACATATTGTGAAATGTTTGTCCCTGTTTTTATTGAAGTCAAGAAAAAGCAAAAATCTTAAGTACAGATCGGTGAATTTTTTATATACCTATGCACCCATGTTACTACTATGCATGGGACAGAACATTTCCAGAAATCCGGAAAGCTACATCATGTGCCTTCTGGTGAGTGTGTTCACCAAGGATAACCACTATTCTGACTTCTATAACAGATTATATTTGCTCCTGGTCTTAACAGTTCTAAGTGCCAATATGGTATCTTCTCCAGGGCCTCTCTCCTCGGCAGTTTGTACAAATGCCAATCATTGTTTCATTGTTCCACTCTCCTTTTCAGACACTTTCTGCTTAGGATTTTAGTCCTAACCTGAACATTCCCAGAATTCGCTAAATTTTAAGAATGGAAAAGTCAGTCACTTGCTTGAAGCCCCAGAAAATATCCATTGGCTCTTTCAATTTCTCTGTCCCCCAGCAAGAGTCCACCACAGTGGAAAACCAAGGTTTTCATTCTTCTGCTCATACCCAGAATCCACAAATGATGCTAGGATAAAAAAAAATTTTTGGCTCATCTCTGAAGTTCTCCTTCCTCTGGAGTCTTACCGTCCTCATCTGAGTTCAGATAGTTTATGCATGTATTCTAGATTTGCTCTAGATGACTGGTTGGCTATAAACTACCCCATTCCACTCAGATGCAGAAGTTCATTATGCATTTGGGGATGTAAGAACAGCAAGACCCTTGGGGCGCTTGTGTGGCTCAGTCGGTTAAGTGTCTGACTTTAGCTCAGGTCATGATCTCCCAGTCCATGGGTTTGAGACCCGCATAGGGCTCTGTGCTGACAGCTCTGAGCCTGGAGCCTACTTCGGATTCTGTGTCTCCCTCTCTCTCTGCCCCTCCCCCACTCATGCTCTGTCTCTCTCACTGTCAAAAGTGAATAAATGTTTAAAAAAAGTAAAAAAGTCAATCGATGTAGAAAATGCATTTGACAAAATTCAGCAACCTTTCATAATAAAAACCCTAGAGAAAAGTCGGGATAGAAGGAACATACTTAAAGATCATAAAAGCCATTTATGAAAACCCAAAGCTAACATCATCCTCAATGGGGAAAAACAGAGCTTTTTCCCTGAGATCAGGAACATGACAGGGATGTCCACTCTCACCGCTGTTGTTTAACATAGTGTTGGAAGTGCTTGCATCAACAGTCAGACAACGAAAGGAAATCAAAGGCATCAAAATTGGCAAAGATGAACTTAAGTTTTCACTTTTTGCAGATGACATATTATGCATGGAAAATCCAATAGACTCCACCAAAAGTCTGCTAGAACTGATACATGAATTCAGCAAAGTCGCAGGATACAACATCAATTGTATTTTTATACACTAATAATGAAGCAACAGAAAGACAAATAAAGAAACTGATCCCATTCACAATTGCACCAAGAAGCATAAAATACCTAGGAATAAACCTAACCAAAGATGTAAAAGATCTGTATGCTGAAAACTATAGAAAGCTTATGAAGGAAATTGAAGAAGATATAAAGAAATGGAAAAACATTCCGTGCTCATGGATTGGAAGAATAAATATTGTCAAAATGCCAATACTACCCAAAGCTATCTACACATTCAATGCAATCCCAATCAAAATTGCACCAGCATTCTTCTCGAAACTAGAACAAGCAATCCTAAAATTCATATGGAACCACAAAAGGCCCCAAATAGCCAAAGTAATTTTGAAGAAGAAGACCAAAGCAGGAGGCATCACAATCCCAGACTTTAGCCTCTACTACGAAGCTGCCATCATCAAGACAGCATGATATTGGCACAAAAACAGACACATAGACCAATGGAATAGAATAGAAACCCCAGAACTAGACCCACAAACGTATGGCCAACTAATCTTTGACAAAGCAGGAAAGAACATCCAATGGAAAAAAGACAGTCTCTCTAACAAATGGTGCTGGGAGAATTGGACAGCAACATGCAGAAGATTGAAACTAGACCACTTTCTCACACCATTCACAAAAATAAACTCAAAATGGATAAAGGACCTGAATGTGAGACAGGAAACCATCAAAACTCTAGAGGAGAAAGCAGGAAAAGACCTCTCTGACCTCAGCTGCAGCAATTTCTTACTTGACACATCCCCAAAGGCAAGGGAATTAAAAGCAAAAGATGTACTACTGGGACCTTATGAAGATAAAAAGCTTCTGCACAGCAAAGCAAACAACCAACAAAACTAAAAGGCAACCAATGGAATGGGAAAAGATATTTGCAACTGACATATCGGACAAAGGGCTAGTATCCAAAATCTATAAAGAGCTCACCAAACTCCACACCCGAAAAACAAATAATCCAGTGAAGAAATGGGCAGAAAACATGAATAGACACTTCTCTAAAGAAGACATCCAGATGGCCAACAGGCACATGAAAAGATGCTCAACGTCACTCCTCATCAGGGAAATACAAATCAAAACCACACTCAGATTTCACCTCACACCAGTCAGAGTGGCTAAAATGAACAAATCAGGAGACTATAGATGCTGGAGAGGATGTGGAGAAATGGGAACCCTCTTGCACTGTTGGTGGGAATGCAAATTGGTGCAGCCACTCTGGAAAACAGTGTGGAGGTTCCTCAGAAAATTAAAAATAGATCTACCCTATGACCCAGCAATAGCACTGCTAGGAATTTACCCGAGGGATACAGGAGTACTGATGCATAGGGGCACTTGTACCCCAATGTTCATAGCAGCACTCTCAACAATAGCCAAATTATGGAAAGAGCCTAAATGTCCATCAACTGATGAATGGATAAAGAAATTGTGGTTTATATACACTATGGAATACTACGTGGCAATGAGAAAAAATGAAATATGGCCTTTTGTAGCAACGTGGATGGAACTGGAGAGTGTGATGCTAAGTGAAATAAGCCATACAGAGAAAGACAGATACCATATGGTTTCACTCTTATGTGGATCCTGAGAAACTTAACAGGAACCCATGGGGGAGGGGAAGGAAAAAAAAAGGAGGTTAGAGTGGGAGAGAGCCAAAGCATAAGAGACTCTTAAAAACTGAGAACAAACTGAGGGTTGATGGGGGGTGGGAAGGTGGGGAGGGTGGGTGATGGGTATTGAGGAGGGCACCTTTTGGGATGAGCACTGGATGTTGTGTGGAAACCAATTTGACAATAAACTTCATATATTGAAAAAAATAAAAAATAAAAATAAAAAATAAAAAAAGTAAAACAAAAAGAACAGCAAGACCCTTAGGCTTCAAGGGCTCATAATTCAATAAGAGAAATAAACATATACAGGTGAACTCTAATGCAAAACCAATTATATGCATAATTCATAAAAGAATTATAACAATTATATTACTAATAGAAATTTGTACAAAGCTGTCATAAGACCTTGTAATATACCAGTTCTTTCTAAAATGTTAAGTGAGGTTCCATAGAAACCTATAGAAACCCATAGGAATATTTGAACTAGACCTTTAAAACTAAGAGTGTATCTTAGAGAATAGAGGGGAGAAATTCCTTCTATGCAGAAGGAATAGCATGAACCAAAAAACACAGGTGTCAAAACTGAATGTTGTTTTTGGGGAGAGTGAATTTTTTGGTGTTGCATAATTGTGGTGTGCTTTGGGTCTTGTAGGGGAATTTTGGAGTAATCCAGTAGTTTTTATACCTGATATAGGAATTATGGAACACTCTTAAGTTTTCTCTTTGGTCATGAAGAAGTTGAAGCAAATGTTGCATAATGTCCCTTTTGTTCTGACATTATATTACTTTATTTTATTTATTTAGTTTTTAGAGTTTATTTATTTATTTTGAGAGAGACAGAGACAGAATGAGTGGGGGAGGGGCAGAGAGAGAGGGAAAGACAGAGAATCCCAAGCAGGCTCTGCACTATCAGCACAGAGCCTGATGTGGGGCTTGAACTCACAAACCATGAGATTATGACCTGAGGTGAAATCAAGAGTCAGATGCTTAACGGACTGAATCACCAGGTGTCCCTGACATTATATTGCTTTAAATGAAGAGGAACCAGAGATAAACAAATCACCCTTCTTTTACCACATATATGAATGAAATTTTTATTTAAGATATTGTTACTTTTGTAAGTTTCTGATGGATGAAGTTATATTTAAAAAAAATCTTAAAATCGTATGGAATCACAAAGACTCCCTCCCCCATAGCCAAAGCAATCCTAAGAAAGAAGAACAAGCTGGAGGCATCACACTTTCTGATTGAAAATTATATTATAAATCTATAGTAATCAAATAGTATGGTATTGGAATAAAAACAGACACAAAAATCAATGGAAAACAATAGGGAGCCCAGAAAAAAATTCCATGCATCTGTGGTCAATTAATTTACAACAAAGGAGACAAGAATATACAATGGAGGAAAGACAGTCTCTTTTGGGACTGGGAAAACTGGACAGCCACATGTAAAAGAATAAAGTTAAACCACTATATTACACCATACACAAAAACTAACTCAAAATAAATTAAAGATTTGAATGTAACACCTGAAACCATAAAACTCCTAGAAGAAAATATAGGCAGTAAGCTCCTTGACATCACTGTAGGCAATGATTGTTTAGGTCTGACACCAAAAGCAAAAGCAACAAAAGCAAAAACAAATGAGACTACATCAAACTGAAAAGTTTCTGCACAACAATGAAAGTCATCAACAAAATAAAAGAGCAACCTACTGAATGGAGGACAATATTTGTCAATTATGTATCTGATAAGGAGGTAATATCCAAAATATATAAAGAAGTCATACAACTTAATAGCAAAAACAATTTGATTAAAAATGGGAAGATCAGAGGTGCCTGGGTGGCTCAGTCAGTTAGATATCCAACTCTTGATTTCAGCTCAGGTCATGATTTCATGGTCTTTTGAGTTCAAGTCCCACATGGGCTCTGTGTTGACAGTACAGTGCCTGCTTGGGATTCTCCCTCTTTCTCTGCCACCCCTCTCCCCCTCGCACTCTCTCTGTCTCTGCCAAAATACATAAATTTTTAAAAATGGGAATATCAGAATAGACATTTTTCCAGTAAAGACATACAGATGGCCAATAGGTATGCAAAAAGATACTCAACATCCACTCACCACTAGGGAAATGTAAATCAAACCACAATGAGATATGACCTCACACCTGTTACAATGGCTATTATTGAAAAAGTAAGAAATACTGAGTGTTGGCACGTATGCGGAGAAAAGGGAATATCTTTGCCCTGTTGGCAGGAATGTAAATTGGTACAGCCAGTATGAAGAACAGGATGGAGATTTCCCAAAAAATTAAAAATAGAGCTGCTATATATCTAGCATTCTACTTCTGGACATTTATCAAAAGGAAATTAAAATATAACTTAAAAACATATATGCACCCCAATGTTCACTGCAGCATTATTTACAATTAACTTACATCATTTATAACTTGCAAGATATGGAAATAACCTAAGTGTCCATTAACAGATGAATAGGTAAAGAACTTGTGGTATATATATATATATATATATATATATATATATACACACACACACACACAGTAGAATACTATTCAACTATGAAAAAAAAATAAAATTCTGCCATTTACAACAACATGGTTGGACCTTGAGTACATTATGCTAAGTGAAATAAGTCAGACAGAGGAAGACAAACATTATATGATTTTTTGTCTACATATGATCTCTCTCTCTCTCTCACACACACACACTCACACACACACACACACACACACACACACACACACACACATATGAAGGTGGAGTGGGGGGATTAGTGAAGGGGGTCAAGAGGTAAAAAGAAGATGGTAAAGCATTCCTTGTGAAGGTAATGGATTCTCACATAGTCACAGAGAAGTGGGACCTTGTCCTTGGCCACTGGTGTGATTGGTGTGGAAGGCATGGATGTGAGCTGATAGCCTCAGGCTCACACCACAGCAGAAGCACACCTTGTTTCCATCGTTTTCATCTTGCTGACTAGCTGCTCTATGAAGATCTACTAGCCCTGGATCCCAAGTGTCTGTGGGAGGACTCACCAAAGCCTGGGAATGGCATTCAAAACCCATGCCACTGAGAATCTGGCTGGTGCTTAGAAAAAAGGATCCAGACAAGGGGTTTGCCAAGATGCACCAGCCTTTTCTGCCTGATAGGGGAGTTCATTCAGGATGTAAGGACTGGGGCCCAGAGGGCTGGCAGAGAACTCTATGGGTTGGAAACATACACTTCTCCATCTTAACTCTTTTTACTGCCCTTTGACTTTCCTGGTTAATGCCTGCACCACTACGTGTTAAGAAATTGCTACTTGGAAATAATAGCCACAGATGGCAACTTAAAAAAAAAAAAGTTAAAGAGGGAGGGAGCCAAACCATAAAAGACTCTTAAAAACTGAGAATAAACTGGGGGTTGATGGGGGGGGTTGGAGGGAGAGGAAAGTGGGTGATGGGCATTGAGGAGGGCACCTGTTGGGATGAGCACTGGGTGTTGTGTGGAAACCAATTTGACGATAAATTTCATATTTAAAAAAAGGGAAAAAAATGAAAGAAAAAGAATAGCTTTCATGATACAAAGCTTGGCTTTGGCCAAACATAAAAAAAATAAAGCAAAATGAAGAAGGTGGCTAATTAATTTCTTTTCATTCTAGTGTTAAATGAAGAAGCAATTTATTATTGCAGTTGCCCATGGTGGCATCTACAATTCAGTGAGCAAATCCCAAGGGAAGAAAGAATAAAGTTCAATGGAGAAATTCTGGCTGTATATTTGGCTGCTTCTGCCCACCAAGGGCCTCGCCTTCAAACTCAGCTCTTTATATCTGGAAGTTTGCTGCTTCTTTTCAATACAGGCAGCTGGTCTTGTACCAGGGTGAGGAAGCCAGCTGGAGAAATAAGACTTCTTTCATAAGCCACATAAAGTTGTACTGACTGACAAGGCAAACTGTAAAATTGCACACACTGTGTACACTCACACCCGTATCCCTAGAACAAGTTTTCCAACAAAATGACCATGACATCCAGACTGAGACTCAGGCTAGACTGTCTTGGGAGAGCTCTGGAAAACCAGCATGGCAGAGTGGGAAACCAAACTCATAGCAGAACTTGCTAAATATTAGATGGGTGAGTGATGGATTTTGCATTAATGAACAGATGAATAGAAAACACATAAACAAATATATGAAAAATTCATTTGCACATGTCTGTAGATGTGCTTTGAGGTACTCTTATATCTTACAGTATGTTTTTTCTGCTTTTTTCAGAACAACTTCCGAAACACAAAAGCCACAATTGTCAAGTAGGCTGGGGGCTTCTAATAGTAGGAGTTAAACTGTTCCTCCCTTTGTCTTTCCCTAGATACAACTACTTAGCAAGGGCCTCCCAGACTCTGGCCAAATAGACCCTGGGCTTTCTTTCCTTCAGGATCTGACCTTCCCCATCTTTGGTTACCAGAGCCACAATACCCATGAGAATGCACTCCCAGCATGTGTATGCTTGCACACTCACTTCCCTAAAATGTTCCCTCTGAACCAGTGAATGGGTCGCAGACTGGAGCAGGATGCAAGGATGTAAAGCATGGAATTATTAGGGGAGGCAACAGAAGAAAAGTTCATGGAAGGAGGGTTGGAAGAAAGAAAAGGCAGAAGCTATGCCTCATTACTCAGGGTGGAACCCTGGAATAAACCCAGATGCATCTGTTGCTTTGGGACATGGATGGGGCCCTAGCTGTGGCCAAACTAGAAGCTGGAGAGGATAAGGGCTCCTCATATCCACATGGAAGAGTGTCAGGGCAGGATACAGAGGAAGACTTGACCAATGCTGAGTGGGAGAAAATCCTGACAATGCTTCATTTGACCCTGGGCAGAAAGGGGTGGGAGAGGAGGGCAACTCTTGGGGCTGGAGGAAGAGGAGCAGGAGGAAGAGAGGGCTCCTTCTGCTAGCGTGGATGTGGGGCAGGCGGTACCCCAGTTCATCCTCACTTCTGTTTACTCTTGGGGGCTTGCTGGGCCGAGGAGCACTTGTGCTGGGTGGGCACAAATGTACCCTTGGGTGAGTATTGCTTCTTGGGCTGGGGAGCACATGGATCTTTGATTTGGGGTGCACACATCTCCTGACACCTGACAGAGGGTGGCTGACAGGGCTGCTTCACCTGCTGCTGGGCCTTCTGAGGCAGGTGCTGGATCGTCTGCTGCTGCCAAGAAGACATTGCTACAGGGACAGGGCAGCCTGAAAGAAACCCGACAGCGGACATGAGAAGGGCTCCCTCCACCACCTTCCCTCTGACTCCTAGAGCAGTGTTTCCTTACAATAGCCAAGGACATGGTAAGTGATTAATAACCTCAAATTGGTCAATGGATTGACTCACACACACCCATGGTGATCTTCCTCTCCCTTTCTTCCTTTTGCTGTGCTGTTCTGATTTCCTATTTTCTTTCATTCTCCCATGGACTCCTGACTTAACTGAATACATATTTGATTTCTCAGTCTTCCCAGGAAACAAGATCAGGTGCTGAGTTGAGGATTAAAAAGTAGTGCAAACATTTGTAAGATCCAAGCGTGAGGCTGCCGTGGGTAGTGCAGTGAGTGCCAGCAAGGATGGAAGGGTGTGCAGCAGAGGGCAGGAGCAGTCCACTTCTTGGAGGGAAGTGTTGTGGTGCGGAAGTGACTGGAAGAAAGCCTGTTTCAGGAACTGCAAGGCCTGAATTGTAGTCCAGGCTCCACCCCCTGACTCACCATGGCATGCTCCGCTGTCACTTAGTGTGGCCATAGGATGGAGGTTGTAGCCCTCCATGGAGAACTGGGGGACTAAAGATCACATAGATCACTGGAGGTCAGGGACTAGACAAGGATGCTTCACAAGAGGCAGCCTGGTTCAGTGGAAGGAGGACCGACCAAGAAGCTACAGACCATGGGTTCTAGATCGAGACTTGCCGTGCACTGGCCAGGCGTACCTCTGGGCAACCTGTGTTCTCTGGACTTCCATGCCTTTGTTTGGAGGATACTGATCTGGAAAGATCTCTGAGGCTTCCCAGCTCTGACCCGTGTCTGTGTTTTTCTCTTTTCTAAATTTGTAGTTATGATGATTATAAAGGGAAGCATAGGTTCCTGGTAGCAATCGTCGTAGTGAGGCATAGGAGTTTCAGAGTGTAAAATGAAATATATAATATGCTGTTTCCGTAAACCAAAAAGCAATGTTGGAAAGGCTAAAAGGCAGAAATGGTATAAGAACATTTGGAGGAGGCCAGAATTGCTACAGAATGCTATAGCTCTAAATATCTACCCTCAATGAGAAAAATCCTTTTGCCAGGAAGTGAGACCCAGAATCAGGAAATTAGTCATACTTAGCAATGGTGAGGGATGGAGATTGCATTTCCTAAGTAACAATTAGTGTGACATTTCTTTAATTGTCACAAGGCTTATGTCACTTCTCTGATTACCCAAGGATAGGACAGGAGTTTGCCTAGGGGCTGGAGACAGCTGGAGGAGGAGGAAGGGCCCAGCAGGAGGAATGCGTTCCTACTGCTCAGAGGCACAAGCAGGGCCCCAGGAGAGGATGCTAAGCACAGGCCCCAGACCAGCCTCTCCTTGGACCTTTATAAGGCCCCCAGCCTGCCACAGGCACCTGCCTGGCCCTGGTTGCCTCCTCCAGGTGAATTCCTCACCCACTTCTCCCACCTGCACTTCCCCAAGGACTTGCTTTACTGGCCAGTTTTGATGGAAAACACCCCCAGATATTGCGGCCTTCTGGGTCCCTGTGTAGACAAGCAGACTTCACCGACTTAAAGGTGTCTGCTGAAATTCAAGGACTCAAAATCTTTAAAACAAAATGAAACAAATCTGAGGTGCAGTTTGCTGACTGGGAGTTGGAAGAAACACTGAGGAAGGAAGAGGAATAGAGGAAATAGGGGCTTGGACCCCTTCCGGCAAAAATATGAGCATCACTTTTGCTGCTATTGCTGTCACTCACCGAGTATGATTGACTGCCATGGTGCAGCCTAGTGCTGAGATCGCTTTTCACACCCATTGTTTCCTTTTTAAATTTCTAGCCCCCAGAAGGCAAATGTCATTGTTACCATTTTGCAGATGATAAAAGTGAGGCTGGGAAAGATCACATGGCCAATAAACAGCAGGGTTGGGATTGGGACTCAGATTTGGATGATTCCTAGAACCCAAACATCATAGGGAGAAGTCAAAATTCAAGGCACAAAGGCCCCCAGCCTCCACCCCACACAGTGCTTATGACTTTCCCAACACAGCTGAGACTGCTTTGTGTTTAGGAGGCTTCCACTTGAGCAGAAGGACAAGAATGTGAATGGCACCATGGTGTCCCCAAGCTTCATCAACATGTGTTTCTGTCCCCCACCTGCCCACCAGGAATCAGCCGCTGATGGGTATCAGTGGGGGACAAAAGAGTGGGGAAGAATTTGGCCAGTGGGGTAGGGTTGCCAGATAAAATACAGGACACCCAGTTCAATTTGAATTTCAGATAAACAGAATTTTTTTGGTATAAGTATGTCTCAAATACTGCATAAAGCACTCTTATAGTTCAAAGTTACTTGCTAATCTGAAATTCACATTAAACTAGGAAGGCTGTATTTTTATTTGATAAATCTGGCAATTTACTCAAGGGCCTATTTAGATGGCAGGAAGGAACCATGGTCCCCCACTTGACCTCATAGGCCCTGGGATGAAGAAGGCAGGACTGCCCTAGGAAGCTGGTCTACCACTGCCTCAAACCTCAGGACCCAGCTGGACTAGAGACACTGATGTACTCATCTCTGTCATTAGCAGATCAAAAGTGTAAGTCTGCCTGAGAAAAATGATAGGCACACCCCAAACTATTTTCCAAAGCATTTTCGAATCCCATGCCTTATTTAATAATCATGGCAATCCTGTCAGGCAGCGGCACGATTTTACAGTTTGAAAAAATGGATCCAAAAAAGTTAACAGACTTGCTCAACAACATACAGTGAGCAGGGGTGGAGCTGGGTGAGGCCCTGGTCCGGGGCTTCTCTCCTCTGCATGGCAGTGGCCAGCTTCTCAGAGGCAGACAAGTGACTGTTGCTGGGTGGGGTCATGAGTCAGGATCTTTCCTGAACTTTCTATTATATGTGGCTCAGTTTTCAGGGTCAGCCTCACTTAAAAGTTAGCCCTTCCCTTAATTTCCTATCCTGGCCAGGCCTCCACCCCATGTCTCAAAGTCTAACGACTTTAAGAATGTAACATTCTGGGTCCCAGATTCCAGGTTCTTCATTCCACCTTTGCCACCTCCACATCTCAATTCTGGGCCCCTGTTCCACAGTGTTTCCCTAGATGCAAGCCCCCCAGAAGGGAAATAAATATGCAGCAAGACAGATTTGGCATGGGCACAAAGCAAGGTATTGTCACAAGCCTGGCACCTAGATGGCATTAGTAGTACATGGACAGTTAGTGCCCTACCTTCATGGCTCAGGCACCAGCACGACCTTCTAGAATAAACTGTAGTCCTCACCTTCCCCAGTCTGCTCAACGACTGCCTGCTTGGTCAATAAGCAACTCCTGCTTAGTTTTGAGAACTCTCTCTAGTGCTAGAAACTGGCACACAATACAACTATCATCTCCAAGGACACTCCAAGAGTGGCCAGGATAGACAGTCAAACATAGCTGGCCTTGAAGTGGCCATGACCTCTAGGTCATGATATATATGTGAGCAAACGAGCTCATATGCATCCAACACAAACTTTCCAAAGTTTCCAGAACCCTGTCGCTCAACTTCCTGTTAGCCACATTATCTCCATTTTATAGAGGGGGATAATGACACTTGGGATGAAGACATGGTTGGCCCAAGGTCACACAGGGGCTAATGTCAAATGCAGGGCTCCTGACTTCACAACTATTTTTAGTCAACTGAAGTGCCTGAGCCACCAGACAGCTTTCAGCCGAGGCTCTGTTAATAACAGACTAGGAAGCTGGTTCTCCACTTCATCCTGACCTACCTCCTTTCTTCTTTCTTCTCTAGCACTTGATGTCACCCTTCCCATCAAGTCTGTCTCCTTCCTTCTTCTAAAAGACCCTAACTGGTCCCTTGCCCCCACAATGCTAGGCATGGGTGCACTTTAATTAGTCATTCACCTTACACCTCTCTAAGTTTTCACAATACTCTATGAAGAAAGCTAATTGTATAATAAATTTTATAGATGAGAAAGCTGGTTCCAATGGTAGCTGAATCTGGAATCCCGAAAACAGGGCTGACCCAAGTCTTTTACATCTGCAAAGGCTGACTTCTAAACACCCTGGCTGGCTGTGGAGTGGATTATTCTTTCAAAGGAGGAGGGGAGGGTTGCTGGCACCCCTCAAAGTGGGCCCTGAGAAACGATGCAGACCAGCAACTCTGCCCCTGACCCCCAAAATGAACACCACACTGTTGTCTGGTCTGTCCTGAGTCCTGCATCTGAACTTTCATCCTCAAAGGGCCATGTTGGACTCAAAACAGAAAGACAGGCTCTGTGTCTCCATATGGAGCAGACACCGGAGAGTAGGTGTGTGCTGTGACTCCAGCAGGCAGGGGAGGGTACAGGCCAGACTCATTTCTGAAGGTGAGTCAAAGCTTGAGAAACCCGAACCCCACCCTAAGGGCAAACAGTGGAGTGACTGGGACACAGAGACCTGACCCTGGGAGGGGACACTGCCAGAGACAATGCTCATCGCCTAGCTCTCAATCTGGACACATCTCCACTAAGGCACTTTTGGGGAAAAGAAGTGTTGTTGATGGCTCCATCTAGAAAGAAATGGAACATATTTATTATTCTATATCCAAGAATGAAACAAGAAAAGAAAAAAAAAAAGAGAGCTCTGGGTTACTCATGAGAGTCTTTTAGGACAGGAGGACAATGCTTGGCAGGGAGGACAGTGGAATTTGCTTCCAGCATTCCTGCATTTCAGCTGCCTGGTCAGTAAAGTGAGCATTTAAAACTGAGCAAATCACAGTTAATTTAAAAAATCAGAATCATGTCATATTTGCTTTACCTTGAGTTCTGGTACATACTTAAGCAGCAGTCATGATTTAGGGCATTCTGTTTCCAGTTTCTCCCTCCACTAATTATTTGATGATCTGTCAACAAAAAGTTTAGAAGATGCTACTTGAAGAGACTCTGTGACCTTTTGATTGTGGGAAATCCATTTGCAACATGAATTGTTTCAACCTCTAATTTTTCTCTTTGCACATAAGATGCTTGATTACTGGTGTTCAGTATTCTGTGCAGTAGTATCAAAAGCAGTCCCATGGAGAGAGAAGAGGAAAGGATGAGGCTCCAGAAATATGTGAGCAATTTATCTCCCCCTTCCACCCCTCAATAATATGTTTCTAGAAGACTCTTGACAGTCCTATGAGTTTGATAAAGGGGGAAATGAAGTTCTGGGTGGTGAGAGGCTAGTTCAGACAGAACACCCACAGACCATCACCTGTGGAATCTGAAGACTGGCTGTGGAACTGGAGGGATGTATGGGCAAAATGCCCCACTCTGAGAAGATGGCCAAGGCTAACCTCTTGGAAGTCGAGTAGAGCTAAAGCACTGATCAGCCTCTCCTAGGACATGACATGGTGTGGTTTGAGGCAGGGAAGGAGCCAAGGGAGTTAAACAGCTGTACTGATACTCTCTTCTCACTGGCTGTGGGGTCTTGGGCATGCCCCTTAACTTTCCCTGGCCTCAATTTTCCTGTTTGCCAATATGAGGAAACTGGCTAAAATTCCCTCAAAGGTCACATTGAGCCTCCATTCTGTAAATGTATCATTAGGTCTGGAAGGCAGCCAAGCTCACCCTCAAGGGATTATTCATGAGTGGAGGGCATTGAAGCCACATTCAGGCTCAGCTGACCTCTTGGTCAGAAGCATCTACTGTGGGAGGGATAAGTGACTTACGTGGATGCAGCCATTTAATCCTCGGTAGCCTGAAGCAGGGAGAGAGAATGACTAAAGCACTTGAAGAAAGAGGGAGGGTATGAACTGTTTGAAAATCCTGCACAAGCTGACACCACCCGTAACTCCTACCTTGGCTTCTGGCTTCCCTTAACTCAGCCCCAGACAAGGGTATCGCTCTTCCCAAAACTCACCCCATGCTTTCTTGCCTCAAATTATTCGATCTGTGATGGCACACTACTGTCGAATCTTGCAGCGAAATTCAAGGTGAGCTTTAAGAACCATTTTGTGTTACTTTCTCTTGTGACCTCTTTCCTAAATCTTTCCCAAAAGATGTGTTTTCCTCTTCTGCTCAACAGCCACACCCATGAGCCCTTTTTATGTATTGTTTTGACTTGAATACATATAAATTATAAACTATAATCTTAGCATCATATGTACATTCCCAGGTGGTAGGAGCTCTTTCAAGCTCATAATATATTCATGTGTTTATCATCTACTCCCCATACTAGCCAAACACATTATATCCACTCCATGAATATGGACAAATGAATGTCTAAATGGATGGGTGGATGACTCATAAATGAATGAGTTAAACTGAATGATAAACCTTCAGTAAGAACAAATGAAGCCCCAAGATGCTTTGTGAACTAATCCATCTTTTCAAAATCAAGTTGTTACTTGCCTTGTCTAAGTAGATCTTTCTGCTTATTTGACCACATGCATTGTCTTTGAAGACTTATGCTGACATCATCCATACTTGTAAGAGGTCCAAGAACCTGTTTATATGTGTGTATGTGGGAGAGATCTTCATAGATGGCCAAACTGTAAGCTTCCCAAGGGCAGGAAGGATGTTCAGGATAGAACTTCTACCCTGGTAAGAACTGGTACTTGGCCAGTGGATACACTAGTGAGTTGATGAGTGGGTGGTCCAATTACCAAAGGATGCTGTTGAGTGAGTGAGTCAGGGAGTAAGTGAAAGAAGGAGGGTGACTGAGCTGGCCCAGCCACTGGCAGCCATGATGGAATAGTAGCTCTCTTCCTAGCAAAAGATGGCTGGACATTTCCATTTATGGCACTGCCCACTGAGGAGTCTGATTGTTCCCTGGGCCTTGGGCCCTGGTGGCAGAGAGCTGGGGCTCAGAGAAAGGGGCCTCTGTGATGGTGAGTAAGACCGGAAATCAAACCAAATAGACAAATTAGCAGATACTAAGAGTTGAGCCAGTTTGTCTGGTCAATGCCCTGCTCTCTGACCACAGAGACTTTTCTTGAGAAAGTAGCTGCAGAAGGCAGCAAGCAAGAGCTTCCAGCCTCCACTCAGACAGTGCGTGGTGATGACTGACACCTTAGGTGGGACCAGGGCTCACAGAGCTCTAAGCTGCCACCCTGAGCTATTGTTGGTCTTGCACATACTCTGCAGGATGGTATACAAATACATCACCCCACCACCACCATACCTCTGAAGTGGGATGAAAGGGAGGGTGTGGGACAATGCCTCATACCCATAGTAACCAAGCCATCCCATGCCCAAACCCTTCAGTGACTCCCCACAGCCCTCAGGATAAATTCTATGGTCGTTGACATGGTTTCAAAGGGCCTTCATCCTCTGCCCCCCCCCCTTCAGAAGGCTTCCAGTCTTGTCTCCTCAGTCACCCCACCTTCCTCTTTCTTCTGCACAAGTACTCTACTGTCCCAGCCATAAGCCTTGATGAATTATTTATGGTTTGTTTTCTTAATAATGTGCTATTTTTCTCATTCTTCTCCTGCCAAGAAGCCACTCCCTCTGCCTGGAGTGACTGTCCCTAATCTGTGCCTGACTAATCTTAGAACTTCAGCCCTAGTCCATTTCTTCCCTGAACAGCTCTCATTCTGTTACCTTGGTCACATTTGGTGTCCGTGTTTGTACAGAAAGCTCTTGTCCTAATACTGATTCTTCAGTCTGGGGATAAAATATCCCCTGGTCTGTCCTGTGTTATCTGTGAGCTCCTTGAGGGCAGGAACATTCCCTACTTTCCTTCAATTCCTGTATGTAGTAGTATGGTACCTCATTCATAATAGGTAAACCATGAATGTGTGCCCAGACAAACAATATGTGGTCAGTCCACAGTGTATGTAGATGTGGGCTCTCCCAGTGTGTGGCTGGGAAGGGCACCAGCACCCTCTGTCTGATGCAGCAGAACCCCGTCTTTCTACATCATCAGGGCTTGCTCTGCCTGGTGCCTTTCCTCCCCTCTGCTGGCACACGTCAAACATGCCTTCCATGAGCTTTGTTTTCAGCCATGCTTTTTTGCTTGCTGGATCATGAGTCTGTTAAGAGCAGGAACCTATTTTTTCTCCATCTTGGTTCCTTCCTCTTACTCAGAGCCTTAGTCTCCTTTGCATATAGGAGAACTTGATAAAGGTTGGTTGGCTTTTCTAGGATGCACAGCTCAAAAGAAGACAACACTGGTATCAATGATTCCAAAGGGTACCTATTCAAGATTCACTTTACGTGGATGAGGTAGACTGTACTGTCTTCATAAATATGTTGCTGCCTCTGCCCCTCTCCCTCAGGGAGTATCTTAATCCTGCCCATTGGTGTTTGGAGCTATGATCATAGACTTGCTTTGCCCATAATGTGTAAACTTTAGGAGCCACAGTTAAGTATGCTGTCTTGCCTTTATACCATGAGGACTGACCACGTTCCAGATTGAGGCTGCTCTGTCAGCCTGCATCCCAAAGTCAAATTAATGTGCAGCAGGGCTCTGGCTGATACTCTATGGACATCTAAGGTGAGAAAGAGGTAAAACTTTGTTGTTTTGAGCCCCTAAGATTGGGGGCTCATTGGTTACTAAAGCATGACTTGACCTGTCCTGAACAATACGCTGGGATATGCAAGAGATGACTTAAGGAGATTCTACTACTCCTACGACTACTACTGCTTCTGCTTCACTCTGCCCGAAGGAAAAGCAAATGCTGAAGTCCAGTGTATACTAACTGGTAGCCAAGACCAGGACTCAAGTGTGTGTGTGTGTGTGTGTGTGTGTGTGTGTGTGCATTGTGTGTCCACATGTATGTGTATGTCCATGTGCAGGTGTGTGTGCACAAGTGACTGCAGAGGTGGGATAGAAAAGAAGGGATAGGGAGGGAAATGGAGAGGAAGCCTGGGCTTACACAGTGCACAACAAGAACCCTATGCTTGTGGGCAACTGACATTTTCCTACAAGTGACTTTCTGTCTGCAGTTGGGAAACAAAATAAACCATCTCTTTCCTCACTCTGGCCACAGGACCTTGTGCCAAACCACATCAGAAGTGAGCCCCTAGGCAGTTGGAACAGAGTGCCATCTCCTGGGCTCACCAAGACAGTGCAACTGTTTCCAATTTCAACAGAGTTCCTCCTTTGCAAGGCTGGTACAGTTGGGAGGCAAGGAGACCTCAGATGCAGAGGAGGCCCTAGTTATTCCTCTTACTTTACAGGCAGAAAATCTAAGGACCTCAGCTGGGACTCTTCTCATCCCAATGGCTCTCAAGCTGGGTCAGGGTGAGGGATCAGCTACCTCCCATTGGAGTCAGTGTCTTTCCAAAGTTCCCTTGCTGGCTTAAGATCATGGTGGGGTTCAATGAAGACAGACTGACTTGAGTCATTGCATGGGAAATGGGGAAGGACTTAGTGAGATTCAGGAAGGCCAACTTGAATGGAGAGTAAGAGAAACTCTCTCTGGGAAAGCTTCCATTTACTCAACAACTACTACATAAAATGTAAGACTCTCTACCTTGTTGCCCCCAATCCCTGCAGGAGGAGAAGCACCACCCCTGTGTGGCTGACGAGGAGACTGAAACCCACAGAGGTTAAGTAACTCATCCTAACTCATGTAGCTGGTAAATTGTCTGACCAGAGCCCAAGCCTCCATCAGTCTGGATCTAAGACTGAGCTCTGCACTGACTGCATCACACTGCCTCCCCCCAAACTATGTATTTCCATGCCTCTTTACCCATCTGGCGCAGGACATGTGGACAGGCAGGACTTCGGCCATCCAGGCCACACTATGCTGTTCTCTCAGGCAGTCAGCAGACTATAGCATGAGAGTTTGCTGACCAGACACAGACACAGTGCTTTGAACAGCAGTATAGTATAAGTTTATGGGGGACTTATTAGTGCCAAACCCCGTGTATGGTGAACAAACAGGCAGTGGGTGGTGAGGAAGACAAGTGACCAGGTGATCACAAGAGAGTGTGACAGTCTCCAGGCCCCTAGTGCAGCAGGCTAGGAAAGCTGTAGGACATTTCAGCCTCTGTTGGGGGTTCACCAAAAGCTTTTGGACAAGGTGGTATCTAAGCATAGACCTCTGTCATCTTTTCCCTTTTTAGAATCAATGCTCTGGGGGTCCCTGGGTGGCTCAGTCTGTTAAGCATCCAACTCTTGATCTCAGCTCAGGTCAGGATCTCATAGTTTGCGAGATCGAGTTCCTCATCAGGCTCTGTCCTGACAGCATGGAGCTGGCTTGGGATTCTCTCCCTTTCTCTCTCTTTCTGCTCCTCCCCCATTCATGCATGCACACACGTGTGCTCTCTCTCTCAAAATATATAAATAAACATAAAAGGAATAAAAAAAACAATCACTGCTCTAACAAACCACTGTCACTGGAAGAGCAGGGGAGACATCGTGAAGCTCAGGCCTAATTTGTGGAAAGCTTCCATGTGCTGGAATGTGCTCCTGGCTGGTGAGGCTGTGGGAACCTCTGCACACAGAGGCAGGCCAGGAGCTGGCCAGGGAGGCTCTCTTGTAGTGGGACTCATGGTGAGAATGAGTGGACCAGCATAAACGACCAGATGATCTCATGACATGCTACCCTGGTGTGTGCTCATTCACCTTTGGTTATAACAGAGCTGTTAGCACAGTCCTGTCTAAACACTGCTCTGGCTTCACATTAGTAAAAGAGAAAGCCACAATTGGCAAAGGATCCACAAATGGAAGATGAATCTTGAGATGCGAGAGTTGGGATGAGGGTCTGTACACTTTGTCTCGGGGGTTATTCCCACCGGTGACCTTTCAAGACTGTCTCTAATTTCAGGTGGTGGAGATTTCTCACAGAGTGGGCTTTAATTACTACTTAGCTCCCACTCTTCTGCCTGCTAAAAACTTTTTCTGGCCCCCAGACCTAGGGAAAACAGCCCCTCTTGGCCCATTTTGGAGGCAGGAGGAACTTGAGTTAGTCTGAGTCTGAGCTGCTTGTACTCTGTTGGCACCTGACCGTGTCCTGAGTGCAGACCTGGCCTTGCTCACCTCTTTACATGGCCACTGTCCTTGCTGTCTGATCCTGTCTCTATTACTTTCCTCTTTTCTTGCCACCTGCCCTGCAACCACAGGCTGCCAGCCCCCCTGGGACAGCAAAGCCATCGCTATTCTATTAACCACCCCCATCTATTCTTTTTTTTTTTAATATGAAATTTGTTGTCAAATTGGTTTCCATACAACACCAAGTGCTCATCCAAACAGGTGCCCTCCTCAATATCCATCACCTACACTCCCCTCCCTCCCACCCCCCATCAACCCTCAGTTTGTTCTCAGTTTTTAAGAGTCTCTTATGCTTTGGCTCTCTCCCTCCCTAACCTCTTTTTTTTTTTTTTTTTGCTTTTCTTCTTCCCCTCCCCCATGGACTTCTGTTAAGTTTCTCAGGATCCACATAGGAGTGAAAACATATGGCATTTGTCTTTCTCTGTATGACCTATTTCACTTAGCATAACACTCTCCAGTTCCATCCACATTGCTACAAAAGGCAATATTTCATTATTTCTCATTGCCACGTAGTATTCCATTGTGTATATAAACCACAATGTCTTTATCCATTCGTCAGTTGATGGACATTTAGGCTCTTTCTGTAATTTGGCTATTGTTGAAAGTGCTTCTATGAACATTGGGGTACAAGTGCCCCTATGCATCAGCACTCCTGTATCCCTTGGGTAAATTCCTAGCAGTGCTATTGCTGGGTCATAGGGTAGATCTATTTTTAAATTTTGAGGGACCTCCACACTGTTTTCCAGAGTGGCTGCACCAGTTTGCCATCCCACCAACAGTGCAAGAGGGTTCCCATTTCTCCACATCCTCTCCAGCATCTATAGTCTCCTGATTTGTTTATTTTGGCCACTCTGACTGGCATGAGGTGGTACTTGAGTGTTGTTTTGATTTGTATTTCCCTGATGAGGAGTGACGTTGAGCATCTTCTCATGTGCCTGTTGGCCATCTAAATGTCTTCTTTAGAGAAGTGTCTATTCATGTTTTCTGCCCATTTCTTCACTGGATTATTTGTTTTTCAGGTGTGGACTTTGGTGAGCTCTTTATAGATTTTGGATACTAGCCCTTTGTCCGATATGTCATTTGTAAATATCTTTTCCCATTCTGTTGGTTGCCTTTTAGTTTTGTTGCTTGTTTGCTTTGCTGTGCAGAAGCTTTGTATCTTGATGAGGTCCCAATAGTTCATTTTTGTTTTTAATTCCCTTGCCCTTGGGGATGTGTCAAGTAAGAAATTGCTGTGGCTGAGGTCAGAGAGGTTTTTCCTGCTTTCTCCTCTAGAGTTTTGATGGTTTCCTGTCTCACATTCAGGTCCTTCATCCATTTTCAGTTTATTTTTGTGAATGGTGTAAGAAAGTGGTCTAGTTTCATTCTTCTGCATGTTGCTGTCCAGTTTTCCCAGCACCATTTGTTAAAGAGACTGTCTTTATTCCATTGGATATTATTCCCTGCTTTGTCAAAGATTAGTTGGCCATAATTTTGTGGGTCCAATTATGAGTCTTTATTCTATTCCATTGGTCTATGTATCTGTTTTTGTGCCAATACCATGCTGTCTTGATGTTACAGATTTGTAGTAGAGGCTAAAGTCTGGGATTGCGATGCCTCCTGCTTTGGTCTTCAATATTACTTTGGCTACTCGGGGTGCTTTGTGGTTCCATACAAATTTTAGGATTGCTTGTTCTATCTTCGAGAAGAATGCTGGTGCAATTTTGATTGGGATTGCATTGAATGTGTAGATAGCTTTGAGTAGTATGGACATTTTAACAATATTTATTCTTCCAATCCATGAGCACGGAATGTTTTTCCATTTCTTTATATCTTCTTCAATTTCCTTCATAAGCTTTCTATAGTTTTCAGCATACAGATCTTTTACATCTTTGGTTAGGTTTATTCCTAGGTATTTTATGCTTCTTGGTGCAATTGTGAATGGGATCAGTTTCTTTATTTGTCTTTCTGTTGCTTCATTATTAGTGTATAAGAATGCAACTGATTTCTGTACATTGATTTTGTATCTTGCGACTTTGCTGAATTCATGTATCAGTTCTAGCAGACTTTTGGTGGAGTCTATCAGGCTTTCCATGTATAATATCATGTCATCTGCAAAAAGTGAAAGCTTAACTTCATCTTTGCCAATTTTGATGCCGTTGATTTCCTTTTGTTGTCTGATTGCTGATGCTAGCACTTCCAACACTATGTTAAACAAAAGCGGTGAGAGTGGACATCCCTGTCGTGTTCCTGGTTAAGGGGGAAAGCTCTCAGTTTTTCCCCATTGAGGATGATATTAGCTGTGGGCTATTCATAAATGGCTTTTATGATGTTTAAGAACGTTCCTTATATCCCGACTTTCTCGAGGTTTTTATTCAGAAAGGATGCTGAATTTTGTCAAATGCTTGTTCTGCATCAATTGACAGGATCATATGGTTCTTATCTTTTCTTTTATTAATGTGATGTATCACATTGATTGATTTGTGAATGTTGAACCAGCCCTGCAGCCCAGGAATGAATCCCACTTGATCATGGGGAATAATTCTTTTTGTATGCTGTTGAATTCGGTTTTCTAGTATCTTATTGAGAATTTTTGCATCCATATTCATCAGAGATATTGGCTTCTAGTTCTCTTTTGTGGCTGGATCTCTGTCTGGTTTAGGAATCAAAATAATGCTGGCTTCATAGAATGAGTCTGGAAGTTTTCCTTCCTTTCTATTTTTTGGAACAGCTTGAGAAGGATAGGTATTATCTCTGCTTTAAATGTCTGGTAGAATTCTCCAGAGAAGCCATCTGGTCCTGGACTCTTATTTGTTGGGAGATTTTTGATAGCTGATTCAATTTCTTCGCTGGTTATGGGTCTGTTCAAGTTTTCTATTTCTTCCTGTTTGAGTTTTGGAAGTGTGTGGGTGCTTAGGAATTTGTCCATTTCTTCCAGGTTGTCCAGTTTGTTGGCATATAATTTTTCATAGTATTCCCTGATAATTGTTTGTATTTCTGAGGGATTGGTTGTAATAATTCCATTTTCATTCATGATTTTATCTATTTGGGTACTCTCCCTTTTCCTTTTGAGAAGCCTGGCTAGAGGTTTATCAATTTTGTTTACTTTTTCAAAAAACCAACTCTTGCTTTCATTGATCTCTACAGTTTTGTTTTTTTTTTAGATTCTATATTGTTTATTTCTGCTCTGATCTTTATTATTTCTCTTCTTCTGCTGGGTTTAGGCTGTCTTTGCTGTTCTGCTTCTATTTCCTTTAGGTGTGTTGTTAGATTTGTATTTCGGATTTTTCTTGTTTCTTGAGATAAGCCTGGATTGCAATGTATTTTCCTCTCAGGACTGCCTTCCCTGCATCCCAAAGCGTTTGGATTGTTGTATTTTCATTTTCATTTGTTTCCATATAGTTCTTAATTTCTTCTCTAATTGCCTGGTTGACCCAACCATTCTTTACTAGGGTGTTCTTTAACCTCCATGCTTTTGGAGGTTTTCCAGACTTTTTCCTGTGGTTGATTTCAAGTTTCATAGCTTTGTGGTCTGAAAGTGTGCATGGTATGATCTCAATTCTTGTATACTTATGAAGGGCTGTTTTCTGACCCAGTATGTGATCTATCTTGGAGAATGTTCCATGTGAACTCGAGAAGAAAGTATATCTGTTGCTTTAGGTGGCAGAGTTCTAAATATATCTGTCAAGTCCATCTGTTCCAATGTATCATTCAGGGCTCTTGTTTCTCTATTGACCATGTGTCTAGATGATCTATCCATTGCTGTGAGTGGGGTGTTAAAGTCCCCTGCAGTTACCACATTCTTGTCAATAAGGTTGCTTATGTTTGTGAGTAATTGTTTTATATATTTGGGGGCTCCCGTATTCGGTGCATAGACATTTATAATTGTTAGTTCTTCTTGATGGATAGACCCTGTAATTATTATATAATGCCCTTCTTCATCTCTTGTTACAGCCTTTAATTTAAAGTCTAGTTTGTCTAATATAAGTATGGCTACTCCAGCTTTCTTTTGACTTCCAGTAGCATGATAGATAGTTCTCCATCCCCTCACTTTCAATCTGAAGGTGTCCTCAGGTCTAAAATGAGTCTCTTGTAGACAGAAAATAGATGGGTCTTGTTGTTTTTTTTTTTAATCCATTCTGATACCCTATGTCTTTTGGTTGGAGCATTTAGTCCATTTATACTCAGTGTTATCATTAAAGATATCAGTTTAGAGTCATTGTGATGTCTGTAGGTTTCATGCTTGTAATGATGTCTCTGGTACTTTGTGGTCCTTGCAACATTTCACTCACAGAAGCCCCCTTAGGATCTCTTGTAGGGCTGGTTTAGTGGTGATGAATTCCTTCAGTTTTTGTGTGTTTGGAAAAACCTTTATCTCTCCTTCTATTCTGAATGACAGACTTTCTGGATAAAGGATTCTTGGCTGCATATTTTTTCTGTTCATCACATTAAAGATTTCCTGCCCTTCCTTTCTGGCCTGCCAGTTTCAGTAGATAGGTCTGCCACTACTCTTATATGTCTACCTTTGTAAGTTAGAGCCTGTTTATCCCTAGCTGCTTTCAGAATTTTCTCTTTATCCTTGTATTTTGCCAGTTTCACTATGCTATGTCATGCCAAAGATTGATTCAAGTCATGTCTGAATGGAGCTCTCTGTGCCTCTTGGATTTCAATGCCTTTTTCCTTCCCCATATCAGGGAAGTTCTCAGCTATGATTTGTTCAAGTACACCTTCAGCCCCTTTCTCTTCTTCTTCTGGAATCCCTATTATATTGATATTGTTCTGTTTGACTGCATCACTTAGTTCTCTAATTCTCGCCTCATACTCCTGGATTTTTTATCTCTTTTTCTCAACTTCCTCTTTTTCTATAATTTTATTTTCTAATTCACCTATTATCTCCTCTGCCTCTTCAATCCATGCTATGGCCACCTCCATTTTATTTTGCACCTCATTCATAGCATTTTTTAGGTCCTCATGACTATTTCTTAGTCCCTAGATCTCTGTAGCAATAGATTCTCTGCTGACCTCTATTTTTTTTTAAGCACAGTGATTAATGTTATGACTGTTATTCTAAATTCTTATTCTGTTATATTGCTTAAATCGTTTTTGATAACCTGGTTAGCTGTCGCTACTTCATGAATTTTCTTTTGAGGAGAATTCTTCTGCTTCGTTATCTTGGGTAGTCCCTGTGGTGGCTCCAAACTGCAGGGCACTTCCCATGTGCTGTCTGGAGTAACATGTGTTGGTGGGCGGGGCTGCAGTTAGACCCGATGTCTGCCCCCAGCCCACTGCTGGGGCCACAGTCAGACTGGTGTGTACTTTATCTTCCCCTCTCCCAGGGGCAGGACTCACTGTGGAGTGGTGTGGCCCCTGTCTGGGCTACTTGCCAGGCTTGTGATGTTGCTTTGATGGAATCTGGCATATTAGCCGAGGTGGATCTGCAAGTTGCACAGGGGCAGGAGGGGCAGGCTTAACTTGCTTTGTCTTCAGTGGTCCCCTGCGGGAGGGGCCCTGCAGCACTGGGAGGGAGGCAGATCTGTTAGAGGGATGGATCCACAGAAGCACAGCATTGGGTGTTTGTGTGGTGCAAGCAAGTTCGGTGACAGGAACCAGTTCCCTTTGGAATTTCGGCTGGGGGATGGGAAAGGAAGATGGCGCTTGCCAGCACCTTTGTTCTCCCTCTGAGTTGAGCTCTGTCTTCTGGGGCTCAACAACTGTCCCTCCCAGCATCCTCTCACCCTCCCCGCTCTCTAAGAGCAGAGCTGTTGACTTTTAACATTCCAGATGTTAAGTCCTGCTGGCTGTCAGAACTCATGGAGTCCAGCCCCTCTGCTTTTGCAAGGGGCTCTGCCTTTCCGGGCGGGCTGCCCCTCCACCACCCCATTTCCCTCCCACCAGTCCATGTAGCACGCACCACCTCTCTGCCCTTCCTACCCTCTTCTGTGGGCCTCTTGTCTACGCTTGGCTCCAGAGAGTCTGTTCTGCTAGTCTTCTGGTGGTTTTCTGGGTTAGACATATGTGGATGGGATCTAAGTGATCAGCAGGATGAGGTGAGTCCAGCGTCCTACGTCACCATCTTCCCAGGTCTCTCAACCCCTATCTATTCTAAGGAGTATCAGAATGAGCATCTTTGTAACAAAGATTCTGATTTTACAACTCTTCTCACAGGGGGGCCTCATAATACAAGACATGAAGGGAGACCAATAGGAAACCTTATTAAGATTGTGGTAACTGTTAGCACTCTTCTGCCTGTCCACAAAGAGAATAGCATGTATGCCTGTGTGTGTGCATGCACACATATGTGCACATACACAGACACACAAATGAGTGCTTTGTCTGCAGGGAGTCAAGGCACAAGGCACAAGCCACTACCAGAACCCAGTCTCCTGTAAGCAATAGAATAAGAATATTCAGTGAAGACTTGAACTTGTGGCTGACAGCTGTCAATCAGTCTTAAACACAAGCTAATCTCTCTCTCTCTTCCAACAGAGAGGCTCTAGCTCCATGCACATCTGTCTTGCCAGTTACTGTGTATTTCCTTAAGGCCATCATAAACAATAAAAAGGGCTCCTGGTAAGTTCCATGGAGGTCAGAAGTAGTGGCTAAGCAAATACCCTATGAGATGTCACCCAGACTTCTCTCCCAACACATACCCTGTGAAATGCAGATGGGAATAGCTCAGAACCTGCTTGCCCTGTTAGTTTCTAGCCCATCAAGGGGGGAATATAATAAGTCAATAAGATGGGTTTGGATGAAAGACAGCTCTTCAGCCACCAGCTATGTAATCTTGGGCAAAGTTTGTTACTTCCTTGGGTCTGATTTTCCTCATTATTTTTTATGGCAGTAATGAAGAATAATAGGGCAAGAGTGTTAAAATCTTAGCATAGTGCCTTACTTTTAGAAGTAACTCACTCCTTTTAAATATATATGTATATGCACATATGGGTATACATATATATAAATCTAAAACTGACAGCAGTTGGCTCCCTGGAGGGAGGCAGGTTAGTCCTAAGGCTGAGAGACCTTAGAATATAGATGTGGATTTCAGTGAAACTTGCTCTGTGCCTCCATGGCAAAGCCACACCCCATCCCTACTTCCAAGGGTTTTCCGTGACTGTGACTACTTAAGGGATGGGGAGATTATATAAAGATTAGAGTGAGTCAGTCACCTTCTAGTGAGTCAGAGTGGGAAGGAAGCTGAGGAAGAATCCAGCAAGCCTGATGTGACCTTGTGTAGGTGAGGAAAATGGAGGCCCAGAAAAAGGAAATAATTTGCCCAGGGTCTCACAGGGGGGCAATGACAGAATGAAGATAATAACTCAGGTCTCATGACTGTCCAGTGCTCTTTATTTGAAGCTACAGTGCCTCCTAAAGCCCACTGAAGGTGAACCCCATTGTCCCATCAGCCCTTGGGGCCTGAGGACATTCAAGCTGAAGGCTGCCTGAAAGGCTGAGGAAAGAAAGTATGGTTACCTTTTAATGTTACCAAAAAAGGAGATGGAATCAGTCAGTCTGGTACCTGATAGCTGGCATAAATATTCTAGAAGAGAGGACTAGATGCCAGAAGCTGGGAGTCAGATGTCAACAATGACTACTCTCTGCTCCTGGGCAGCACCTCCAGATGACACTAGCCCTTCACACACACACACACACACACACACACACACACAGTGCCAGATGGCACCACAGTGGCCCAGGAGGAGTTTCAGCAGACTGGGACACAGACCAAGCCTGCTGTATCTTCAGTGCCAGACATCTGTGATTCCCCCAGGAATTCCAGACAGCCAAGACACATGCACACACATGCAGAAAAAGGTAGAGTAGGCCACACTGGGCCACACCCATGGGCAGGGCTCCCACTTAAGATTCCCAGTGTCTAGAGCTGGAGCCTAGCTGTGGAGATCCATCACCAGCTGGGGTCCCCTGAAGCATAGCAGCTGGCAGTTGAAAGAGGTCTTCACTTTCCCAGGGGGCCTGTGGAAGAAGAGGAGAGGGAAGGGCAGATCACCACTACCTGTCTGCTTGAATTTTTAACCCAGGCCTGGAAGTTTTAGTGGTTCTCATTTTATAGCTTAGAAAAGTTAAGTTGGTCAAGGTTACTCAGTGAAAAAGGGAATAAGAGATTTGAAACCAGGTTTCTTAGGCTTCAAAGCAGGTAGGTGTTCTTTTTCCTCTGCCACACCACCTTTCAGGGGATTTCTTTATTTGAAATACATAGCTGTATTCTTTTCCGAGGAAGACGCACATCCTTCCAAGCACCAGCATCAGACTGTCTCCCTCAGGTCTCAAGGCTGTGGCCAGATGTCCCTGCTGTAATGCAGCAGAGTCCTGGAAGAAGCTACTGGGACACAAGAACAGCGGTTGGCCATCACATGAGTGAGGGTGACCCTGTGGGCATTTGTGTCTGTGTGTTCAGGTACCTACGAGTGTGTCAGTGTACGGCCACATCTTTGAGTGGGACTGACAGCATGTGACTATGTGTCAGTGTGTGGTGAGCTGTGAATTCCTGTGAGGGATCATGAATGTATATATATGGGAATACGTGCAATGGTGTGTGAGCATGAGTGAGTGTGCAAGAGTGACTATGCACAGGGATGATATTCAGCAGGAACATTCCAGCATACACCGGTGTTGCAGACTCCATGGTGGAATATTAAAACCACTTCAGTAACAGGTGGCAAACTGTCACTGCACCAACTCCCCTGCCAACCAGCATTCCTGCCACCACCCAAGCTGCCCCAGACTCCTCTACACATTGAGAAAGTAGGGGGTCCATGACCATTCCATCACAATTCTGGAACACTGCCCCAGAGTTCTCTACACACTGAGAAACTGGGGGGCACATGCTTATCTCACAAGGGCTTCTGGAACACTGCCTCAGAGTCCTCTGCACACTGAGAAACTATGGGGCCCATTCCTATCCCATCAGGGCTTCTGGAACGCTGCCCCAGAAGCCTCTACACACTGAGAAACTATGGGGCCCATGCCTATCCCATCAGGATTTCTGGAACGCTGCTTCAGAGTCCTCTACATACTGAGAAACTGGAGGGCCCATGTCCATCCCATCAGGGCTTCTGGAACGCTGCTCCAGAGCCCTTTACAAATGAGAAACTAGGGGGCTAATACCCATATCATCACGATTCAGGACACTGCCCCAGAGTCTTCTACACACTGAAAAAGTAGGGGCCCATGGCCTATCCCATCAGGGCTTCTGAAACACTACCCCAGATTCCTCTACACACTGAGAAACTGGGGGCTCATGCCCATACCATCAGGGCTTCTGGAATGCTGCCCCAGAATTCTCTGCACACTGAAAAACTAAGGGGTCCTTTCCCATCACATCAGGGCTTCTGGAACGCTACCCCAGAGTCCTCTACACACTGAGAAATTAGGGGAACCATAACTATCCCATCAGGGCTTCTGGAACACTGCCCCAGAGTCCTCCACACATTGAGAAACTAGGTGGCCCATCCATGCCAATCCCATCAGGGCTTCTGGAACGCTGTCCCAGAGTCCTCTACAAACTGAGAGACTAGGGGGCCCATTCCTATCACATCAGGGCTTCTGTAACGCTGCCCCGTGTCTTTTACAAACGGAGAAACTAGGGGCTCAAGCCCAAACCATCAGGGCTTCTGGAACACTGCCCCCAGAGTCCTCCACACACTGAGAAACTAGGGGGCCCATGCCTGTCCCATCAGGGTTTCTGGAACACTGTCCCAGAGTCCTCCGCACCCTGAGAAATTAGGTGACCCATGCCCATCACATCAGGGCTTCTGGAATGCTACCCCAGAGTCCTCCACACACTGAGAAACTAGGAGGTCCATATCCAAACCATCAGGGCTTCTGGAACACTGCCCCATATCCTCTACAAACTGAGAAACTGGGGGCTCATGCCCATACCATCAGGGCTTCTGGAACACTGCCCCAGAGTCCTCCACACACTGAGACTAGGTGACCCATCCATGCCCATCCCATCAGGGCTTCTGGAGCTCTGCACCAGCTTCTACTCTCAATACTCAACATCAGTCTATGAAGATGTAAAATGTACTTTGAATAACAACCCACTTTGTGTAATTTACATGAAGGTGTAAAAACAAGTTGAGGCTATGGGGGTTTGTGTACATGTTGGCTTTGCCTCCCCAGTAGATTGGTGGGCTGCACATTCTGGAGAGAGAGGATGCAGGCTTTAGGCTTCTTGTAGCTCCTAGCAGGGTCAGAGCTCTTCTTGTGTCACAGAGAATGTTGGCAGAGGGACAGAGGTTTCCAAGTTTGCAGCTCAGCTCCACTACCTACAGCTATTGTTACTGCAAGCAAAGAGGGAGCTTGTCTGAACCTCAGTCCTCCATCCATGATGGGGACGGCCATACCTTCTCCTATAGGGTGGTGTCAATGTGTGTGTTAGTGAGGACCTTGCTGCTGTACGTGCTTCCTCAGCTTGTCAGCCTCCTTTCTGGCCTCCAGGGAGTGTGGCCTGCCTCACAGAAACATGGTTGGCTGTCCAAACTGAGAGCTGAGAACCACTGTAGGTAGAGCTGCCCAGAACTGCCTCAGGAGCAGGACCCATTGTGGACAGGTATCAAACCACAGAAGATTCTGGAAGTAAAGGGAAACCACCAAATGGGGTACTTATGCCCTAAACTAAATCCTGTTTCCTCCTATGAACACCCACTGTGATTCTTTTCTCTACTTAACTGGATCTGTCCTTGATCCTGAAATGTTCCCTGCACCTTCATAACTTTGCATCATTAAAGGTCTGGAGCCCACGTCCTCCGGTGCAGAAATAGGTGAAGGGTCCTATTTGTGGGCTTCCTGCTCCACAAGAACTGACAATAATAATAAAAGCAACATCTAACAGTCATCAAACACTTGCTATGGGTCATGTTATGCTCACTATTTATTTAAATTCTCCTTGAACACCTCCCCCTTGCACCCCAAGAGGCGACTAATCTTTCCCCCAACCACACAGATGAGAAAAATGAGCCTAAGGATATTCCCTAAGTCACTGTGAGTCACTCAGCAGAAAGGGGGGGGTGGGTTCTGGGATCCAGACATAGTATGACAGTGACGAACGAAAAACTGTCAAGATGGTTCACACGTGAGCTCAAGTGTACGTGTGCTGATTATGGCAATTAGTAAGGAGAAAATTAAATGAAGCCCAGAGAGGCAAAATTCAATCTCCTGTTATGCTGTGGAGTAAGGGGGGGCAAGAGCCCAAATGAGAGAGGCATGGGGGAAGGTGACGTATGGGGGTGAGGAGGACACACTTGGAGACTGTGTTGATTGGCAGCTCTGAATGTGGGAGTGTTAAAGAGTTCACCTCATTTTCAAGGTGTTCTCACTCTCTCTGTCTCTGAATTCCAAGAGCATGAAGTGGTGCCTAAGTCATCACATAATTGATGCCACCCTGACATATTGTTCCTTGTTTCACAGAGGTCTTCTCCCAGGGATTGCTGGACCCAAAGGCCCAGAGCCCCTGTTCTCTGTTTTTATAGCACCTCTCATGTTCTGCACAAATAGGAGGGAGGTGCTTACTAATGTGCTGATGGGTTGGTAGGGTAGGGGGGGAAAGATGGATAAATAGGTGAGTGGATGAATGGAGGAGAGACCGCTGAAAGGTGCAGAAGGAGTCTCAGGGACGAGGAGCAGCCCAGCCATGCAGGCAAGCAAGTCTCAGAGCTTTGGTCTGGAGCTAACTCTGTGTTCTCCAGGGTCTGTAATGTATGTTGGGGATAATCCAGACTTTCAATTCATGATAGTTTCCTCTCTGCCTCCTTTTGGGTATTTCTGCTGGCTCTTAGTGACTGCCCTGGAGCCCAGAGACATGAAAGAGAGACAGGTATAGGAAAGGAGGTTCAAATCTGTGGACCATTTTATAGGAGCGGGGTTTGGTGGAGAGGGATAGAGTAGGTAGTGGAAACAATAGGAACTAGCAGTTTGGATTCCTTGTAGGTTTGAATTATCTGGTTACCACAATCAGATAATGTGAAGAACCAAAAGTGGGAGGGCAATAGGGGGAAATAGCTCAGGGGAATCCCCAACTGAAGAACAACTGGAGGCTCTGATTTTAATCACATGTTGACAATGGATATAGTGTGTTGAGTATACAGTGTGGTTGCATAGATTTTTCCCAATGGCACATTTGGTTAGCTTGGAGAAAATTTGGTCTTCTCTTTTATTTATGGGAGAAGTTTAAAGCCTTATTCTCAATTCCTTTGGACCTGGAAGCCCTTGGAGTGTATTCTCTGAAATATAATTTATCTGCCTCAGTCCTTCTCCTCTGCTAGGTAGTTCTTAGTTGATGGGGGGGGGGGGGTTCCCTTGCTCTTTCTCTGCTGCCAAGGATGCTTTTTCCTCACACATGTTCTCCAGTTGGGAATCATCTCCCCCTGGTTCCAGCTGTGCTTTCGATTTCCCTGGGTGTGGGGTGTGTCTCCATGCTGCAGAAGTGCTCACCTCAAATCCTTATCTTGGCAGGACCACTGGAAATGCCCCACCGCTCACAAGTACATCCATACCATGCCTGCTGCTCTGCCCACACCCACATGCCCAACTCCCTAGGGCTCTGCAGCAAGGGCAGGATACAAAACCTGCAGGATGTAACACTGTTCAACAACAAAAGAATCAGACTGAAACATTTGTGCCAGACGAACTATGTTTAATTGTTTGGAAAACAGGAGTGAAAGAGGGAGGTGGTAAGAAAGGTGTCTGGCCTGCTGCCCAAGCTTCCGAGAAGCAGACGGTGATCCGAGAAGCAGACGGTGATATAAATACAAGTCAGTAGGGATGGTTACACAGTTAAGAACCAGATCCTTGTCTGAGGTGGAAATTGCAGCTGATAATTAATAAGAGGTCGAGATTGAAGAAGCCACCTCCTGGTGCTTGAGGCCAGAAGCTGGGGGTGAGTGGGGTTGACAGCTGGCTGTCTGAGAAAGGGGCATTGAACTTCATGCTGCTGTTTTCCCTGGAGGTTCCGCCTCTGGTTACATGCTGGGGTCTTACTTCTGCTTGGACTTCTGGCACTGCTGAGGGGGTGGGCATTTCTGTTGGCACTTGGGCGCATAAGACTCCTTGCACTTGGGTGGAGGCTGACAAGGCTGCTTGGTTTGCTGAGGTGGAGGACAGCACTGCTGGGGTGGGGGAGCACACTGCTGGGGTGGGGGAACACACTGCTGGGGTGGGGGAGCACACTGCTGGGGTGGAGGGCAGCATTGCTGGGGGGGAGCACACTGCTTCTGCTTCTGCTGAGACATTCTGGGTTGATGCACAACTGGAAACAGAAAAACACAGAAGTGAGGAGCACCCTCACCACAGAGATACTCTGGGCCCCAGGCTGGGTTGGGGGGGGGACCTTCTGCCACATTCACATCCTGCTCTGCTTCTACTTTGCCTTGGTGGCTTCACAACTTAAGGTGTGTGTGTGTAAATGTGTGTGTGAGAATAAGTTGTGGCTAAAAGTTTGTAAGTCATTTGAATTCTTTCTGAGACAGAGAAACATGGAAGGAAGGAGGTAGGAAAGGAACAGGAGAAAAAGGGAGAAGGGAAAGAGGGAGAAGGAAAGACATGGAGGGCAAGAACAAAAAGAATATACTTTTATGGCAAAACTATGGAATGTGCAACAGGATTGCCTGGGATCAGAGTCCTGGCTAATCATTAACCTGCTGTGTGACTTTCAGCAAGTTACTTAGCCTCTCTGTACTCACATCTCTTAGGGTTGTCGAGATTAAATGAGTACATAAAATACATACATATAAACATGCATGCATACATACATGTACATGTGTGTGTGCACACCTGCAACCGCACAGAGTACCTGGCACATGATGAACACAGCATAAGGATTTTGATTTATTAAATAAATTTCTAAAAGCAACTCTTTTCTCTAAGAGAATTATAGAAAAGAGGAATCTAGAGACAAAATGTATCTTTTAGCTTGACTCTTAACTACAGTTGAAGAAAATGGACCTCAGAGAGGGAAGTAATTAGTTTCCAGTCACACAGCACAAGTGGGTGTAACAGTGGTCTTCAATTCCCAGACAGGACCTTGCCCCTGTGCCACATCATCCTGTCCCTGCTGTTCTGTGCTCCTCGGGGTCTCTGCACCCCTGTCCCCAGTGCAGCCTTCTTCTCTCCCACCCTATAGTTACCTTTTCCATAAAAGGCAACTCTGCCAGCTGCTATGTCTCATAGCTGGCACACCCGCTCCTTCTACTAACCCCCTTTCAACACCTGGCAAGACCCGACACCCGTAATACAACCAGCAGGATCCTCAAGGCACCGGCCTGAGGCTTTCTTCTCCCATCCCAGCCCAGCCCCCACACCCCTTGGCTGGATGGCTTGCAGACCGCTACAGGTTGGTCCCCAATAATACAGAAAAGAGAGATGCTAAATGAGGTCTTTCCGGCCAACCACCCAGAGCTCCAGCCCAGCTCCCAGCCAGGTTGGGACCACATGGAGCAAGGCTGCAAGCAGAGGCACCGCTTTGCCAGACTTACCCAAGTTCTCTTTGCCAAGAGGCTGGAGTGTGGAGATGCCAAAGGGTTTGGGCTGCCCTGAGCCTTCCCACCTTTTATACATCTCACATCCATGCCCGAGGCCATGAGATGGCTTAGGATTGGAGTGTCCTAATTAGTCCCTTCCTCAAATTTCAGGTTTTACTCACCCCTCCAGGGCTGTCAGCCTCTCTCGTGGCATGGCAGGACTTGGGGTGATGGTGCCTTTACTCTGGCCTCCGCCCCACCTCCCTGTCACTTTACAAGGCTGGCTGCCTTGGATTTCCAAACCCACTCGTGACTTTTGACTTAGAACCTTGGCATCTGGGAGGGTCCTAAGCAGACATTCAGGACAGTACTGGTTATGGGGGTGTGAGGGCAGGGTTCCGGGAAGTTCTGTTTGGCAGAGAGGAGGGGGTGGCCTGGGTGGGGTATGCAGACAGCATTGTCTTCAGGGCAATTCAACAACTGAGGAGGTGAACGGCTCTCTGGGAAGCCCATTACACTCAGCAAATGCATGACTTTGACTTAACCTGGGCTCAGAGCCACATTCAGCTTGAACTGGTGGAAAGATAGGGCAAGCGGCTTTGGTTTTGTGTCTATTATTATTTAGGCAATAAATGAGGCCTGAGTCCTCTGTCCTGCCTTCTATTGAAAAAAACATTAGGCTCCATTCAGGGGAACCAGGTGGTTACATTAGACAGTACTTATGTCTCATCTTTTTACATATATATGTATAAGTCACCCAGACTCTGGGATTCCCAAGGAAGTGATTATCATAAGGTGGGGGTGGGGGTGGGGAAGCCAAGCATTGACTTAGACTGAGCTTCTAGAGGAGTCACCTAGGCTGGTCTCAGGTTCTGAGCTGCCAGGGCCCTATCCCAATTCTTCCTCCCTACTCCTGTTAGAGATCCCAAGACAGAGAAGGATGACATAGGGCACAGACCTTGATGCCCTCCATACTTGAAGATGGAATATCTTTGAAACAACCCCAACAAATGTCCTGATCTTTACCGGTGGGTGACATTGGGCACTTAATGTCTTTGAGCTTCAGTTTCGTCATTTCCTAGGGAGATAACCACACCAACCTGCTTGTTAAATGGCTTAAACTGCACAGCATACATAAAGTACAAGTATTTGGCACAGAATGAGCATTCCACAATTGTTGGGTGCTCCGGAGTTGGGCTCTGAAATAGTAGGCAAGACACACTCTTGGAAGCATGGAATATGTAATTGCAAAATTTGAGGGCAAGTAGTGGCACTTGCCAGCCAGTATCCTAAGACCTTGGCTGAAAGAAATGGAAGTTGGCACGCTGGTGGTGAGGGTGGTGTGTTCAAATCTCAACACAGAATTTAGCTGTAGCTCTACTGAAAAACTTAGACTATCCCAAGATCTTGGGAAGTCAGACTGTAACACTAAAGACACAAGGTTTGGAAATTGATGGTCTCTCTCCAAAACATGGTCCTGGCAGGGTGGGCACAGAACAAGTGAGAGAAACTGAGAGGAATCCAGGGGGAGAAATCCTGTGGCCTGGTGTCACTCTGATGGAAGCAACCCTAGAGAGTCTTGGAAAGGGATTTCAGCTCAGGTCCCTAATAGCAGAGAAGAAAGGCCATGTGGGGAAGTTATCCTGGGATGGCTATTTATTCATCAAGATGGAGTACACCTCCATGGGGTGCTGGGCACTGTGCTGTGCTGGGCCAGTGGTGAGGAAGGAGGGGCCAGGCCCTCACTGTTCCCTAAGGCAGTGGGGCATGGGTTTCCTGTGTGGCAGATCTACCTCTGTGTATTGGGCCTGTGTACATGGGAAAGGAAACAAAAGTGCAAGTCCTCTTCTCCTCCTCCTCTTTCCAATGTTTATAGATCTTTTCTTTTTAATTGCTGTATAGCTGACATACAATGTTACATTAGTTTCAGGTGTAAAACGTTCAACAAATCTATATGTTAAGCTATGCTCACCACAAGTGTAGCTACTATCTGTCACCATACCATGCTATTACAATGCCATTGACTGTATTCCCTATGCTGTGCTTTTCATCCTTGTGATTTACTCAGGCAGTAACTAGAAGCCTGTACCTCCCACTGCCCTCCACCCATTTTGCCTATCCCCCACCCCACTCTCTTCCTTCTGGTTTGTTCTCTGTATTTATGGACATGTTTCTGCCTTTTCTGTTTGTTTGTTTTTTTCATTTGTTTTGTTTCTTAAATTCCACATGAGTGAAATCATATATAGTATTTGTCTTTTTTTCCTGTTTTATTTCACTTAGGATATTACCCTGTAGGACCATCTATGTTGTTGCAAATGGCAAGATCTCATCTTTTATTTTTTCTAAAGTTTATTTATTATGAGAGAGAGAGAGAGAGGGAGAGAGCAAGGGAAGGGCAAAGAGAGAAGGAGAAAGTGAATCCCAAGCAGACTCCATGTTCAGTGCACAGCCCAACCCTGATCTCACAACAGCAAGATTAGGACCTGAGCCAATATCAAGAGTCAGACACTTAACTGACTGAGAGCCACCCAGGCTCTGCTCATCCTTTTTATGGCTGTGTGATATTCTATTCGTTAGCAATAAAATATTCTTATATACACATACACACACCACATTTTCTTTATTCGTTCATCTGCCAAAGACTTTTAGGTTTGTTCCATATGTTGGTTAGTGTGAATAGTGCTGCAATAAACATAGGAATGCACGTATCTTTTCAAAATAATGCTTTTATTTTCTTTGGGTAAATACCCAGTCGTGGAATTGCTGGATCATATTTTTATTTTTACTTTTTTGTGGAGACTTCACAATGTTTTCCACAATAGCTACAAGATTTTTCGATTGCTTGACTTAGATTAGCTGAAGAACTAAAATCCAAATGTCACTGAGTGATGCCTGTGTAGCTAGGGAAAGTATGAACATCAGCTAATTCATGAGTTTTGGGTGTTAAATTATGTCAGTCTTTTCTTGCAAGGGTCCTGACCACACCAGACAACTACCTCAAGAATGTATTACACAATATTGCTTCTACCACCAGAAGACAGAAAAGGAATGGATAATCTAGAAGCCACCAATAAAACTAATGCTTATTCTGGGCATGTGGAATGCCATTATTCACTAGGTTTCATGAGCATCGCTTTCTGTCTGCCTGTCTCTCTCTCTAGTCCTTTTTCTCTCCCTCTCTCTCTCTCTCACACACACACATGTTGGTCTCTCCCACACTCTACCTCTAAGTGCTTATGGGCCTATAAGTCCAGTTCTCAGTAAAGTTGATGTGATAGAAGCTGGTGCGTTCCTACTAATTTCCAAAGCATGTGTACATACTACCTACCATTAGTCTGTATCTAGCAGACCGATGAACCCTGCTTTCTTTGTATGGCTCCCATCCTCTAAGGCTTCGAATGACTTTAGACGACATTTCTGCCCCGTTAGGTTGTCCTTGGTGTTCATCTCATCCTCGTTTTACGTGCATGAACATGCACATGCTGGGAAGGATGGGGATGAGAGGTGTATACGGGGGGAAGGAAGTGAGTGGGGAAACTTCCAGGATGTCCCTGGCTTACAAAAAGACACTCATTTGCTCAGTTTCTAGTGATGGGCACCTGTTAGCACATTTAGCTTGAGAAGAACCAGGAACTAGCTTGGTAGAAGGGCAAGGGGATGACTGGATGATCCAGTCAGTCATCAAGTGTGCAGGAAGCAGACACCATGCCCAGTATTCTGGGGGCCTGGGACTGTGGGACCATAGGCCCAACCCTCAAGGAGGGTTTGATCTTCTTGGGGAGATAAGGCCAGCTCAGTGTGACAGAGGAACTGGAGCGGGGAGGCAGGCCACATGAGTCAAGAGCCGAGGGATGATAAGGAATAAGGGTGGCACAGAATTGCTGAGTTGCCATCACCCCTATAGTCTGGACCGCTGTTGACAGCCAAGCATCAGGGAAGACACGAGCAGCTCCAAGATGGTGGGCTCCTTCTGGGCACAAACACTGACTTAATCTTTGTACCCTGGTACCTAGCCAAGCTTCTGGTTCAGATTTAGAGCTATATAAATTTATGTGAGATGAACAAGGACATTAGAGGCAAGGAGATATGGACCGACTAAACGGGAGACGTTATGTGGTATTGGGGTAAAGAAAGTGACCTGCCTGGAGTGGGTGACCAGAGCAGATGAGCAGCAGCCAGGCCTATGGAGGGAAGACTCACCAGGACAGCAGGGATTTCAGGGTGGAAAGTGCAGTGAGGCCTGGGCTCTGGTTCTTAACGGTCAGATGTGACACATACCATACATTTAAAAAAAAATTCTATTGACTAGCATAGGGAGGTAGAAAGGCATTGGCTTATGTTAAGAAGGCCTTGGTATACTTCTGGTTCTGACAGTAATAAGCTGTGTGTGTTTGGACAAGTGGCTTCTCCTCTCTGGGGTTCAGATTTTCTATTTGGTGAAACATGATAATCTCCAGAGCCCTTTCCAAACATAAACATGTTATGACTTTCCCATAGGGAACGGGGAACCAGAGGGTGGACACGTCTGAAAGCCTAGGTTGGCAGGAGGTGAGAGTAGGGCCTGGGGTGGGGATGACAGAGCCAGGCGGCCAGTTGGTAGAGAAGCAATGATAAAGACCTGACCTGAATACGGAGGACTGCAGGGCTGAGGGAATGGAGGGAGACAGGGGAGAACTCAAATCAAACACTGTGATCCTAAGAGATAGAAATGGGGCTGGGAGCAGGGCAGAGAAGACCAGAGTGCACTTCATACATGCATCTGTGCCTGAAGGATGTGGAGGAGCTAACTGACCATGCACTACATGCACACAGCTGTGCAAAACTGTGGTACACACTTGTGAACACCAGAAAGGAGGGAGATTCCATCTGCTGGGCCTGCAGGAACCACGGGAAGCTCAGACAAGGAAGCTCTAGGTCCCTGGGTGCAACCCTCCTTCCTGGTAGCAGGATTGGGTCAGGGGGCAGGAAGCATTCCAGACTGAGAGGCTGGAGCTGGAAGGAGCCTGTTGCACAAGCCCGTCACACAAAACATTCTCGATTCTTGGTCCAAGGACAGTGCCAGCGCTAACACTCTCAGCAGGCCACCAAGGAGTGACAGAGCCTTAGCACACTTTGCAGAGTGTGGTGTAAGACTGCGGAGCTCCATTGCTTTGGAAGGTCTTGTTTTCTGTTTGCTCTCTTGAGACTATGCACTTTCCAAAACCACCTATTTTAAAGTTAGCTTTATTTGTTCAAATTATAGTAATTATAAAGAGCCTTTGCCCTTACTTGGAAAAGTAAAAAGTTGGCCCTCTGTGTTGATTTTGTCATTTAAAAAAAAACTTTAGTTTTAGTGAACTTCGAACTCCTGGGTACCATGAAACACGGCCCATCCAGTTTATCACTAAAAAAATGGAAAAGGTGAGGTAGACAAAGGAAGTGACTTACTTGAGGTCACATTTTATAAGATGCCCGAGAGAGGACTTGAACACTGGGTTTCTGACCAAATCCCAAGCCAAATCAAACAAAACAAAATAAAATATAACAACCAAAACCAAACAAACAAATGAAACAGGACTTTGGCCAGGGTCAAAATGTCAGCAGGAAATTCCCCTCCTCTCCTATCTGCTCCCTGCCTTACACCCCCCTTACAGCCAGGCCTTTGTAATGATGACAGGACCAGGCTTGTGTGGCACTCACACTGTCTTTTCCCAGACTCTCCAGGATACTGTGCAAAGCTCTGGCCTGCCCTGGTCATCAGGAGACATGCTGTGGCCTGCACTGTGACCTCACTGAGATGGAATTCATTCTCTCTTGCCTTCATCCAGCCTCTCAGATTGGAGGGGATTAACCTCTTCAAACCACCTCTTCCTTCCTGACTCTGAGGAAACCCCTTAGTTGTGACAAGTAATTCATTTCCAAGGTCTCCATGCTGGCTTTTATCCACCAGACATTTCCATGCCCAGAAGCAATGCTTTCATTGTTATGATAGGGATGCTTTGCTGCCCCAGGGAACTGAACTTAACTTTGCTCTTTGTGGTCCCAAGATGTGGAATGAGGGCCCTGAAATTTTGAGGATCCACAGGAATCTGCCTCTAGGTTCCTGGTCTCGCCTGGTGGCATTACTCATTCCTGTGCTTCTAATTACCACCTTTACAGTAATGACTTGGGAAATCTGTATTTCCAGACCAGGCTTCTACGTAGTGCTTCAGATCCATGGGACATCCAGTCACCTCCTCGATATCTCCATCTGGTCTCATTGGTCTCAACACCAGTTCCAGAACTGAACTTCTCATTGTGCCCCCTGCTCACTCTTCATTTCGGTAAACAGGACCACCAAGGACCCCTACCATACACCCAGAAGACCTGACCAGAAACCTGGCACCACCTCTGGTCACATCCCACCACTCATCAAGTCCCACTGATCTACCATCTAGATATGTAGTGTATGCCACACACAGTGTAGATGATTTTAAGAAGCCCCTCCCTGGTCAGATCTTTCCTGATTGCCAAAGATATCCCCTAACCCATTTCCCTGTCTTCAGTGTCTCTAGTGCAAACTGTGTTCTACACAGAAGACCAAAATGATCGTCCTGAAAGGCAAATGTAAAAGAATTTCTTGTCTTTGGGAAATATACACTGAAGTATTTTGGAACAAAGATTACCACATCAGTAGAAAACAAAACATAGATAGATAGATAGATGATAGATACAGATATACAGTTATATAGATAGATATATATCTATATACATATAACATATGCATGTGTATCTATATGTATACCAGCTTTATATACATATATCAAAATATGAATATTGATACACATCTCTCTCTATATACACATATATATATCTTCTTTCTGAACATACATACATGTCTGTATATCTCTCCATATAAATACATACACATGCATACACAAACAGGGGGTGGAAAAGAGATCAACATTCGGGAATCTCAGTGAACCTGTGTGGAAGGTATCCAGAAATTCTTTGTGTTGTTTTTGACACTTTTCTGTAACTCTGAAATTGTATCCAAATAAATAATTTTTAAATAAACACATTTTAAATGTAACGAACCTGTGTCATTTTCCTACATAGAAGCCCTCATAGGTTCCTCATTGCCTCTATCTACAGGGCCGAATCTAAATTCTTATGCAACATAGCCTGCACACCTCTTCAGGTTTATCTCACCACTCCTTGGGTCATGCTTCTGTCCCAATAGGAAAAACCTTCACGTAGTTTCTGGCAGACAATGTGCTGTTTCTCATTGCAAAATTTTTGCTCACATGATCTTTCTGGCAGGAATCCCCAACACTCATCTGCCCCTTTCCGTCTACTGGGTAAGTCAGAGAAATGATCAAACACATAGAATGGTGGATGGAGCTGAATGAACTTCCCATTTCCTCACACCTTCTTCCCTCTGGGTGACTATGGTTTGTTCCATTTTTTGTTATGGATGGTTCCCCTCACCCTGGAATACAGACAAAAAGGATTCTTAATTTTTAGTGGGTTAGAGGCAGATGTAGAAAACTTGAGGAGGGCCTCTGGGGAAACCAAAGTCTCCCAACAGAACCCCTGGATCTGTGGTTTTATCTCTTGTCACTCAAGGAAAAGGACATTTGTCATGCAGTCTGGTCCTGCTCCTCTCCTGATTCTCTTTAGAGACAACTAAACCTTCAGCCAATCTCCTCTGAAGTTCATCAGGCAACTTTAAGCTGGAGCCAGAGGCTCACATCTGTGTGTTTGCAGGGGTAGGGGCAGGGATAAGAGGCAGACAAGATGAATCTTTCCTCCACCAAGAAGTGCACCACACTTCACCCTGGCTTTAGAGATACCAATCAGTTATCACATCTAATTTTAAAAGTACTTGTGATACATCCCCTTTCCAAGAAAGAAGACATTCTGTTAAGGTCCCATGGATGGGGAGGAAGGACATCCACTGTTCTGGAACACTCAGATCCATAGAATGCAACACCTGCTTGCACATTCTCCGAATTGTCAGAGGACCCTAGAGCTGAAGACTGCTGTCCTTCAGTAGCATTTAGGAGGCCACAGTGCTTTCTCTAGGTTGATGAAGACTAAAGGGAATTATGGTTATAAACCATCTTATTCCTCCAGACTGTTTCTCTTTCTGTATTGTTCAGGATCAGAGAAATGGGCAAATGAGAGAAACTGAAACTGAACTAAAGAAAACAGAGGCTAAGTTTATCTCTATATTAACGAACTGACCACAGCAGAGAGGAAGAGAGGGAAGGAGAAATGAGTGTGTACACTGAGCCTGTGGATGTTGGTAGAGATTCTATGCAATTTTAGAAAGGAAGGAAATATTTGTTTTTTGAAGGACACAATTTCTATCTGTGTGGTATCATCCATCTCTATCTATCTACCTATCATCTATCTGTACCTACATATGTCATAATAAATGTAATTTAAAGAAATTTTGCTCTCAGTGTTAATGGAAATTTTCCTTGGTATTTTTCTATTGATCTTAAGAATTTACTTGCTTTCTGAGGTAACTTTTTGATATGATACATAAATCTGTAGCTAAAACATTTTAGCTACAGATATATGGAAGTCTATTAATATATGACAGTTTATCTGTGTAAAATGTATTTTTACAATGTTAAAATATAAGTTACTCCCTGGTTCTTAAGATTAAAGAGAAATGCATTAAATAATAAGCTTGAAATATACTTCAATTTAGGCAGAAAATAATCAGTCAAAAAGGCTGGGGTATAGTCTTTCAGCATTAATGCTCATGAGACATAGCAATGTTGCAAAGTGTAGAAGAACAGATACCAAGTGTGGATCCCAAGAGCCGCAGGTCCCACTACTCCTGGCTCTTTCCTGGGTAACTTCCTTCTGTTCTTAGCAGTAAAGCAGAGGCTGGGTAGACAGAGGCAGTGAAGAACTCTTTCCCTGCCTCCTCCTCCTTTTCCATGCATAATCTTCAGCTGGGATAGTGCTGGTGAGTGGGTGTGTGGAACCCAGACAGGCAGGTATCATGTTTGTTTCCCGGTAGAGATATCAGAAACTGTGTCTGGAATTCTGAGTCATATCAAGGCTCTTTAAGGATGCATCTCTCTATTTCTTGTACTACACACACACACACACACACACACACACACACACACACGTATGCACCTTTAGTTGTTCCCCACTACTCTGCAGGGACTCTCTTTGTGTTCAGTGTCCTTTGCTAGGCACTGAGGGAAGTACATATAAATAAAATGCATCCCTAGTTGTTTGCTAAGGACCTACTGTGTAGTTAAGAAGGAGTTGGGTACCATTGAAAATGGAAGGAGTATAAAAAGATCCTATCCTCAAGTTGCTTAGAGTCTAGCAACTGGAAAAAAAATGAAATGCACAAAAGGGGAGCTCAAATTTTATGTACATATAGAATCCTAGGTTTCTATTGATAATAGGATTGTGGACAGAGAAATAAGACTCGCTGAGGGAGGACAAGGCCCAAAGACTCTGCTCAAGAGAGGAAAATAGAATTGCTGCAAGTAGGGGGGAATGGGTGTGGTGGCCAGTGTTGCACCTATGCATTTCCCCATCACCATGTGGGTCCAGAAGGAGCAGCAGCAGGGCTAGATGGTAGGGCTGGCATTGGCCAAGGACCTCATGGATGTTAATAAGAAGGCCTTGACAGCGATGGAAGACTTGTCCAGGCTGCAGAAGGAGATAGGTGGTAGAAACTCTAGAGGCTACAATAAGTATGTGATGAGAGTCTCCCAGAGACACTGAGTCCAGACCTGTAGTGACAGAGAGAAGAGAAGTACTGTCTAGCCTGGAGGCCAAAGCTAACTTGTTAAGAAACAAGTTAGTGCTCTTGGAAACGAAACTTAGACATCCCAAGAGGGAAAGGGTGAATACGTAATGAGAAGTTAGCTACCTCCATTTTAAATGAATAATATCTAATATTTTGAGGTTCTAATAGAGTAGAAAACAAATACCCTTGAAATATAAAATTCAAATGGTATCTTCTTCATAAAGCCTTTCTCATGCCCAAGAAATGTGTCCTGTCTAAAGATAGACATTATTTCTCACATCCACAGTCTTTCCCACATCTACTAGGATATATAGAATGTCCCTATTGGTTATTGAGACACTTGGGCATACAATTTGTTAACTTCAATAGTGTTAAATGCTTGAGGACAGACCCACAAATGTTCTCCCCCAAATTAGCACAGAGTCAGGCTCCTTACAAGATCCCAGTAAATATTCCAGGGACTGAAGTCATGTTGTTCCATGGATGAAAGCAGGGGCTGAGGGAGTTGTTGTTTTGGAGAAGAGTAAACAGCAGTCTTAAGGAACAAAGCAACCAGATATCAACTTTCCAAGGCTCCCTAATCACAAGCTCAAATGAATGTGGGGCTAAATACAATAAATGTATATTGAATGAATGGTTTGAAAAGAAGGTTATGGGAGGTTGAGCTGAGAGAGACAGTCATGTAGGTAATATCTTCTTCACCCCATATCCCAAAAGGGACATATGCGCGCACACACACACACACACACACACACGCATACTTGCCGACTTAGGTGTGTAAAGAACTTTTGTGTTTACAGATACATCTGTATTCCCAATCAAGGAAGGGTATAAGTAGAATGGTATCTACATGATGCAAGTTCCAGATTTGCCTCTCTGGGCTCCTCCTTTTGTTGTGAGGCTGCTCTGGAACATGGGTCTATGTAGGGGTGTGGTCTTGGATGCCAATGACATTGAGTGGCTCTTTGCCTGGTAAGACCGCCTCAGAATTGTAGGGAAGGTGTGGTGTAGAGACAGAGAACTCAGGCAAGCCTAAAAAAATATACGCATTCAACATTTAGTGAGCATCTATTATGTTCTAGTCATGGAAGTAGCACTGAGAGATAAACAAGACATTTCATCTGCTCCACAAGTCAGCAGAACTACATCAGAAAACAGACTGAATAAATTATTTCAACAGTACCTAGTAAGTGCTTTGGTGGAGTTACTTGGAGGCTGTTGTAGAAGTAGGGAAGGACATGAACCAGCCATGAAGCATCGTTAAAGGCCTCCTACAGGAGGGAGGTCCTGCTCAGTATTGTCTTCTCAATGAACTCATGGTGAGTGCAGGTCAAGGATGCCCTCCCTTGTCCCCCAGAAGTTCCCTGATTTGAGAGAGAACTTTATTCATCACTCTGGCTCAGAGAAGTCTTCTCCTCCCACCTGTTTCCTCCACTTCCACCTAACTCCATGGAAAACCATTCCATCATGCTACCAACATTCTCACAAAAGCCCAAAGAAGACTGAGAATTGGGCATCTGACCAGAAATTGGTCTGATGCACTGACCAGTTTCCAGACTCATAAACTGTGTGATGGGGGTCCCTTCTTGCTACACCTCAAGGGTTTTTGTGAGACCTAATTAGGTGGGGAGGGCAGGAATCATCAAGAACACCCCATACCTGGAAAAACTCTTTTCACAGAGAGTCAGTGTGCTTGCAGCAGCAAATACTACTTATTGAGTGCCTACTTTGCACGGACCACTTCCTGAACACAAAGCAAACAGGGCACAGCAAAGCTCACACAGGCTCTTCTTCCTCAGGGCTGCCATCTGGGGTGTGTGGGGGCAGGAGTGGAAGATAGATGATAAACACATACACAACCAAGAAACAATAAGTGAATAACATCATTTCAGGTAAGGCATGAGGGCTATGAAAAACTACAACATGGTGATGTTTAGTCAGAGTGTTTAAGGAAGGCCTATGTGAAGCAGGGACATTGGAGCTGGGCTCAGTCATGGCAAGATGGTCGTGCAAAAGTCTGTGGATAGAGGCAGACCAAGAGCAAGTGCAAAGGCTCTGAGATGGGGATGGTTTTGATGTGTTCAATGAGCATCATCTGACTAGAGCATATTACATGAGGAACAAGTGAGTTCAGGGTACTGGGCAGAGACCATGTTCTATAGAGTATGGGACTCTGGAAGAGTCTGAGCTGGTAGTGAATTGATCTGAGTTTTACATGAAAAAGGCCACTCTGACTGCTGTTGGAAAGTGGCTGAGCCAAAGCATAAGTCAAGGTTCCTATCCTTTTCTTATCTTGGATCCGTATCAGAACCCAGAAAGCATATTTTTTATTCTAATTTTTTTTTTAATTTTAAACTTATCTGTGAAGCTTCACAGCTCCTTGGTTTCTACCAAGTTTCAGTAGGGGAGCAGTGATACATTTATTGATACTAAGGGTAGGTCTCTGTACATCATGACTCTTCTGGGAAAGTGCCTTGATTTTAAAAGTTTGTTTATCCATCTGAGCACATTTGGCCCTGTTATTTTTTTTTATTTTTTAAAATGTTTTATTTATTTTTGAGACAGAGAGAGACAGAGTATGAGCAGGGAAGGGGCAAAGAGAGAGGAAGACACAGAATCTGAAGAAGGCTCCAGGCTCTGAGCTGTCAGCACAGAGCCCAATGTGGGGCTCGAACTCATGGACTGTGAGATCATGACCTGAGCTGAAGTTGGACACCCAACCGACTGAGCCACCCAGGCGCCCCACATTCTGCCCTATTAGACCACTGACTCCTATTTGAGAAGGCTGTCACTATAGCAAGTGACCTCTTGCTCAAGGAAACTTCTCTCACTGCCCTTCCTGTTAATCATCTCAGATTAGCCCTACCGTACTTGTTAACCTGGTCTTCATCCGGGCCTCCTTTTTTAGCTTCTCAGAGTTCTGGTTGCTTTGGGGTGCTCCAGAGTTCAGTAAGGGCCACACAGTGCTGCTGGGTTCTGTCTTACCATGTGGGTATTTACACTTCTTATTTTGTTTTCAGCCATTCCATGCCTACAGCAGGAGATTCAAGAAAGAACACAGTAGGAAGAACAAAGAACATATTATCAAGCCAACCAGCCCTTTCATTTTATTTCTCTCTGCTTCCCACACTCCAGCTAAATGGAACCTCTTAATCCATTCACACTCACAGTGTTTCTCCCTCCCTCTCCTCCACTCAGTTCCTTCTGGAGCCCTCCTCCATCCCCTTTTGGTATCCATCTCTTGGTACTCATTCTTCAAAGCCTAGATCATATGGAATCTCCCCTAAGAAGGTGCTCTGAGAATCCACTAAGCCTCTGTGTGATTTCCTATCACTGATTCCCTGGAGCATTTGCATGGGAATGGGCTCTGGATTCACATATATCTGAGTTTGACTCTCAGTGACTTGCTGACTACTTTGGGTATGTGGCTTGTCCTCTCTGAATCTCAGTCTCCTTGTCTCTAAGGTAAGGAAGATAATCAGACATACATCATAGTGTTGTTGTGATGAGGAGATGAGATCATGCTTGTAAAGACATTGGGTCTGACCTATGGCCAACACTCAGTAAATGCTGGCAGTTATTGTTGGTAGAGTCATCTGTGCATTTGTCTTATACCCCTCCCTACTCTGAATTCTTCAGGACACAAACTGCCCTATTCATCACCGTTTCCATGAAGGTGTCTCAAGTAGTATTGATACCCAAGCTTTGCTTTTTGGAGCCTTCCTTGGATGGAGTCATTCTTTTCCAGGCCTGCACTGCTGCATCATGACACTAGAGGGTAGCAAGAGACCACAGGCACTTTGAAGACTGGCAGGTCATCTTGGATGCTCTTCCTCTTAGATAGCCTGTACCAGGCTCAATCCCAAGTGTGTCTTACTCCAATGGGCATCTTTTTAACCTCCACAGTGGTACCTCGCCTGGTCAGATTGTTTTATTTATTTATTAATTTGTTGTTATTGTTACTATTACCTAGTGGAGTGGTCCAAACGTTTGTTTCTGAGAGATAAGAGCCAGGGTTATTTTTCTTTGTGGGATATGAAGATATTAGATCCTGATCAAATGAGATATTGTGACATTACATTAACTTTTGCTACTGGAAATGACAATCTGGAGGAAATGCTTAGAACTAAAAGTAACATTAAATACAGAAAGCCAGAACTCATCAGATATGCAGTAAAGGCAACACAGTGAAAGAGAATGAAAGAGGTAAACTTTTCATAAACGTTGAGAGTTAGTGATCTAAAAATGTATCATAAGAAACTAGAATTTAGGACATTAGAATATACAAAGTTGATGTAAGAAGATACTAAATATAAAATCAGAAGTTTGTGAAATAGAAAATAAATATACAACAGAGGGAGAAGCAACAAAACTAAATTGACTCTTTTTGAAAACATGAACAGTAGTTAAGACTGAGAATACTGACCAGGGTAAAAAAGAGAAAAAAATCAATGCTGAAAATATAAAAGGAGGGTCATAACTAGAGTCATAGCAGAAATTACAATGTAAAACAAATTTATAATAAATTTTAAGTTGAAATGAGAAAGAAAAATTAGTAGGAAAATAGTTCAGTTGCTGTCAATCTTTTATTATTACCAGTAGTAGTACTAGTAGTAGCAACAGGGAGAGACTTTATTCAAAATGATAATTGTAAGAAGAGAGAGTAACTATTGCAATAGAGAGACCTCTCTAACAACTGTCTCCTGTCAGGCTTTTTAGATGCTTACAGTCTGAGGCCTTTATCCCCATCTCCCAATTTCTCAACCTCCCTTTTTGCCTAGGGGTATTGAGTTCTGGCAAGCACAGGGCTCAGGGTTAGCCTGACAGCACCTCACCTTAGGGGGCTCTTCTGACCCAGGGCTTCATGACTCCATGTATAGAATACTAGGAGGACCCTGCCTTATCATGTTGGTGCCAGCACAATGTGGAAGCATGAGGGAGGTAACATCCCCTAGGACACCACTGAGTATTGGAAGGCAGGTGTTCATGAAGAGACGATAACCTTTGGGTGCCTCAGGTTAGCAATTCTGACGCATGTCCTGTATGGTCCTTAGAAGCCCCAGAGTGGAGTTTAGCTGAAGGCGCCCACAGTAGCACTCAGATCAACAGCCCGCCCTTGGATTGACTTCTCTCTTGTTTTGTTTGATTTTTTCTAGTGCCCCCGAATTTGGCTACTTTTGGTCACTTCTCAAAGTAAACTACTTGTGTGCATTCTGCTGTCTTAGACCATACCTTTCTTGAGGGGAAACTAAGCTAAGGTATCTCTATAAAATGTATTAAAAGTTCTTTACTGGGGCGCCTGGGTGGCGCAGTCGGTGAAGCGTCCGACTTCAGCCAGGTCACGATCTCGCGGTCCGTGAGTTCGAGCCCCGCGTCGGGCTCTGGGCTGATGGCTCGGAGCCTGGAGCCTGTTTCCGATTCTGTGTCTCCCTCTCTCTCTGCCCCTCCCCCGTTCATGCTCTCTCTCTCTCTGTCCCAAAAATAAATAAACGTTGAAAAAAAATTTTTTTTTAAAAAAAATAAAAGTTCTTTACTACTCTTTACATTTTTAAGTTGAAATCTGGTTTTTATTATATATATATATATATATATATATATATATGTAGTTATAAAGGACAAATTTCTATATTGTCATTATTGGTATTTTTCAATGACTTTTTTTACTATCTATGGAAAATTTTAAACATATACAAAAGTGGACTGGATAGTAGAAAGAATCTCATGTATATCATCCAGCTTAAATAATTACCAAATTATAAGCAGTGTTGTCTTATTTATATCCCCAATCATTGCCCCCTTTGGGTTTTTTTTAAAGGAAATGACTCTTGTCATTTCATCTATAGATATCTCTAAATTAAGGACTTTTTTTTCTCCAAGCAGTTATGTTAAATATTATCATACCTTTAAAATATAAAAAAATTAATAATGAAATATCCATTCAGTGTTCACATTTCTAATTATCTCATTAGAGTCATTAATTTTTTTCAGAATTTATTTGAAATGTGATCAAAATAAGGTAGACTCATTGTTATTGGCTAATATGTCTTTAAAGTTTATTTTAATCCATAAGGTTCCCTGTCCATTTTTTTGCCTCCTTGAAATCTTCTATTGAAGAAATCATATTTGTCATACAGAGTTTTCATGGTCTGGAGTTTACCAACATCACCATTGGTATGGTATGGTATTACCATACCATATGGTATTACTTCCATTTGTTCATATTGTGATTTTTCTTCATATGACTGCCCTTGGACAATGGAGTCTGCTTTGTCCTCATATGCACAAAGTCTGAAGGGCCCAAGATTTTATGTCTACTTGGAATGACCCTTAGCCATTGGCTTATAGGCACTGGAGTGTGGAAGCTTGTCTCTCTTGCCTCACATCAATACATCTCTGAGTGTAGGGCTGTCTTTGTTGGGCCAGGTAGAAGCTACCCTCCATACATCTATTCCTAAAAGCAAACACCTACATGGCTTCATCTTCTTCCCAATCCTACTTCTACTCCCTTAATAGTTTCTCCTGGAAGAACTGCTTTAATAAATAACTTGTAAACAAATACTCACCTTAGGGAGTGCTGCTGGGGAACCCAGCAATGACAACCAGCTGTGGTCCCAGGAAGCAGAGACTGATGGTGGGATTCTGTAGTTGGCTTACTCCCTGGCCAGAGGATACAAGAAACCCTTCACTGTGGTAAGTGGAGTGTTAATTGCCCTTGGAATGTTGTAGCATTGTCATTATTATATTTTATGGTAAATTGGGGCAAGATACAGTGGATTGTCTTGTGCTGGCTTGTGAAGTATTTTTGACATTTGAGAACATATGAAGAAGTGGTAACCATAAAGACAATGGAATCGGTTGATTGTTCCTGGATCTTACTGATGCCTTAAGAAGAAAAAAATGACAAACTCAGGTCATCCATTAACTATCTTGGGACATAAGAACGTTGTTTAAAGACCCTCATCTCCTGCAGAGGGCAGATGGTTCTAAACACCGAGCCTAGGACATAATCGTGACCCTCATAGAAACCTGAATTTGTAGCACCCGCATGTTCCTTTTTTTGTTTTAATTGAAATGTTTCTGGCACACAATGTTACATTAGTTTCAGTGTATACAACACAGTGATTTCGTACATCACTCACCATAAGTGTAGCTATCATCTGTCACCATACAATGCGATTACAATACCATTGACTATATTCCTTTTTAAAACCAAACTTAAGTTTATTTATTTATTTTGAGAGAGAGAGAGAGAGAGTAGGGAAGGTGCAGAGATAGAGGGAGAGAGAGAGAGAGTCCCAATCAGACTCTGCACTGTCAGCACAGAGCCCGACGCGGGGCTCAAACTCATGAACCATATTATGATCTGAGCCAAAGTCAAACTCTTAATCAACTGAGCCACCCAGGTGCCCTTTGACTATATTCTTTATGCTACACCTTTCATCCCTGTGACTTGTTGATTCCATGACCAGAAGCCTATACCTCCTACTCCCCTTCACCCATTTTGCCCATTGCCCACTCCCTCCCCTCTGACAACCAATAGTTTGTTCTCTGTATTTATGGGTGTTTCTGGTTTGTTTGTTTGTTTTGTTTTTTAGATTCTACATATGAGTGAAATCATATGGTATTTGTTTTTCTCTGTCTGATTTATTTCACTCTGCATAATACCCTCTATGTCCATCCATGGTGTCACAAATGACAAGACTTCATTCTTTTTTATGGCTAAATAATATTCCATCATATATATATTATATATATATTATATAATATATATATGTTAAATATATATATGTTAAATATATAATATATATACTATTCTATATAATATTCCACTATATACACACACACACTCATACACACACATGCATATATGTGTGTATATATATATATATATACATATCCATTCATCTATCGATGGACACTTGGGTTGTTTCCATATCATGGATATTGGCTATTATTAATAATGCTGCAATAAACATAAGGATTTGTGTATCTTTTCTAATTAGCGCTTTTGTTTCCTTTGGGTACATATCCAGTAGTGGAATTATTGTATCATATAACATCTCTCTTTTTATTTGTATCTGTACTGTTTTCCACAGTGGCTGCACCAATTTACATTCCCACTCACAATGCATGAAGGTTGTTTTTCACATGTTTCTTATATCAAGAGCAGGGCCCTAGGGAAGAAATGGAAACATATTCACAATGTGCTTGATAACACTGAATTCCAGAATCCTTTGAATTTTCTCAGCCTGTAGAAATGGGCCACTTTCCTTGGATAGGTGATCTCAGTCCTCACGTTCCCATTGGGCCAAAGACTCTGAAGAGTCTCAGCAGAGCCAGCCGGGTTAGTGCTGGTTCTGCCTTATAAAAGAGAGGGATGGGAGAATTATTCACTGAAGAAGCTGCAAGCAATATATTCAAGTGCACAAGAGAATTTACCTGACAGAGAAGCTTGAGAATGTTAGACCTTAAGGAGAGGAATAGGAGACCGACTAGGACATTGTTTATTGATCTGGGGCAATAATTATGACCAAGTTCCTCAGAGATGGTCCTAATATGCTTCTGGGATGCTTGTGGGACTTGGAAAAAAATTATAAGGAAGGTGTAATGCCTGCTGAGAATATTGAGGAAAGGATAAAGTGTTTGAGAGGTGGATGTGCTAGAATGAATCTGTTATACAACCAAAACCCAGCAACTGGATATGTTCTTCAGGATAGCTTGAGAAACAATCCTTTTACTAAAGTTACAAAGAATGTACTGGTGAGGAAGAATCATCATCACTGAGAAGCCAGATAGTGGCTGTCCTCTGTAGTCTGGAGCTGAGGTAGGAAATATTTATTGAACTGAGCTCCATAGTCTTAGTGAAGATGATAGGATTCTGGAATAGCAGAGGATAGGTGGCATTAGTTAGCCATTAGAGGGAAGGGAGCTGTGATTACTGTCTTAGTTAGCAACATTGAAATGTCAGAATGTTCACCTGGGTCCCCTAACTTACAGGGATCTAGAGCAATGGGTGATAGAAAATGGTATTCTTAGGGACAAGATGGATGAGTAGGAATTAGCGAGATATATATATATATATATATATATCCATAAATATGGCTGATGTCAGCTGCCTCAAGGCTAAGTTATAATTCTTTACCTGATATTCAGTTCTGAGGCAGTTCTTAGATGCTGAACCCATTGATTGAAAGGAATACAGTCCTTTTGAGGAAAGACTTTATGACACTTCATCAAATATATACCATAGTGATGTATCCAATTATTTCCCAAGTAACTATTCTTTGGAAAGAGGGAAATATCCAGATTTTTTAAGGACTATTCGATATACAGTCAGAGCAGTGATAGAGTTCTGGCCCAGGTCCTTTTCCCAATGGGTCCAAGAGGTCCATGGACATACAGTGGCCATTGTTTTCAGTTCCTGTATGCACTGATGCCTTAAAGATAAGATGAACTTGCAGGATGAACATATTTAGGACATGGAAGTTTTCTCAGGATCAAGTGTTTGTTTCTTGATCCATAGAGTAAGAGCTATCATAATAGAAAGGCCAAACTGAAAGTCATAGCACTGTACAACTCCCCCCCCCCCCAACCTATAGATTGTAAATAAAAAACAGCACAACATCATCCTGGGCAAAGTGGAAGAGAATAGTGCCACACTCATAGTAGTCCCCATTATACACACCTATTTAATACACCAGTATAACCCCTCAAAAAAATCATAGGTATCATGATGAATGACTGTGGTGTCAATTTTATGTGTCACTTTGGAGGGTATTTACAAAGCTAAACATATTCTTACTAAGTGATCCACAACTATGCTCATAGGTACTTGCCCAAATGATTTGAAAATCTGTCTCTAAGACAAAAACGTCTACACAAAGATTTTCAGCAGCTTTATTCATAATTGCCAAAAAATTGAAGCATACAAGATGTCCTTCAATAGGTGAATGGATCAACAAATAGTGGTACATTCATACAATGAAAGATTAGTCTGAGACAGAAAGAAATGAACTACCAAAATATGAAAAGACATAAGTGAACCTTAAATGCATATTGCCAAGTCAAAGAAGCCACTCTGTAATGGCTACATGCTGTATGCTTCCAATTATATGACATTCCAGAAAAAGCAAAACTATAGAGACAATGTAAGGATCGGTTGTTGTCAGGGGTTCAGGGAGATTAGGGAAAGGTTAACAGGTGAAGCATAGGTGAGTGTTTTAGAGCAATGGAAATATTCTGTATGATAATGTTATGGTGGATACATATAATTATGCATTTGCCGAAGCCAATTGGATTTTACAGCACAAGTGAATCTTAGTTTATGAAAATTGAAAAAAATTATTTAAGAGGTCAAGACATTCTAGGGAAGAATGCAGACTGTGACAAGAGAATCAGTGTTATATGAAACAACCTCACTGGAGGGATGACCCCAGTAACTTTGGAAATGAGAGGGATCAGTAAACAGGCATCATCCCATAGTTGATAATGATATTTATACTCATGGAAAGGGGTCCAAGTTAATAATTCTAATTCTGCTATATGTGTATACTGGAAATGAATAATCAAAAAAACTAGATGGTAGATGGTGGGTATTGGGTTTCTTACTGTTGAAGTCAAAATTTGAAAGTGAGAAAGAGGAGGAGGCTAGAATGACCTATGGAGTAATGCATTACCATCAGAGATATCAGTGTGAACTTACGTTTACCTGAATTTAGTTACATATGGAACCACACACATACACACACACACACAAACACACACACCTTAGAATATACAGTATATTTTGTCAGCTGAGAGGTCCTAAAAGAAGTGACAAACCAGTAGCAATGAGCACACCACGTACCCAGGTCTTGGTTTCTAATATCATTCTTCATAAAATGAAAAAGAGATCCCTAAGAGAAATTATTGATTCTAGACAGAGGCAGAAAACATACAAGATGAGCCTAAGGCATTTTGTAGTTCCAGAAAGGACACAGGAGCTAACTGAAAGAGCTCACAATGACTAGAGCTGGAACAGTCTGAGCAACAAAATGAACTACTACTCATGTCCTTTGTCCATTTCTTAATTTATTTGTTTGTTTATTGATATTATGTAGTTAAGTGTTCTTTATATACTTTGAATGTTAACACTTTATCAGATACATGGATTGCAAATATTTTCTCTTTTCATTTCGTTGATTGTTTCTTTTACTGTGGAGAAACTTTTATAAATTCTAGTTGTTTATTTTTCTCGTGTTGTCTGTGCTTTTGGTGTCAGATCTAAAAAAAATCACTGTAGGGGCGCCTGGGTGGCTCAGTCGGTTGAGTGTCCAACTTCGGCTCAGGTCATGATCTCGTGGTCTGTGAGTTCAAGCCCTGCATCGGGCTCTGTGCTGACAGCTCGCAGCATGGAGCCTGCTTCTGAGTCTGTGTCTCCCTCTCTCTCTGCCTCTCCCCTGCTCACCCTCTGTCTCTGTCTCAGAAATAAACATTTTTAAAAAAATCATTGCCAAATGGGAGTGGCCAAGATGGCAGAACAACATGGAAGTTCTCTGCTTCTCTCATCCCTGAAATGCAGTTAGATCAGCATTAAACCATTTTGCACACCTAGAAAATTGATCTGAGGATTAACACAACAATCTGCATAACTTGAACCACAGAACTCAACAGGTATGCATCACGGAGAGGTGAACAGAGGGAGAGAGAAGCCATGGAGGGTAGGGAGGTGTAGTTATGGAAAGAGGACAGAGAAAGCAGGGAGAGTACAGGAAAAGCACTCCTCCCAAAAGTATATGGAGAGAAAGAGAAAGAATGGAAAAACCCATATGTGACTGAATACAAAAGGGAGAAAGGAGAAAGGAGAGGGTTTCCATACCATTAGGACTCTATAAACAGGGGAGAGCAGCATTGGAAATTCTGCAGCCCATTACCTGGTGGTGCTCTGGTGGGAAGGGCAAATCTCCAGAAGAAAGCAGCGAGGTCCAAGGGGTCCATGGGCCATATGGGGAGAAGCAGTTCCCCTGCTATGAGGGCATTTGGTAGAGGCCATATGGCCTTCCCACAGGCAAGGTCCCAGCAGACCCCAGAGAACACGATTGCTGGTATTGGAACAAAGATGCCAGGGTGCAGTGAAACCTGGAGCTGGTTGTGTGTTGTGTACCATAATCCCTGAACCGCTTCTTACACAAACTTTTTCTGGGACAAGCCAGCACCTGGCCACAATCTCTGAGCTTCTGCAGCAGCATGATCACAGGAATGTTCCAGGGGCAAGCTAGCACCAAGCCATTTGTCAGTGAGACCCTCTTCCAGGGGGTTGGAGAGGGTCTAAACCACAGGGCCCTCAGAAGTGAGGGGTTTGGAAACACAGCCCCATCTGAGATAAAATTCAAGTGGGAGGTACCACCTGCCAGGCTGACGGCTTGATCACAGACAGAGTACAAGTGGGAAGTGGACAGAAGCTGGAGACAAAGGAGGGGTGCTTGATGGTGGTGGGGTAGAGTGCAGAATTCCTGAGCCAGAGACTGAGAAGCTGGATGACATTATTTTCACCTCTTCCATGTATGCACACACACATGCACACATGCCACACGGATCCACTCCAGTAAGCTAAGCAGTGCAACCTAGTGGAGAATGGAGCCATTACACCAAGCCCCATCCAACTGTGCCAACCAAGCCCTAGAAGACCACCACAAGTCTCTCCACCTGCTTAGTGTACAGACTATAAAGTGCTTTGTAATTTGACCTCTAGGGGAAACTGGATGTAATTTCATTCAGATTTCATTCTGTTCACTGGTCCATCTATTCATTTTTCTTTTCTTTTCTTTTTCTTATACTTGGGTACAGAAGGAAAAAAGGTTATTTTTTATTTTCCGTTTTTATATAATAAAAAAAATTTACTATTTTTTGTAAATGTATTTTTTATTCTTTTTTTACCTTCTTAAATTCATTTTATTTTATTTTATACATTTTCTTAATTTTTAAATGCTTTCTTACTTTTTTCTTTTCTTTCCCTTTTTTCTCTATTCAATCAAGCTTTATTTAACAACCAGAGAAAAACATAACAAGACTCTAACTTCCTTTATTTTATTTTTTGTGTTGTTTTTAATCTTCTTAATTTTAATTTTATTAATTATTTTTCTTCCTCCAAAATTACAAAATGAAGGAATTCACGTCAAAAGAAAGAACAGGAACACAGGGACAGCCAGGGACTTAATCAGCACAGATATAAGCAAGATGTCTGAACTAGAAGTCAGAATCATGATAATGAGAATACTAGCTGGGGTTGAATAAAACATAGAATCCCTTTCTGGAGAGATTTAAAGTAAATCTCTGGAGAGATTAAAAAGTAAAATCTACTCAGGACTAAATTAAAAATGCTATAACTGAGATGCAATCTCAAATAATGCAATGGTGGCAAGGATAAATGAGGCAGAGCAGCAAATCAGCAATATAGAAAACAGAATTATGGAGAACAATGAAGCAGAAAAAAGAGGGAAACTAAGGCAAGGAGCATGATATAAGAATTAGACAACTTAGTAACTCACTAAAAAAGAATAGCATCCAAATCCATAGGAGTCCCAAAAGATGAAGAGAGAGGAAAAGGGGTAAAAGGTTTGTGCTTAAATTATAGCAGAATATTTTCCTAACCTGCGGAAAGATACAGACATCAAAATCCAAGACAGACTGAAAAGTCTCATTAGACTGAACAAAAACCAACCACCAACAAGATATATAATAGTCAAATTCACAAAATACACAGACAAGGAAAGAATTATAAAAACAGCAAGGCAAAAAAGTTCCATAACCTATAAGTGAAGGTACACCAGGTTTACAGCAGTCCTATCCACAGAAACCTGGCAGGCCAGAAAGGAGTGGCAAGATATATTCAATGTGCTGAATCAGAAAAATATGCAACCAAGAATTCTTTATCCAGCAAGACTGTCATTCAAAATGGAAGGAGAGATAAAGTAGTTCCCAGACAAAAACAAAACAAAACTAAACTAAAGGAGTTTGTGATCACTAAACCAGCCTTGCAAGAAATTTTAAGGGGGAATCTCTGAGGGGAGAAAAGAGGAAACAAAACAAAAAAGACCAAAAGCAAGAAAGACTAGAAAGGACAAGAGAATACCACCAGAAACTCCCACTCAACAGGCAACACAATGGCAATAAATTCATATATTTAAGTACTCACTCTAAATGTCAATGGACTAAAAGCTCCAATCAAAAGATATAGGGTAACAGAATGGATAAGAAAACAAAATCCATTCTATATGCTGTTTACAAGAAACCCATTTTAGACCTAAAGATGCCTTCACATTGAACATAAGGGTATGGAAAACCATCTATCATGCTAATCATTGCCAAAAGAAAGCCTGAGTAGCCATACTTATATCAGACAATCTAGGTTTTAAAATAAAGACTGTAGCAAGAGATAAAGAAGGGCATTATATCATAATTAAGGGGCCTATCCACCAAGAAGATCTAAAAATTATAAAAAATTATGTCGCCAACATGAAACACCCAAATATATAAATCAGTTAATCACAAACATACAGAAACTCATTGATAATAATGTCATAATAGTAGGGAACTTCAACCCTCCACTTGCAGCAAGAGACAGATCATCTAACCACAAAATCAACAAGGAAACAATGGCTTTGAAAGACACACTGGACAGGAAGGACTTAACAGATATATTCAGAACATTTCATCCTGAAGCAGCCAAATACCCATTCCTCTTGAGCACAAATGGAACATTCTCCAGAATAGATCACATACTTGGACACAAATCAGCCCTCAACAAGTTCAAAAAATGGAGATCATACCGTGCATGTTTTCAGACCATAACACTATAAAACTCGATATCAACCACAATAAAAAATTTGGAAAGACAGTGAATACTTGGAGATTAAAGAACATCCTACTAAATAGTGATCGGGTTACCCAAGAAATTAAAGAAAAAATTAAAAAGTACATGGAAGCCAATGAAAATGAAAATATGACAGCCCAAAACCTCTGGGATGCAGAAAAGGTGGTCATAAGAGGGAAACATATAGCAATCCAGGCCTTCCTAAAGAAGGAAGAAAGGTCTCAGATACACAACATAACCTTACACGTTAAAGAGTTGGAAAAGAACAGCAAATAAAACCCCAAACCAGCAGAAGACAGAAAATAATAAAGATTAGAGCAGAAATCAATGCTATAGAAAATTTTTAAAAAACACAGTAGAACAGATCAATGAAACCAGAATCTGATTCTTTGAGAGAATTAACAAAATTGATAAACCCTTAGCCAGTTTGGTAAAAAGGAAAAGTAAAGGACCCAAATAAATAAAATCAAGAATGAAAAAGGAAAGATCACTGCAGAAAAGGAACCAACACTGCAGAAATACAAACAATAAAAAGAATATTATGAGCAATTATATGCCAATAAATTAGGCAATATGGAAGAAGTGGACAAATTCCTAGAAATAAGTGAACTACCAAAACTGAAACAGAGAGAAATAGAAAATTTGAACAGACCCATAACCAGTAAATAAGTTGAATTAGTAATCAAAAATCTCCCCAAAATCAAGAATCAGGGACCAGCTGGCTTTCCAGGGGAATTCTACCAAACATTTAAAGAAGAGTTAACCCCTATTCCTTTGAGGTTGTTTCAAAAAATAGAAATGAAAGGAAAACTTCCAAACTCATTCTACGAGGCCAGCATTACCTTGATTCCAAAACCAAAGACCACACTAAAAAGGAGAACTATAGACCAATTTCCCTGATGAACATGGATGCAAAAATTCTCAACAAGATACTAGCCAACCGGATCCAACAATACATTAAAGGAATTATTCACCAGGATCAAGTGGGATTTAAAGCTGGGCTGCAGGGCTGGTTCAATATCTGCAAACATGATACTCTCAATAGATGGAGAGAAAGCATTTGACAAAGTATAGCATCCTTTCTTGATAGAAACCCTCAAGCAAGTAGGGATAGAAGGATCATACCTCAAGGTCATAAAAGCCATGTACGAAAGGCACTAGGGGTGCCTAGGTGGCTCAGGTGGTTAAGCGTCCAACGTCAGCTCAGGTTATGATCTCATGCTTCGTGGGTTCAAGTCCCACATTGGGCGCTCAGAGGCTGGAGCCTGCTTTGGATTCTGTGTCTCCCTCTCTCTCTTCCTTTTCCCCACGTGCTCTTTCTCTCTCTTTCTCTCTTTCAAAAAATAAATAAACATTAAAAAAATAAAGACCCACTGCTAATATCATCCTCAATGGGGAAAAACTGAGAGCTTTTCCCCTAAGGTTAGGAATACAACAGGGATGTCCACTCTTACCACTGTCATTTAACAGAGTATTGGAAATTCTAACCTCAGCAATCAGACAACACAAAGAAACAAAAGTTATCCAAATCATCAAGGAGGAAGTCAGACTTTCACTCTTCGCAGATGACATGATACTCTATATGGAAAATCCAAAAGATTTCGCCAAAAAACTGCTAGAACTGATTCACGAATTCAGCAAAGTTTCAGGATATAAAATCAATGCACAGAAATTGGTTGCATTTCTAGACACCAATAATGAAACAGCTGAAAGAGAAATCAAGGAATTGATACCACTTAAAGTTGCACCAAAAACTAAAATACCTAGGAATAAACCTAACCAACGAGGTGAAAAAACTATACACTGAAAACTATAGAAAGCTTAGGAAAGAAACTGAAGACACACACAAAAAATGGAAAGGTATTCCATGTTTATGGATCAGAAGAACAAAGATTGGTAAAATGTCGATACTTCCCAAAGCAATTTACATATTCAATGCAATCCCTATCAAAATAATATCAACAATCTTCACAGAGCTACAACAAATAATCCTAAAATGTGTATGGAACCAGAAAAGACCCTGAATAACCAAAGCAATTCTGAAAAAGAAAACCAAAGCTGGAAGCATCACAATTCCAGACTTCAAGATGTGTTACAAAGCTGTAATCATCAAGACAGTATAGTACTGGCACAAAAACAGACACTTAGATCAATGGAACAGAATAGAGAACCCAGAAATGGACCCACAAATATATGGCCAACTAATCTTTGACAAAGTAGGAAAGAATATCCAATGGAATAAAGAGAGTCTCTTCAGAAAATGGTGTTGGGAAAACTGGACAGCGACATGCAGAAGAATGAACCTGGACCACTTTCTTACACCATACACAAAAATAAACTCAAAATGGATAAAAGACCTCAATGTAAGATAGGAAGCCATCAAACTCTTAGAAGAGAGAGTAGGCAAAGACCTCTTTGTCCTTGGCTGCAACATCTTACTCAACATGTCTCCAGAGGCAAGGAAAACAAAAGCAAAAATGAACTATTGGGACCTCATCAAAATAAAACGCTTCTGCATGGTGGAAGAAACAGTCAGCAAAAGTAAAAGGCAAATAATGGAATGAGAGAAGATATTTGCAAATGACATAGCAGGTAAAGGGTTAGTATCCAAAATCTATAGAGAACTTTTCAAACTCAACACCCAAGAGACAAATAATCTAATGAAGAAATGGGCAAAAGACATGAATAGACGCTTTTTCAAAGAAGCATCCAGATGGCTAACAGACACATGAAAAAATGCTCAACATCACTCATCATCAGGAAAATACAAATCAAAACTAAAATGAGATACCACCTCACACCTGTCAGAATGGCTAACATTAACAACTCAGGAAATAACAGATGTTGATGAGCATACAGAGAAAGAGGAGCTCTTTGCAACTGCTGGTGTGAATGTCAACTGGTTTAGCCACTCTGGACAACAGTATGAAGGTTCCTCAGAAAATTAAATTAGCAATTTAATTTTATTCTATTCTATTTAATTCAATTTAATTCAATTATATTAATTAATATAATATAATTAATTCAATTAATTAATTCAATTAATATTCAATTTAATATATATTCTATTTAATTCAATTTAATTCAATTATATTAATTAATATAATATAATTAATTCAATTAATTAATTCAATTAATATTCAATTTAATATATATTCTATTCTAATGAATAGAATATATATATATAATGGAATATTACTCAGAAATAAAAAAGAATGAAATCTTGCCATTTGCAACAATGTGGATGGAACTGGAGGGTATTATGCTAAGTGAAATTAGTCAGTCAGGGAAAGACAAATATCATATGACTTCACTCATATGTGGAATTTAAGATATAGAACAGATGAACAGAAGGAAAGGGAAGCAAGAATAGTATAAAAACAGGGAAGGGGACAAAACATAAGACACTCTTAAATATAGAGAACAAACTGAAGATTGCTGGATGGGTTGTGGTTGGGGGGATGGGCTAAATGCAAGGGGCATTAAGGAAGATACTTTTTGGGATGAGCACTGAGGGCTATATTCAGGGAATGAATCACTGGAGTCTACTCCTGAAATCATTATTGCACTATATGTTAACTAACTTGGATGTAAATTATCAAAAATTAATTAATTAATTAAAAAAAAAAAACATTGCCAAGGTCAATGTCAAACAGCTTTTCCCACACATGTTCTTCTGGGAGTTTTATGATTTCATATCTTCCATTTAAATCATTAACCCCTTTTCAGTTGACTTTTTGTATGGTTCTAAGAGGCCAATTCTATTCTTTTTCATGTGGATGTCCAGTTTTTTTCCAACACCATTTCTTAAAGAGATTATGTTTTCCTATTGTGTATTTTTGGCATCTTTGTTGAAAATTAGTTGACCATGTGTGCATGGTTTTATTTATGGTTTCTCTCTTCTGTTCCATTGAACTATGTGTCCATTGTTATGTCAATACCATACTGTTTCCAACAGGAATATGAAAAGATGCCCAGCATCACTAATCAGCAGGAAAATGAAAATTAAAACCACAATGAGATATCACCTCATATTTGTTAGAATAGCTATTATAAAAAAAAAGTCAAAAGCTAACAAGTGTTGGCAAAGATGTGGAGAAAAGGGAACCATTGTACGCTATTGGTGAAAATGTAAACTGACACAGCCTTAATAAAAAATAATATGGATGACCCTCAAAAAACTAAAAATAAAACTACCATATGGTCCAGTAATTCTACTTCTGAGTATATACCCAAAGGAAATGAATTCCGTATCTGCACTACCATGTTAACTGTAGCATTAGTCACAATGATCAAGATATGGAAATAATATAAATGTCAGAAGATGCATGGATAATCAAATGTGATATATAACATATTATATATTATATTATATTATATTATATTATATTATATTATATTATATTTAGTGTACCATATAATTTTTCATGTAATAATATATATTATTTAGCTTAATACATAATTACTTATTCATGACCAAAAATGCTGAACTTGGAGAGTAGAATGATAATTAACAGAGGCTGGCATTTGGGGGAAAAGAGAGATTTTTTAAAAAAGACAAAAAGAAGCCAAGAAAAGAGAATGAATGGTGGTTGCCATTGTTGCGATTGGTTTGCAAGATGAAAGAGTTCTGGAGATGGAAAGTTGCATAACAAAATAAATGTAGCTAATGCTATTGAACTGTTGATGCTGATGTAACTGATGATGTAGTTAATGCTATTGAACTATTGAACTTAATAATTATTAAGATAGTAAGTTTTATGTTATGTGGGGTTTTTAATTTTTTTCTAATATTTATTTTTGAGAGATAGAGACAGAGCACGAGCAGAGGAGGGGCAGAGAGAGAGGAAGCAGGCTCCAGGCTCTGAGCTGTCAGCACAGAGCCCAATGCAGGGCTCAAACCCACAAGCCATGAGATCATGACCTGAGCTGAAGTCGGATGCTTTAACTGACTGAGCCACCCAGGCGCCCCTATGTTATGTGTGTTTTACCACAATAAAAAAGAAAAATAAATAACTATTGGATTATAAGCCAGAATATAAAATAAATATCATGAGTCCATACCGATATAAACAAGTGATTAAACATATAAACAGCAAGAAGGAAGAAACAAATTTCCTATACAGAAAATTCCAAACAATTTATGTTGATACTTGACACTCAGGACAGGACACTATAGATAGATGGGAGTCTTCATATAATGTGATAACAATGAAATTTTACCCCTATGCTCTTTCTCCTTAAAACCCCACAACTTAATTCTAAGCATAAGATAAATATCAGACAAACCCAAATTGAGGGATAGTCTACAAAATAGCTACTCCCTCAAAACGGTCAAGGTAAACAAAAAAAAGAGAAGTCTGTCATAATCATGAGGAGCCTAGGAGACAAGATGACTAAATATAGTGGGGCATCTTAGGTGGAATCCTGGAACAGAAAAAGACATTAGGTAAAAACTAAGGAAATCAGAGTAAATCATGAACTTTAGGTAATAATAATATATTAATATTATTTATTAATTGTAATAAATGAACTATATCCATGTATGATGTTAATAATACAAGAAACTGGGTGTGGAGTGTGTTGGAACTCTCTGTACTAGCTTCTCAACTTTTCTGTAAATCCAAAGCTGCTCTAAAATAAAGTTTATTTAAAAAAAAATCAAAACCTAAGACTCTAAAGGGAATGTGTGCATACTCTGAGTTTTTCTGGTAACTTCTCCCTTGGCCCCCAATCTTCCTGTCCAGTCCTACCCAGGATTCTCTTAAGTCTTGTCCTGTTGGGAGGACTGGAGTGTGTTCATCTTTAAGTAAGTACAGATGGCTCCTAACTTACTATAGTTTGACTTAGGATTTTTTGACTATGGAATGATGTGAAAACATTATGCCTCCAGTAGAAACCAAACTTCAAATTCTGAATTTGGACCTTTTCCTGGGTTAGCAATGTGTGGATGCTACTCTCTTGTAATGCTGGGAAGTGGCAGGGAGGCCAAGCTCCCTGTGAGCCACACAGTCACAAGGGTGAACAACTGAGACACTTATAACCATTCTGTACCCATACCACCTATCTGTTTTTCATTTTAAGTACAGAATTCAATAAATTACATGAGATGTTCAAGTCTGCATTATAAAATGGGCTTGGTGTTGGATGATGTCACCTAACTATAGGCTAATGTAAGTGCTCTGAACATGTTTATGGTGGGCTATGCTATGCTCTGATGTTTGGTAGGTTGGGTGTATTAAGCGTATTTTCATCTTACAGTATTTCCAACTTATGATAGGTCTAGCGGGATGTAACCCTACTGTAAGCTGAGGAAGATCTGTAATGAGTGCCACTGACAAGTGTTAACAGGAGCAATGAGGTTAGATCAGAAGTTTAAGTAGAATACCCTGTCCTCTGTGTCATGCGTGCAATGTGGGGTGTGTAGGGAGCCAGGGAGTAAAGGAGACCAGCTTGAAGGCCACTGCAATAGAGGAGGTGAGGAATGATCTCAGTCCAAGCTTGGGCGTGTTGCAGGGATAGCAAGGAAGTGGTCCTGGGCAGGGCCTGGGGAAGAAGAGGAGGAGGAGTGATCATGGTGTCTCTCTTGAGATGAATACACAGATGGTGGTATCACTGCCCCAGAAAGGGTACTTAAGGGGGAGACATGGCAAGTGTTGCCATGGGGTTGGATGGGGAGTGAGGGAGGCCAAGTGCCTTTCAGGTCTGTTGAATCTGGCTGCCTATGGACGTCTCAATATACCCCAGACATATACTCATTGCTGTGATAAAATAGCTTTGGGTGGCTTGAGACAACCTGCTTGCAATGATAGGGTTAAATAGTGAAAGGCAGGTGATTTGGAGCATTAAAGTAGAGTTTAGGAGAGAGAGTGTCCCAAGTCCTGATGTGACTGATGGCAGTAAAACTGGAGAAGTGTCATCAGGGTAATGACTGCAGTGGCCTTGGGTCTGTATTTCTACAGCCTTTTTGGCACTCCCATGATTACAGCAAGCCCAATCTTTACCTTCTTTAGTCACACTGTCACTTTCCCCATCAGACACCAGTCTTGAGCTTGTCTCCTCTTCTCACATTGCTCAATTCTGCTCCTATCACTTTCTTAAAATCTTCCTTAGCCAAGTAGACAGTTCATAAGATTCTTGGAAGCTATTCTACAGACAGAACACCCAGAAAAGGACAAGAACCCAGCTGGAGCCCCACACCTCCCTGGTGTTGTCTTCCCATGGTCGTCCCCGATGTGAGGAGATGAAAGGAGATCGGAGGCAGCGTGTGGAGCTTGGCCAGGGGCTAAGATTGAGCCTAGTGTGTGGTGTGAGGCAGTGCTGGAATGAGGTGGACAGATTCTCCTTCCCCCAACCAGAATAACTTGTCCCTGTTTCACGACCAGCAATTGGCAAACATTGATTTCAGGTACATGAGTGAAGTTATTTTTGTTTGGTTTGGTTTTGGTTTTGGTTCCTTTTAAGAAGTTGCTGAATGCACTGGGTGGTTTGGAGAACAGAATTAAAGATGTCTGTCCTCTTTTGGGAATTGGCCAAGAGAGTCCATTGCAACCATTGACTCAAGCACAGGTTCTTTACATGGTGAGAGACAGAGGAGAAAAGACAAAGAGAATACAGGATCCCAGACTTCCAGGATTTATTCTGTATTATTGTAAATACTCACAGATTCAACTATAATACTGGGGACAAAGTCAGAATTAGTGACAGAGGCCATGGCCACCTGTTGGGACTGAGCTCATTAGGGATGGGTTCTGGGCAATAACTTTCCCTTCTCCCAGCCCCATCAAAGAAACATGCAGAAGGACAGGGCTAGGCAGTTTCACAGATGAGGTGGGCCACCAGGCTGGGGACCTGAGGTAAGAGAGGCCACTGGCTCTCTTGTCACTTGTGTGGGATAGCCTGAGAGCCTCTGGGACTGGGGGTGCTTACTTATATTTTGGGGGGCCATATACCTCCTGCTTCTGCTGCTGTTGGTCTATGAGGGGCATGACTTCTCCCCTCAGTGGATGGACTAGTAGGGGCTCTTGGACCTGGCCAGGAGCTGGGACAAATGCAGGCTGCGTCAGTTGGCCTTCCTGATGCTCTGCTGGCTCTGGCTGCTGCTCTTCTGTCTTTTCCAGGTGCTCATTTCTCTTTGCTAGATCTCCATCCAGTTGCTGGCCCATGATCTTCTTCCCCTGTCCCAGCTGTTCCTTTTGCTGCTGCTTCCTTTGTGCTTTCTCCTGCTCCAGGTTTTTTGCTTCCTGATGTTCCTCACACTGTTCCTTTTGTTGCTGCTGCTGTATTTCCTGCTCCTTCTGCTGTTCCAGATGCTGTTCCAGGTGCAGTTCCTGCTCCTGTGACTCTTTCTGCTGCTGCTGTTCCAGATGCTGCTCCAGGTGAATTTCTTGCTCCTGTGGCTCTTGCTGCTGCTGCTTCTGTTCCAGATGTTGTTCCAGGTGAAGTTCCTGCTCCTGTGACTCTTGCTGCTGCTGTTCCAGATGCTGTTCCAGGTGCAGTTCCTGCTCCTGTGACTCTTGTTGCTGCTGGTTCTTTTCCAGATGCTGTTCCAGGCAAAGTTCCTGCTCCTGTGACTTTTGCTGCTGCTGCTGCTGCTGCTGCTGCTG
>NW_024412471.1:93261-136150 GCF_014898765.1 Herpailurus yagouaroundi
TTCCAGGCAAAGTTCCTGCTCATGTGACTCTTGCTGCTGCTGCTGCTTCTGTTCCAGATGCTGTTCCAGGTGAAGTTCCTGCTCCTGTGAGTCCTGCTGTTGCTGCTGCTGTTCTGGATGCTGTTCCTGCTGCTGTGAGTCTTGCTGTTGCTGCTGTTGCTGTTCCAGATGATGTTCCTGCTGCTGTGGCTCACATTGTTGCTCAGTCACCCCCTTCACGAGAGTTGTATGATTTTCCCCTTGCTCCTGGGGGACCTCCCCATGTTCCCCATGCTCCTGGGGGACCTCCCCTGGGAACTTAGAGGGCATCTTCTGGCACAGGGCAGGCAGTGGGGTTGGCTGTTTCACTTGCTCGGGCTGGGTATTGATGGGAGGGCAAACTGGCTTGAGGGGATCCTGACAGAGTGAGGGAGGCAGAGTCACTGGCAGAGTGTGTTGCTGGGACATCCTGGAAGCTGCTTTAACCTAAAAGACAGGAGGGGTCAGAGGGTGACTGAAGGCAGAGGGAGTAGATGAATCCTTGCAATCTGTAGCAGTGCCTGGTTTCTCAGCATCCCTTCTCTTACCTTGGGTTGGGGCTCTCCTACCCACTCTGGGTTGCTGTTCCCCAGAATCACAGAGTGGAGGGGAGGAGGGGGACAGCCAAGAAAGACCCTCCTGGGAACCTCTTGTTCCCAGAAAGAGCCAACAAAGAGGTCTGTCTTTGAAGTTTCTGGACAAGGGTCGGCTGGGTGCCATTTTTTGCCTAATCCTTGCTTCTGCCCTCGCTCCTTTTTTTTTTTTTTTTTTTTTTTTTTTTTTTAGAAAAAGAGAGTGTAAGCTGGGTCGGGACAGAGAGGGAAGGAAAGAGAGAGAATCCCAAGCAGGCCCTGTACTGTCAATGCAGAGTCGGACACAGGGCTTGATCCCAACCCACAAACCATGAGATCATGATCTGAGCTAAGACCAAGCTGGACACTTAAATCACTGAGCCATCCTGCCTCTGCCCCTACTTCTAATCTCCACTGACCAAGAAGGAGAGATGAGCTCTGATGGGAAGAGGTGAGTCCCTAGGAAGAGAGGGACTTTGGAGGACTCCTGAGTCCTAGAAAATCAGTGGTCCATGCCAGGGTCATGGCACATGCCTTGGACTGGTCGCATGACCTAGAATCTGCTTAAGTGTCACACTGAAAGGCTGCGTGTTTCTGAGCAGGTCCCTTAGCCCCTCTGGGCCTCAGATTTCTCCTCTGAAAAGTTAGCAGATTGGCCTGTTCCACTCCATAGCTTTCTCTCATGACCTTTGGAGCTTCCGCTGCAGCCCTAGCACCTGGGGGGTGGGGTGGGGTGGGGTGGGGTAGAGGGAAGGCCTGGGAGGTTCCTGAGAAGTGGAGCGAGTTCTTTCGAGTCCTGTACCTTTCAGTTGCATTTCCCTGCCACTGCTTTGCCTAGGTCTCTCCAATTAGAAGTCTTTCCCCATTTTTCAGTCCTCCATTCTGCAGCATAGCAAGAGCCACATGCATTTCCCTCAACCCCTGCCCACTGATGAAGGCACAATCACAGTCAGCCCAAGTAAGACAGTTCAGGGAAGAAATTGGCTCTACTCCTCCTCATCCCCATCTCCTCTCTCTCTCTCTCTCTCCTCTCTCTCTCTCTCCCCCTCTCTCTCCAAAACATCAAACCAAGAAAAGATGGTACAGGAGGGGAGCAGATTGCTCTCTGTTCTGTATTTCCATGCCGTGGCATATGTCTCTCAGCATAGTGACCTGAGTCCACCTGGAAAGACATGGAGTCCATCTGAATCCAGTCTGAGAGTGATCCACGCACCCATCCAGGCTAGCCACACAACCACACTCTGGTGTGCAGTGCCAGTCCCAGGGCTCCCAGCTAGTACTTACCAGACTCACAGTGGGGACAGCTGTGGAGGCCTCTAGTGCAGTGCTGAGCTGAGCAGGGGCCAGGGTGCCCTTATATGTTTCCCCAGCCCAGCCTCCTGCCCTGCTTGAAGAAGATGGACTGGTTTCACCACTCAAGTTGGTCAACTTCTTCCAGCCCTTTCCTGACTCATCACAGGTACCTGAAGCAGAAAACCCCCCAGGGTCCCTTTTCACAGAGACTCACAGAGGGCTCTGGGGACTCAGTCATTCCTGTGATACTCATCTGACCTGGGCATGGGGAGGTGAGGGAGGCATCTTGGGAAACTTGTCCCCTTTTTCTATTGCTTTGTGACTTCAGCCAAGACTTTTCTCTGAATATCAATTTCTTCACTTGCAAAACAGGGTCATTCTCACAATTAGACCTAGAGATTCATTTCCAAGGGCACAGAATTGAAAGTTGCATGCCTCTATGGGATGTTCAGGCCAGTGTATGTGGTGTCAAGGTGGAAGAATCACATCTCATGAGGGATGAGTTTGCCAGACCACTATCCCACAGCCTGTCTGCTCTCAGGAAATACCTATAACTCCGCTCTATGTGGAAATAAATCCTGGCTGGAGGGGGTCAGACTTTAGACCTAAAGAATCGAGTAGAAGGCTTGTAAGAGTCTTTTGCTATAACCTAGGGGCTGTCTAGGTCCCATGTGCAAGTGTGTAGTTACAGAAGTTCTCAAGAAAGCCATGTTCATAAATAATCCAAAGCATGGATGAATCCAGGCAAAGAAACAAGTATTAAATACACAATATATAAAATAATAAATATTGCTTTTTATGATTGCTTTTTATTGCTTTTTTCTACATTTTTTTGAAATGCATAATGGTTTTGATCAACACCAAATCATTCATTGCTTTCTCCAAACCATTCTCTAAAAATAGCTTAAACAATCTTTCAGAGTAAGGGTTGAAACTTATCCCTCCTCAATGCTGAAAGTGACTAGCTCATCTGGAATAAAATCCAAACTCACTGCTATGGTTTCAAAGGCCCTCACAAAGTGTCCTCAGTTCCTAGGACAAGTCCAGGGCTCCCCACCTCAGGGCTTGGTGTCTACTCTCTTACAGCCAGCAGGCTCGTCCAGGGTCTCTAACTCTTTGTGTCTTTTAGCTTCAGTATAAGTGTTGGGGTCTGCCAGAGAGCCTTCCTTGACTACCTACCTAGAGGCTTATCTTCTGGTTCACTTCATTTCACTAATAATAGTCGAGATTTGTTCACTTATTTTTTATCTTTCCCACTGGAAAATAAGCTCCATAAGGCAGGGGGGTTGCCTGCTGTGTTTTCTGCAATGTCCCCAGGATCCATCATAACCATCACATATATAAAGTGCTCTATAAGTATTAGTTGAAGGAATGGATGAATGGTGAATTTCACCACTTGGAGATAACCACTATTAAACATTTTAGCATTGTGTATGTGCAAATGTGTGTGTAAACAAAATTGAATTATAACATGCTCTTCTTTTTTTTTTAATGTTTATCCAGTTTTGAGAGACAGAGAATGAGCGTGAGCAGGGGAGGGGCAGAGAGAGTGGGGAGACACAGAATCTGAAGCAGGCTCTAGGCTCTAAGCTGTCAGCACAGAGCCTGACGCGGGGCTCAAACTCACCAACTGTGAGATTATAACCTGAGCTGAAGTCAGATGCTTAACTGACTGAGCCACCCAGGCGCCCCTAACATGACTTTCTTTTTAATGATTGGTTAATAGCTTATTTTGTGGATATCATTTATTTAAACTCTCTTCTTTACAACCTAATCAAAAGGAAATATTAGAATAATATGAAAGCAAATACTCATTTCTGGGGCTAATTGTGAGGAATATTCTGATTCCCTGTGGTTTCCTGACAGGCATCTCCTTCCAGCCCTATAAATATCTATTTATAATGCTAATTTTGCCATGCTCCTAGAGCTCAGTCTGGAAAAACTCGTGGAGGGTTCTCTGCCCCTGGAGTACCACTGTGTGCTCATGCCATCTCTGTTCTCTGAACCCACCCAGGACCTCACACTTCCTCCCCCATAGCATAGGAACTACGTTATCTGCTGGGGCAAGAAAAGCCCTCTTCACACCCTCTGACCTCCCCTTCCCCAGTGAAGAACTAACCAAGTATCCTCACATGGACACTCATGCCTTGCACTCAGACGCTGACCTCACATGGGAGGAATCGGCCTCTCCCCAGCCCTTCACAGTCAGTCCCAGGGCAGCAGACCCTGCTCAAGGAAGTCACACCAGTCTTATGGGTTTCTAGGGGCTCTTATCTGCCAGATCTGCCTCCCGCCCTCTGATTCACAGCATAATGAGAGCTTTGGGGGGAAGACCGTGTGTGTGAACCTTTGGTCACTGGGCAAAGCTAGGGTGTGGGGAGAAGGGTGGAGTGGGGAACTGAGGGAGTCCATGTGGGCAGGGGAGGGTTTAGAGAAGCCCCAGCCTGTTAGGGGCTCAGAGGTGCCAGACTCTGCCCTCAGACTGCCCCATTTAGGTGACAGACATACATGCATATGGAGGAGATTCAGTGTCTGTGTGAGTGACCTCATTGGCCCTGGGTGCACATGATGAGTCTGGGTAACTGTCCAGCCCCCGCCCAGTGTAATGAGTATGAGCTCATATCCCATGACACATGCAGAGGACTTGACCCCAGCTCTTCCCCAACCCAGGGAGGCTCCAGATATTTCTGTCAAAGAAACAGAAACTGGCTGGGTTCTCTTTCTCCCTAAGTGAGACAGCCCATTTGAACTGTTGCTTAGCTATAGGGGGAGGGAACATTGGTCACAGCATTTCACTGCTCTGGGGGCAGGATGTCAAGGACAGCTCTTAGTAAGCTGTCAGTATGGGGTGATGGCAGATGGTCCTAGGAAGGTGACTTGGACCAGGAGGTCCCTCATTCCCACTTTGGGTGGCCATGCCCAAGCTCTTCCCTGGTGAGGCAGTGCCCCCACTCTCTGAGGCTGCTAACTTGTCCTTCTTCCCCATAAGCCTCCTCCTCTGCCAGAGCCACTGCCACTAACATCATCTCTCAATCTGCAACCTGCACTGGTAGGATCCCCACGTGCCTGAGTCCTTACTGGCCTCCTTCATGGCCTCCTAAACCTGACCTTCACTCCTCATTCACCTCTTGTGTCCATCTGTTGTTCCAGGAGGAAACAAAGCAAGGACGAGAGATGAGACCCATAAAGGGCCAGGAGGCTGATTCTCCTTCCCCAGGGCTCTGGATTGGCTCACGTGATGTGCCCTGTTTGTCCCTGTTTGTCTTCCTCTGGCTTCCCTTCCTTGACCTGTGGGATTGCTCGTTCCCACTTTCATTCCCAGTGCTGATTGCTGTAGAAGGCAATGTGTGACTCTGCTCTTAGAACAAGAAGAGCAAAGACATGGAAGACTGTCAGTAGGGAGAAACAGAGATGCTTAGTGCCCTCCCCTCCAGCTGGCAGGTGCCCTTCCCCTTGGGCTCACTGTTTGGGAAATTGAATTCTTTGTGGTTGAATTTTGGCCCAGAATGCAGTGGCATGCTTGAACTAGAGGGGACTTAATGAATGGGGAAGGCCTCATCTGGTGCTTGGTGCATAGGAGCTTCCGAAAACAGCCAGGTGAAAGCAAGGGGGCCAGACCCCTCTTGTGACAGGTGAGCACTGAAGTCTGGAGAGGAGACATGAGCTGCCCAAGAGACTATAGGAGGTCTGCGATTGAGCTAGGTTTAAACCCACATGATCCTGATCTCCTTGTAGTGGGCTCTCTTCCCTACCAGCCTGCCTTCCCAGATGCCTGAGCATCTGATGGTGGTGACAGATTTCATTATGTAACTTCAGACATCTTTCAACTCTGTTTGTCAACCATTTACTGACTGACCCCATTGTGGTCAGTTCTGGGTTTTCTGGAAGAAGGGCCAGTCTTCCCTGGCTCAGATTCAGCAAAAATGCACTTGCTTTGACCCTTGTTAGTCCTGGGAACAGAAAGCTCTACTTCCTGGCTAGTATTGATGTATATTTTAGCCTAATACAACCTGAAGGAGTGTTACTTTTCAAGGATGGACACTGGCTTTGGGATAAGACAGGCCCGGGTTTGAATCTCACTGTACCTCTTGTTATCTGGACATGTCACATTTACTCTATGGCCCTTAGTTTCCTTTTCTATTAAATGGGGATACAAATACCTCCTTCTATTCCTGTGAGGATTTGGTGAGGTAATATATGTGGTTAGCACATAGACTGCACTGAAACTGACTGTTTTATTGTTGGGGGTCATGGCCATGTTTTCTGATAGAAGTCAGTGTGTTACCTGCCTAAATATAGAGTTTTAAGAATAAATGGTATTCCAGAGCCAACAGATTTAACCTTCTCATTTTGCCAGTGAGAGGCCTAAAGCCCCAAAGGCCCACAGTGCATGGGAGTGGCATGGAGACAGAAGTTAGGTCTCTGATTTCCCATTTGCTCCTTCTTGGGGTCAGTCTGCTCCTGGGCCTCTGGCAGTGCTTCAGCTTAGCCCACGAGATGATCTCTCTTGTGCACATGAGTCCCCATGTGGACCAGTTGTGTTCCCTTATGCTGGGCTCACTGAGAAATCCAAATGAGATTGCGTTCCTACAGCATGATAGCTCCTGGAGGGGCCTGGGGGCCTGTGTGGGAAGAAGACAGGCAGCCGTTTGGGTCTAACTTTGATGTGGACAACAAAAGGAATCCACTTCCTTTTATTGTGTCAGTTGAGAAGTGCACGGACAGCCAGAGATTGGTGACAAGGTCTCCACCAGCCACACAGAATGCAGATTATGGGCAAAGAACACGTGGGGCTGGAAGAGTGATAAGGCCACGGGTGGAGGGAATAGTGAGGGACATCACAGAGCAGAGACATGAGGCAGGTGCAGAACAAAAGGGGAGAGAGGGACCAAGTCCAGCTGTGCAGCCCTTGAGAAGGGTTGCCAGTGATCAGACAAATCAAAGAAGGCAGAACTTGGCCCCAGGACTTGGCTGACCTCCTGGCTTTACACTCTCCAGCCCTCTTCCTCCCCTGCTCGTTAGGGAGGATGGGGCACCAGACCCTGCATCAGCTACCTCCTGAGAGGAGTAATTAGTCTTAGAATTACTTCTGCAAGAGGTTGCAGTGTGTGCACACATGTGTGTATATACAAGTGTGTGTGAGTGAGTGTGTGCAGGTGTGTGTGATCGGGGCCATCTGGAGGAGAGGCTTTCACTAGGAGGAGTTAGTGCCTACATTTCCCTGCCTCTCTTGGATCCTACTGAGCTCCTGTGAGCTGCCCCAGCATGGCCCCTTTCTTTCTTTTTTTTTTTTTAATTTTTTTTTTCAACGTTTATTTATTTTTGGGACAGAGAGAGACAGAGCATGAACGGGGGAGGGGCAGAGAGAGAGGGAGACACAGAATCGGAAACAGGCTCCAGGTTCTGAGCCATCAGCCCAGAGCCCAATGCGGGGCTCGAACTCCCGGACCGCGAGATCGTGACCTGGCTGAAGTCGGACGCTTAACCGACTGCGCCACCCAGGCACCCTGCAGCATGGCCCCTTTCTAACCTCATCTATATCATGAAGCTGTCCAACTGGCCCAGGCCACCAGATGGGTTGGTGTGGTCCAGACTATAAAACAGTGCCTATTTCCTCCCTGAAATGTGCCTTCCCACTTAACTATCTACAGCAAACTGGGCCCCAGTGCAGAGTCAGTACACATGCTGGCATCTGGGGCCCCACTTGAGCCAGTGTACTGGTGTGGGCCTTGGCCTGCCACCCTATCTTCCCAGCTGGACAGGGAGATACTGATGACTTCAGGAAGTCCTAGATTTATGTGGGGGGGGGGGGGCTGCATCTGCTCTCAGGAAAGCCCATTGGATGGAGCCACAGGTACAGAAACTGAGACATGTGGGTACCCTTCAATGCCATACCACATGAGCACTCAACTACCTGGCCTTGCATGGTTGCAAGTGAGAACAGAACAGGACTGCAAGAGTCCCCCTGGGGAGAATGCAAAGGAAACAAACCTACAAAGACTGCTGTTTCTGAGATATAGTGCAAAATTCTCCTCATCCCCTGTCTAATTTAATTCTCTGCATGTCACAGATGAGGGACTGAGGTACAGAGCAGTGTAGCAACTGACACAGTGGTCCCACAGCCAGCAAGTGCATCAAAGAGGGAGCCTCTGTTCCTGGGCCAACCTCTTTCTCCACCACTGAAGACAGAGATGCCCACTGAATGTGATAGTAACAGGAGTCCTTCTGTGTCCCCAGGACGAGCCCAGGGCTGCCACAGAGAAAGATTAGAGAGCTGCAAAGCATAGACAGGCAAGATGAAAACTGCAGGAGTGTTATTTTCCTGCCACTCAGGTTTTACTGGAAAGCTTATGTGGCGTGGGACAGGGGCAGGAAGGGGAAAGAGAGGTCAGAGGGCTTTGGGGAAGAAAGGCAGGTTCAGGGCTTCTCCTTACAGACAAGTTCTTGCTTGCTGGACTTCAGCCTTGCCCTCCTCTCTTCCCTGTGCCCGGTTTCTGGTGTTTCTCCCAGGAGGCTCTGGTCCCAGAGCCATCTTCTGGCAGTAAAGGATCCAGGTCTGAGAGAGCTGATGCTGGAAGGGCCTTCAGAGTCAGTGAGTCCAACTGGCTTTGCAAAGGATGACGCAGTTTAGAGAGAGGAAAGAAGCACACAGATCACACCAGGGTCAGCAGCAGGTCTGAGCCAGGCCCAGCTCTCCTGAGTTCACTTATACTGACCTCTATATCTTTGTACATTCCATTCTCTCTGCTGACATAACTTTTTCACTTTATGTCTTATTGCTTTTTCATTCAACTGCTATTTATTGAGAGTTTCCTGTGAGCCCTTGTTCTAGGTAGTAGGGGCACAGCATTGGAGAAAAGAAGTGAATATGCCCACCCTCCTAAAGCTGTCATCCCAGTTCAGGGGCAGACAATGAGCAAAAATAAATGCATACCCAGAATATAAAGCATGTGAGAAATACTATGTAGAAAAATACGGCAAGAAAGAGGTTTATGGAGTGCTAGGAGAGGGGATGTGGTTTATTTTAAATGGATTAGTCAGGAGATACCTCACAGCAGGAGCCTGATGAAAATGACATCATTGTGAGGATAAGTGGGGGAGAGGAAACAGCAGGGGCCATGTCCCTGAAGCAGGGCTTTGCCTGGCATGTTCTGGAACCAGCAAGCAGGTGAGTATGACTGGGCATGTGTGAACAAGGGACAGAGATGTAATAGAGGAGGGCGCAGAAGTGGGTGATGGTGGGCAGTGCAGGAAATCATGCAGCATCTTGGGCTTTTGTGGTGGAAGAGACGAGAAGCCATATAGAGCAATGGCATCATCTGACTTACTCTGAAAGGGGTCTCCCAGGCAAGGATGGAAGCAGTTAGGCAACTGTGTTAATGTAGCAGTGGCTTGGACCTAGGGGGATGGCAGTAGAGGCAGGGAGCAGTAGTCAGATTACAGACGTGTTGTAATGATGGAGTCAGTAAGATTCTCTAACAGATTAGATCTAAGGTACAGATGGGAGCCAACAGGAACTCAAAAGTTCTTGAATGGCTGTAAGGATAGAGCTGCCATTCCCAGTGATAGAGAAGACCACGGAAGGAGCTGTTTTTGTGGAAAAGATCAGTAGTGAGCTTTGGGGCATGCTATGTTTGGGGTGCCCATTAGATATCCAAGTAGACAATTAGATATACCGTCTTGAGTTCAGAAGAAGGGTTCATGCAATGGTTGTAAGTTTGGAATCACCAGCCTATCAATAGCATTTGAATCATGGGCCAGGATGAGATCATCATGGGAATGAATACAGATAGAAAAGAGGAGAAGCTCACAGACAGTCCCCTGAATCACTCCAATGGTAAGTGGTCAGATGAGGAGGAGGTCAGTGAAGACTGAGGAAAACTGGGGAAGAGCAGCCAGTGGGGTAAGAAATGCGCCCTGAGAATGGGGTCTGCTGGAAGTCATGTGGAGACGGGGCCAAGGAGGGGCATAGACACGGGAGAAATGCTGTACAGATGAGGACTGAGAATGCCACATGGCTAGGTAACGTGGAGTCTGTTGCTGACCTTGACAAGGAAGCCAAAGGTAGCAGTGAGTATGAAAGCCAGAATGTGGTGGCTTCAAGAGCAAAAGAGAAGAGGGAACTTGAGAACAGTGAGCATAGACAGTATTTCCAAAAAATGTTGTAGTGAGAAGCAGATGAATGGGGTACCAGCTGGTGCTGACTCCCTTCCTCTAGCTCCTAAACCTGGCACCTGGCTCTACCCTTCCTCTGCTGGGGAGCCATTACTGACAGACCACAGTCCATGAGGCTTTGGTCATGCTATACCCTGTGTTTGTTTCAGCCCTCCTCCCACTCCCCAGTTCCTATTGGTGGAGGGTTTGCCTGCAGACTGGGACTCTCCCGCTTGTTCCCTGTTCCTGGGGACCTCTTCTGCAGATGTCCCCGTGACCTACTTGTGCATGTCAGCTAGACCTCTACTTCAAATGTCACCTCCCTGAGATGGCCCCTCTCACCCTACCTAAAACAAAGCACTGACTGCACCACACTATCTGTCTCATGACAGCTCTCAGCACTGTTTGAACTTACGTTATTTATTTGTGTGCTTGCTTCACTAGAATGCAAGTTCATGAGAGTGGGACTCCCACCCATATGAGCTTCCTGACTTCCCCAGTGCCTAGACCCACACGTCCATCTCCTTCCTAAATACCTCTTACAGGAAAGAATCTCCTCATGTTAAAGAGGAACATGTGCTTTTCCATAAATAAACTTAACATCTAATATCTACTCACCATTCCTGATGACAGAAAACATCACGTGTTCAAATTCCTGATAAAGTCAGGCAAGTCTGGTTTAACCTTAGGCACTGTAGGATCTCCTCTCCCACTCCTGCTTTATGGAAGGTATAAGTTTTTAGATGTCTTCCATGAGTCCCAAAAGTCTGCTTAGAAACTTCAAAAAGCTTATTTTGAGGATCCAGCCCCAGACCCTCACCTGGATTGCATGCTGCTGACCAGAGGGATGTGCTTTGTGGGAGAGAAAGGATAGGGTCTCAACATTCCAAAATTTTGCACCCCCCATGCTGTCTCTCCTTTTTTGTGGCAGTGCTGATCATGTGACTTTGTAAACACCCTTTCCTTTAATAGCCCCAAGTTTCCAAGAGCAAAAACAAGACTCCATGTGTCCTCTGGCATCTGCTGGTGGTATTTCTGTGCTTAGAGTTTCACTGCTTCACTCCCTGCCTCCAGCTGGGGCAACAGCAGGAACTTTAGCCACCTTCCATCCCTGCCTCTAAGCAGCTCCAAGAAGCAAAGGAAGCTGAGTGGGTGATGCCAAAGATAAGTGTGAAATCTTCATTCAGGGATGAGAAGAGTGTGCTGAGTCCTGGCACCTCTGAAGGGCTGGATGGCTAATAAAGTCAGGTGAGCCCCAGCCCTCTTGAGGGGTCTGTGTTGGACCCACCTCCAGGAAGTAGGCAAAAGGGAGAGGGGCTGGAGCCAGGATTTTACCTGGAGAGAGAAACATTCCAGCTGGCTGAGGCTCAGGGAGCCCAATCTTCTGTAGCTTCCTAGGCCTTGCATAGTATGAACATTTTTGGTGTGTACAGCATGACGTCAGAGTTTAAAAATACAGTTTGCAATTTTTGCCCATGACTCCTAAATGCAACTCATCCAGTTCATTCAGTGCTCAACCAAGCACACAGCAATCAATTTAGTCCTGGGCAGAGGAGAGGGAGCTAGCTGTATTGGACTACTAAAGACTCATTTGCATCTCTCCAAAATGCCACCATGCTAATGTGAGTTTTCTGTCACTGAAATAATTCCTCTTTCCCCTCAGTTTTATGGAGGTATAATTGAAATGTGCCATGTAAGTTTAAGGTGTCCAGCATGATGTTTTCATACACACATATATTGCAGGATGATTATTCACAATAAGCTTAGCTATCACTTCACATGATCTACTCACTTTCAAGTATATAACAGCATATTGTTAAGTCTAGTCACCATGCTGTAAATTCCCAGAATTTACTCATTTTATAACTGGAATTTGTACTCTCTGTGAACAACATCTCCTTTTCCCCACCGCCACTCCCTGGCAGCCACCACTCCTCTGTCTGCCTCCATGTTTGGCTTTCTTACATTCCACATGTAAGAAAGAACGCACTGTAGTTCTCTTTGTCTGATTTATTTCACTTTACATAATGTCCTCAAAGTATCCCACACCTTCTTCCATTCATCCATTGATAGATTGTTTCCATGTTTTGGCTATTGTAAATAATGCTGCAATGAACATGGGGGTGCAGGTATCTCCTCAATATAGTGATTGCGTTTGAAATTGTTCCTTTTTATTCACAATACTTCTTTGACTTCACTTCCCTCACCACCCCACATCCAACCTCTTAGAGTGGATTGGACCATTTGTCTTAACATTAGGGTTCCTGTTTTCTGATTCAGGAGCAGGTTGGCAGCATCAAGGTCCTGGACCTTGGGGATTTCCATCCCACTCCAAATGTTTATGCCCATGACCCCATCCTTTAATGAAAGGCCCAAGAAAGTTCCTTATCACATTTTAAAAAGGTTTTCCAGTCTCATTTTTAGTCTCCTGAGCCTAGAAGTCTCCTGAGTCCGGGCCATGGCACACAGCCTATGACCAGAATCATACCCCCTGCAGCCTCAGCAGAGAGCTTCTGCCTTTGCTTTTTATGCCATGAGGATGTACTCAGGAAGGAACCCAAAGAAATATGTGGCGAAAGGATGTATTCCCAGGAAGGATTAGGTTTTTGGAGTTAAAAAAATGCTTTCTAACACAGCATTTATACCTGTTGTATCTGTTCACCTGTGTTGTTTTTAAACTGCAAGCATCACAGTACAGATCTGACTTATTTATTTACTTTATCTATTTATATATTTCAGAAGGGTATCACATAGAACCTGGCACTTATTTGGTGCTCAAACAAATCACTGGGAAAGCACAGTGAACTGCCATTTCTATGAGCGTAAGGTAAAAAAGAACAGATTTATGCCTCTACCTTAAAGAGTTAAAAAAGAAAAAAGACACTACATGAGACAATGGTTGTTAAGCTACTAGACACATCAGGAAATGAAGGAAAAATAAATACTTTTTCAAAACCCAAATCTAAAATAATTTAACACCAGCAGACTCTGAACCATAAGAAATGTTAAAGCAGTCCTTCAGGATCAAGGAAAGTGACATAAAATGGAATTATGGCTCCATACAGAGGAAGAAAGAGCCGTGTAACTGGTAACCACCTGGAGGAAAGCAAAAGACTTTTGCTTATTGTTTATTTTTTTAATGTTTATTTATTTTTGAGAGAGACAGACAGAGCGTGAGTGGGGAGGAGCAGAGAAACAGAGAGACACAGAAACCGAAGCAGGCTCCAGACTCTGAGCTGTCAGCAGAAAACCCGACATGGGGCTCGAACTTACGAACCATGAGATCATGACCTGAGCCAAAGTCGGATGCTATCAACTGAGCCACCCAGGTGCCCTTTTTGCTTACTGTTTAAACCTAAAGAATATATGATTATTTAATGCAAAATTGAGAGCAATGTATGATGACAATATAATTTGTTATATGTATAATATGTATACATGTAGAAGAGAAAAGTATCACACCAACAGCACTGGGGCCAGAAGGGGAGAAAGGGAAGCACACTCTTCATAAGTTTTTATGCTACAAGGGAAGGGGTAGAATGTGGAGGTGGGCTGTGCTGAGTTAGAGATCCATACAGTAAATCCAGTGTAACCACCAAAATTACACAGTGAAGAGTTACAGAGAAGTCAACAACAGAGATGAGATGAGATCATATAAAACTCAGTGCAAAAGAAAAAGGAAAATAGGCAAGATAGAAAACAAATCTCAGGATGCTAGATTAAACTCAACCATAGCAATAATCACACTACAGGCAGTAATCTAAATACTCTAACTAAAAGGCAGAGATTGTCAATTTGAATTTTAAAAGACCCAATTATACATATTTTTTAATTTTTGAAAAAATTTACATCCATGTTAGTTAACATATAGTGCAATAATTTCAGGAGTAGAATCCAGTGATCCATCTCCCACATATAACACCCAGTGCTCATCCCATCAAGTGTCCTCCTAAATGCCCCTTGTCCATTTAGTCCATCTCCCCTCCCACAACCCCTCCAGCAATCCTCAGTTTGTTCTCTGTATTTAAGAGTCTCTTATGTTTTGTCCCTCTCCCTGTTTTTATATTGTTTTTGGTTCCCTCCCCTATGTTCATCTGTTTTATATCTTAAATTCCACATATGAATGAAATCATAAGATCCTATGATATTTGTCTTTCTCTGACTGACCAATTTCACTTAGCACAATACACTCTAGTTCCATCCATGTTGTTGCAAATGGCAAGATTTCATTCTTTTTAAAAATTTTTTAATGTTTATTTTTGAGAGAGAGACAGACAGACAGAGTGTGAGCAGGGGAGGGGCAGGGAGAGGGAGACACAGAATCCAAAGCAGGCTCCAGGCTCTGAGGTGTCAGCACAGAGCCTGACCTGGGGCTCAAACTCACGAACCATGAGATCATGACCTGAGCCAAATGCTTAACCGACTGAGCCACCCAGGTGCCCCATAATTTTATTATTCTTGGTTGCCAAGTAATATTCCATTGTGTGTGTGTGTGTGTGTGTGTGTGTGTGTATGTGTGTGTGTGTATATATATATATATATATATCACTTCAAGTATATATTATCTGGGAGGAATCCATTTCAAATATAAGGACACAAATAAGTTAAAAGTACAATAAATGCTTGCCTTCTACCAATCAAAAGAAAGCTGAAGTGGGTAGCTGACTTCAAAGTAGATTTTAGAGCAAAGAATATTACCAGGGATACAAGGTCATCTTTTAAAGATTAAGAGGCAATTTATGAAGAGGATATAATAAATCTAAGAATTTGTTAATCTAATCAGAGATTTTCAAAATATATAAAGCAAAACTATTAGAATTACAAGAAACAACAGAGGAATTCACAGTTATGGCCAGAGGTCTCAACACGACTGACTTAATATTTGACAAAACAAGGGGGTATGAAATCAGTACAAATATAGAGGACTTGAATCATGCAGTGTAACAAATCAGCCTAACTGCTACTATCAAATATGCCATGCAATGAAAGTAGAATGTATTTTCTTTTCAAGAGAACATGGAGTATTTACCAAGATGGAGCATATTCTCATCCATAAAATAAGACTTAATAAATTTAAAAAGATTCAAATCATACAAAGGATGTTATTTGACAACAGAGGAACAAAATTAGAAATAACGAAGATCTTTTGAAAATCTCCCAACATTTGGAAAATAATAATTTAACATAATTATAACTAACTCATAGATCAAAGGAGAAATCAAAAAGGAAATTAGGAAGTCTTTTGAACCAGAAAATAAAAACAACATATCAATAACTTTTAAATGTAGCTAAAACAGCCCTTAGAGGAAAATTTATAGCATTAAGGGCACATATTAGAAAAAGAAAAATTTCAAATTAATGGCCTTGGCTATCATCTTAAGAAACTAGAAAAAAGAAACATAAATTAAACTCAAAGTAAGTGGAAGAAAGAAAATAATAAAGATGAGACTTATCTTTAAGATATCAGTAAGACAGGGGCGCCTGGGTGGCGCAGTCGGTTAAGCGTCCGACTTCAGCCAGGTCACGATCTCGCGGTCCGTGAGTTCGAGCCCCGCGTCAGGCTCTGGGCTGATGGCTCAGAGCCTGAAGCCTGTTTCCGATTCTGTGTCTCCCTCTCTCTCTGTCCCTCCCCCGTTCATGCTCTGTCTCTCTCTGTCCCCAAAATAAATAAACGTTGAAAAAAAAAATTAAAAAAAAAAAAAAGATATCAGTAAGACAAAAACTGAAAGCAACATAGAAAACCAATGAAACAAAAAGCTGGTTCTTTAAGAAGACTGATAAAAATCAATGAAGTTGCCAGCCAGATGGAGTGGGAAACAAAGAGAGAAGACATGAAGGACCAGTACCTGAAATGAAAGAGGTCACCTTATTACAAATTCTATAAGTATGAAAAAATAATAAGAGCGTACTATAAACAACTTTATGCTGATAAATAAAAACAGATAAAATATATTTCCTAAAAGACAAAAACTAACAACATTCATTCAAAAGGGAATCATCTGAAACACTCCAAATCATTTAAAGACATTGTGTTTTTAATTAAAAACCTTCCCACAAGGAAACCTTCAGGCACAGATGGTGAATTCTAACAAACATCTAAGGAATGAATTATATCAATTCTCTCACAAATTGCTGTAGAAATTAAACAAAAAAATCCCAAAACTGTAGATCAGTATCCCTCATTAACATAGAAGCAAAACTTCTTAAAATTTAGCAAATCAAATAAAAGGACATGTAAAAAAGGATTAAACAAACCCAGTCAAATAGGGTTTATCTCAGAAATGCAAGGTCTTTTTAACATTCAAAAATCAATCAATATAATTCACCATATTAATGGACTATAATCATCTCAATAATGCAGACTTTTTTTTTTTCAAAATCCAACATTCATTTTTGTTTAAAAACTCTTAGCAGAGTAGGAAGAGAATGAGCATCCTCAAGTGACAGGGAAAAAAGATAAAATGTATACAAAACCTTATGAATTTACATGAAGTTATTAACACTAATAAGCAGTATACAAGATTGGTAAGCAAAAATAATTGTGTTTTTACATACTAACAGTGAAAATCAGAAACTGAAGATAAAACATTCTGTTTGCAATATGATCACTTTGATAATACATATGAAATATGTAGGGAAAATATGACAAAATATGTGCAAAACTTGTTCACCAAATATTACAAAATTTTAAATAATTAAAGGTAAGCTAATAAATGAAGAGATAATTTCATATTTATGAATTGAAACACAATATTGTTAAGATGTCCATTCTTCTTCAAATTAATCTATAGATTTAATTAAATCCTGGTCAAAATTTCAACAGGCTTTTCTTTCTTTTTTTGTGTGTGGAACTTGACAAGTTTATTCTAAAATTCATATGGAAGTGCAAAGGACCTAGAATAGCTCAAACAATTTTCAAAAATAACAAAATTAGAGAACCTACATTATCTGACTTCAAGGCTTCTATAAAGTACAGTAAATAAGACAATAGTGGCAGAATAGAAAAATTGACCAAAGGAACAAAATAAGAATTCAGAGATAAATGCAAACATATATGGCTACTTGATTTTTGACAAAGATGCACAGGCAATTGAGAAAGGGTAGTCTGGAACAACTGGAGATCCATATGCTGTCTTCTACACTCCCTCCATCCACCCCCACAGAGAACTCCTTTGTTCATACTTTTCATCATATGCTAAAGTTAGCTTATAGAAGGAAACATAGGAAAAAAACCTTTGTGACCTAGCATTAGGCAAAGATTTCTTAGATATGACACCAAGAATAAGATTCATAAGAGAAAAAAATTGTTTAATTCAATTTATCAAAACTAAGAACTCCTCTTTGAAACTGTTTGAAAATGAAAAGATATAGCCCCAGGGGTGCCTTTGGCTCAGGTCATGATCTTGCAGTTAGTGAGTTCGAGCCCTGCATCAGGCTCTGTGCTGACAGTTCAGAGCCTGGAGCCTGCTTTGGATTCTGTGTCTTCCTCTCTCTCTCTTCCCTTCCCCTGCTCTCTCTCTCTCTCTCTCTCAAAAATGAATAAACTTAAAAAAAGAAAAGAAAAGATAAGGTCCCAGACTGAGGAAAATATGTGCAAATAATTTATCTGATAAAGAGCTTGTGTCAAGAATATATATATTTCAAAAACCCCTCAGAATTCAGCAATAACAAACCAAACAGCTCAGTAGAGTAACAGAGAAAATATTTGACTGGACAATTCACTAAGGAAGATACATGGAGGCAAATGGGCAAACAGAAAGTGCTTAATATCATTAGTCATTAAGGAAATGCAAACTAAGTCACAATGAAATAACACTGTATATTTATTAGAATATCTAAAACTAGAAAAACAGCATACGAAATGTTGGCAGGAATGTGTAGCAGCTGGCATTCTCAAGTACTTCTTGTGGGAATGTGAACTGGGACAAACATTTTGGAAAACAGTTGGGTGGTTTCTTAAAAAATAAAGCATACACCTACTAATGACATAGTCATTTTACTCCTAGGACTTTACCCAAAAGAAATGAAAGCATATATCCATCCAAAGCCTTGTCGTGAATGTTCATAGCAGCCTTATTTGTAATAGCCAAACCTGGAAACAACCCAAATGCCCATCAAGAGATTAATGGATTAAAAAAGTGAGGTGTATCCATACAATGAGGGCATTCACGGCACAGCAATAAAAAAGAATGAATAATTGATACATGCAACAACTTGTTTGAATCTCAAAGTAGTTTTGCTGAGTGAGAGAATCCAAGTATAAAAGAGTACATACTAGATGATTCCATTTATAGAAAATTCTTGAAAGAGCAAACAGATTTATAGGGACCAAAGTAGATCAGTTGCTTTCTGGGGATTGTAGGGTGGGACAGTCATGAGGGAGGAAACACAAAGCAGCATTAGAAACATTTTAGAGGTGATGGATATATCAATTATATGTCAAAAAGGCGGTAAACATTAAAGGTTACAAGTATAGTGAATTGAGGCTGATTTCTCTATTTCTACCTGCCCACCTAGATTAATGGAGGTGTGTTTTAGGGATACATTATTGGAACATGGTAGGTTCTTCACAGGGAAATCAGGACCTGGTGGCAGAGAGAAGTTTGAGGACCATGTATTGTATATCCATGTGTCTGACTTAAGTACTTTAAGGGAATTATCCCATTTAATTCTCATAAAAACCCTATGAGGTATTATCATTACTTCCATTTTACAGATGAGGAAATAGAGGCTGAGAGATTGAACAATGAACTCTAGAACCAGAGAGCCAGCACTGATGCCCCAAGACTGCACTGTCTGTGCCACCACAGAGCTTTCCTGGGGGTCCTACCTCCACCTAAAAATCTCTGCAGTGGGGGAGGGGAATCACTCCCAAGGATGTCCTCTGGCTTGTTCTGGCCTCAAATGTGGTAGCCATAGACCCAGGGGCACTGATATTCGTGCATTAAGGGTGACCAACTGCCCCCCCCACTTTAACTGGGACTGGAGGGGTCCCTGGAATGCAAGTCTTTCATTTTAAAACCAGGATGAGGGGCGCCTGGGTGGCTCAGTTGGTTAAGTGTCTGACTTGTGGTTTTGGCTCAGGTCATGGTCTCATGGTTTATGGGATCCAGCCCCACATCAGGCTCTGTGCTGAGAGTGTAGAGCCTGCTTGGGATTCTCTCTCCCTCTCTCTTCCCCTCCCCTGTTGGTGCGTTCTGTTTCTGTCTCAAAACAAACAAACAACCAATAGGATGAGTGAGTCACCCTAACTCTGCCAGGCAGAGGCCTTGTGCTTCCAGGCTCTGGTTCGCATGACATTTCCAGAACATTTTCATGGACTACAACTAGATGGGTGACATGGTTTCACAGATTAAGGAGAAAAAGAGTGACGTTCTTTTTAATGCTCTTTTATTTTTGTGCTAGCTAATGTCAGGATCACTAGGAAAGACGATTCTAGCTTCTTCGGCCTTCCGTTTCCAGTTGGGGGCCTCCCCAGGGTAGGGAGCTGTGAAGGCAAATAGGGACTTCTGCTTGGGAGTAAATGGTGGTCAGTGAGAAACAGCTTTTCTAAATGTAGGCTTCGCCTGACCCCACCAGGTGATGGACATGACTCCTCTACTTGTTTGGCTTCTTTTGCCCCAACACACCTGGCTTGGGAACCTGTTTTGGACTTTGGGGCTGCTCTTGGGTTTGGGAGCTCTTGTTCTGAGTTTGGGGTGATGTGGGCTCAGAGTTCTTAATAAGGCAAGTGCACTCAGGCTTGGGTTCTAGACAGCAGCACTTGGGCTGAACGCAGCATGGAGACTTTTTCGGGAAGCATGGGGACTTTTGTGGGCAGCATGGGGACTTTTGTGGGCAGCATGGGGGCTTCTGTGGGCACCCTGGAGATTTGGGTGGGCAGCACGGGGATTCTGACTGGCTGCACAAATTGCATTTTGGCTGGTCACACATCTTCTGGAGTTTTGAACGTCCTAGGAAAAAGAGAAGAACATTCTCAGAAGGACAGCTCGCTGACTGCTTTCACTCCCTCTTCTCTGACCCCCAAGTGCATCCATCCCCAGAGTGAAAACTGAGACCAGGCTGGGAAGGCAGGGTTGGATGCCTCTTGGGCACAAGTCAACCCCTCAGTTCTGTGCCTTTCCATGTGTCAGTGTGCTGGTTGCTCACCAGGTGGTCATTAACCATATGGAAATGCAAAGACCAGAACATGTAAGAAAGTTGCCTAAGGTTTCTCAGTTAATGAGGAATAGTGTGACACTTAGTAGCCTGAGTTCAAGTCTAAAGTCAGGCACTTCCCAGACATTGTCTCATGAGTGACTGCAGCCAGCCTAAGAGGTCAGCATTTTTGCCCATTTTCCATATTAGGACAACTGGGTCTTGGAGGTCTACGTCAGCTGCTGTAAGTGGATCCAAGCTGGACTCCGACCCAGCTCAGAGACCATGCTTGTTTTGGTGTCAAATGTGGCACCCAGAGACCCAGGGGCATCAGGAGTCTTGCACCTTGTGTGACCTCCCATCATACCCTTCTGGAATACACCAACTTCTCCCATGTCTCAGCAGGTAGGAAGCCAGCTGCCAGGGTGGGGGGCTTCAGTGACAGGAAATGGAGAGGAGAGGTTCTGGTACTGGGCGCCTGAGATCTCAGCTGAGTCCAGGCCAGCCTCCATAACACCTGGGTCCTGGGGAAGTCGCAGAGCACTTCTTCACCTCTGGGCGCTATCTCTTGGTATAGGTGTCAGTGATAATGAAGCCAAATGAGACTTTATAGATATCCTCAGACCCAACCATTCAGGACTTGTGTAATTTCCTAGTTCTTTTAGGAGTGGGAAATTTCAAGACAATCCTGTCTTTGTGCCTCACCCACCCAACCTAGGAAATCCAAGTGCCCCTGAACAGCTCCCAAGGTCTCAGTCCTAATATGTGGCTCTATAGCAGCCCCTTCTTCTCCCACCCCCACACCCTGGTTTTTGCCCCATCTCCCCAATAGCAGGTGGATAAAAGCTGCTGTCAAGGCCCCAGAGCAGGACAGATGGTCTAGAAGTGGCCAGGAGTCAGAAGGCAGAGGGACCTGGGGAGTCATCTAGACTTGAGGCAGACAAGGAAGAAGGGGGAGTGAGCATGTGCCTCCAGTCAGGTACATCCCACAGGCTATACGTCCACACTGGGAGGTGCCAAGTCTGTGAGAGCCTGGCCTCCTGGGTGGAGGACGATAGGCGTGACAGCTGCTGAGGTAAAGCTGCCACTGCCGTCTGGCTTCCAGCACTCACGGATAAGCCTCTGGCCTACACGGGTTTTTTAAATTGAACCAATTCCTGCTATGGGCTTTCCACGAGGCATACACACTCATGCATCTGGTGTGTGCATGCAGAAGCACAGGCAGAAGGACAGCAGGACTTGAGGTTTCTGACAACGGCCGTGTGGCTGGACCAAGCAGAAATTTCTGTGGACTTGTTCATTAGGCTCTAACACTGGAGCATATGTGAGCAGCTCACAGGAAGCTTGTTTCTGCTCTGGCCTCATTGCCTCCTGCCCATGGGCCTTCTCCACCTCATTCCTGCCCTGCCCTGCCCTGCTCCAAATACTCCACTTGATGCTTTGAAAGCCATATCTTTCATCTTTTTGTTCTGTTCTTTTCTATGTTCTGAGGATGGGGGAACTCCATCCCCCTAAAAATTCCCCTCACACCAAAGACTTCCTGAGGGTTACCAGAGAGGGGCAGAAAGCTGTATCATCCCCTCCTTGCCAAGACCGCTTCTGTTCACTGAAAATGTGCAGGACTCTCAAATCAGGTGGTCTTTCTGACACCTGAAGATGACCTACTTCACTGCAGACACAGAGCCTTGGTGGCTTCAGATGATAGGTGTCAGGCTGGCAGCCTCAACCCTTTTCATCTGCAAATCCACCCCAGTCTGCTCATGTGTACCAGTGGCCTCCCATTGAGCCAGGCATGGCAGACACGTCCACCCACTGAAAACAGTAACTTTCAAAGTGATGATCTGTGTGCTGCCCCAGTCTAAGCTCTCCTCACCTCAACTTTTGGAACCAACAGAGCTTCATCTTGGAGTTCCTCTGTGGGAAAGAACCCTTGGGGTGTGCCTGAGGCACCTGTCACTGTGTTCCTTGCTGCTGAGGGACAGACTGTGGCCACTACCCTTTGGAATCCAGTATGTTATGAATCTCCTGAACTAGAGCAGCAGACGTGAAAGAAATTTGAGGAGGATCACCTTGCAAGGGCCCCCACCACTGGGTCTACACCCTTCACACTCCCAAGTCCTTGGTCATTTGGCTACAGTCTGAACTGGGTCAGCGGCAGGCTCTCACCCATGAGGGGAAAGTGACTGTGGGAGGAGGGTGTTGGCCTCAATTTGTTTGTGACTCTCTGCCTGTCTATCTCTCAGGAATTCATTCTGTCATTCAGGAAGAGATTTCTACTTAGTTTTAAGATGACAGCTGGACCAGGAGTCCTAAGGGGTGGGAGTGGGGACAAGTGACACAGTCCCTTCTTCCAGCTCAAGAGATGCCAAAAGAAGCTGCAGTGGCAGAGACCTGTGGATGCCCTGACTTGCCTGGGAGGGAAAAGGAAGGAAGAGGCAGAGCAAGGGAGACACACAGAAAATGAACACAGAACAGTCATCAGCATAAAAGTGGGGAAAAGGAGGGGAGTAAAAGGCCACAGGAGTTTTGCTCTCTGTCTCCTCAGAGACAGAGCTTTGGGAGCTGTTTGGAGTAAAGTCTGTGTGTGTGCTTGGGCACCAGCAGCCACAGCAGGGTGTGCGTGTGCAGGGAGCCTGCTATCTATCCTCTCTGTCTACACCTGTCCCCTAGGGGCCAAACCCAAGTTCAGGATCTGAGAGGTCGAAAAAGGAGGAGGGAGCCCCTTTCTCATTTTCTGTTGCTTTTCTTTGTGAATGTTTTTGCCTCCTTTATGACTTCTTCTCTCTGCCCATCTCTATCTCTCTCTCTCTTTCTCCTCTTCTGTGTCTATGGTTTACCTTTCTCCTCTGAAGGGCAGTGCTCCCGAATTGACAGTTTGGAGCTTCCTTTCTGGAAGGCCAGCCTGTTTATCAGGCTCTATGCTTTCAAGTCCCAGCTGAGCTATTTCTACAAAATCAATTCTTATCCTGGTCGCCAGAGGGCACCCAGAGCTCTTGGCCAGGGGTTCCCCTAGCTTCCCCCACAGACATCCCTGCTGAGCGCATCCCCTAAGGACAGTCCCTGGGAACAGGCCCTGAATGGGGGAAGGTTGCCATGTCACAGATGGAGAGGAAGTGAGAAATCAGTCTTCTGCACTGCGGCATTGGGAGGGCAAGGAGTGGTCTCAGGTCCCTACCTCCTGAGCTACCTGAGCTACTGCCTTGCTGCCTGGACAATGGCAAGGCTGGCTTCTATTTGATCTCTGCCCACCAGCCCCACCCCATCCCCTCACTACATGTGAATCTTAACTTCAACATCGTCCCCTTGAGGAAAACTTCCCTAGCCCAAAGGGGTGATGCCGCCATGTAACTTCCTGGGGGGGTCCCTTCACTTCTTGTTACATTCTCACACACTTGTGGTTTCCCTCATTATCTGACTTTTCTAGTCTGTTTGCTTCCTGAGCACAGATATCTGTGCTTCCTGCTTGCCACTATTCTCAGTGTTTAGCAGAATGAATGACATGATGTTGGTTTCAACAAGTGAGAAATGACATGAAGAGAGGACCCAAAGAAACAAACTTTCTCTGGGTTACCTGTTTTGGCTACTTCTCTTCAGTTTCTTCTCAATTTATGATGGTCATTTTTGACCCCTCAGAAAAACAGTCTTCTCTGGACTGGTTCCAGCAGATATGACCTGCTCTCAGCAACCTAGTGAGTCCATGACTGTGAGATGCCAAATGGTTTCTCTTCCCTCCTAGATTCTGAGGTTCAAAGCCTCTGTGACACAGTCATTCTTCCCCCAGGATTCTGTGACTGTGACTGATCCACCAGCATGCCCTGCTGGTGGGACTGCTCAAATCCTCTTGTGTTTTTCTCTCCTGAAGGACAAAGGGAGGTCTGTAGTTAATCTAAAATCATTCAATCACCTAAAAAGGAAAACTAAAGGTCACATTTGTATAAACTGGCCACTATCTGCCAGGCTCTGTCCTAAACATGAAGTGTGTAAGTTCAATAAGATATAGTTCACATGCCCAATGCTCTTCCAATTCAGTATAGAGACAAAAAAAAGTGTCAGTCCTATACCATAAGAATGATGTGAAGGTAAGCCCTGAGTGTCACAGGAACACATGGGGCCAGGCTTGGGATAGGGAATGCTTTCTGGAAAGAGTATGTTTTGAAGTGGGGCATGGAGGTACATGTGAAAGGGTGTTTAGACTCAGGTGCACCAGCACTGATGAGCTGTGGGAGGAGCCTAGTGTGGCTGGACAGCCTGGGGAGAAAGGAGAAGAGGTCCAGTAAGCCACAAAAACGGGTACAGGCTGTGTTGATGACGGTCTGTACACCATGAGAGCTTAGGCTTTATCCTGGGGAGACTTTGAGGGTCTTTTTTTAATGTTTATTTATTTTTGAGAGACAGAGAGAATGAGCAGAAGGGGACAGAGAGAGAGACAAAGGATCCTAGACTAGCTCAGCAGGCTCAGCAGGTTCAACAGTCTCAGCGATGACAGCACAGAGCCCAATGCGGGGCTGGAACTCATAAACTGTGAGGTCATGACCTGAGTTGAAGTTGGACACTTCGCCTACTGAGCAGCACTGGGGCCCCCAGTCTTCAAGGGGTTTTAAACAGGAGAATCAAGGGCAACACAGAATCAAGGAGTCCGTGGGGGGCAAGGACTCCCATTTTATCATTTTGATATTCCTCTCATCTAGCTCAGCACAAACACACACATGCACATCCAAGAGCCCTTTGTGCTGGCTCAGACTCTCTTCCCTGTGGTGTCTTCTTGACTAACACCCTCACCTCCTCTAAGTCCTCGCTTGTATGTCACTTTCCAAATGATGTGTTATACCGTGATCTTTCCATTTAAAATTACAGTCAGCCACCGTTTCCCTCACTCCAGTCACCTTTATATGGTTCTGTTTTCTTTCCCACAGGAGCACTTTTCAAGTACATGCAATATACTATGCATATGATGCACTATACATACATTATACTATACACACATACAATATTTCCTGGCCATTTTTATGTTTATTGTACACATGTGTGTATAGTATTTTAAAGTTGTTTTATTGAACTATAGCATGCATACATTGAGAGTCTGCACGAACACCACCCAGTCAAGAAACAGAGCATTACTTCCTGTACAGACTCTGCGTCACACAATTCCAGGAACTGAATTAGCAAGGGTAGAGCCGGCAAAGGCTGAAATATCACTGACACGTGGAGCAGAGAGGCTCTGTGGTAGAGCTTTCTCTGAGATTGCTGTGGACAGCGGCCACAAAGGGGAGTGCATTGTTTGCTTTTGCTGGGTTCACAGGCTCCCACCAGAGATGGCCAGTTGTCCCAATATCTGCCTCTTCTTTGTCCATCACGCTGAATACTGTTCATCTCAGATACTTCTTGGGCCTTGACAGGCTAAGCTGAGCCACATGTGTCATAGTCTTCTCTCACAGGCCTTAGATTGGGGAATGTGTGTTTTCCAGGGAGCAGACCTTTCAGGGTAAGGACTCAATCATCTCCCTCACAAGTGTTTGTGCTTCTGCTGAGGGGTCTTTGGATTTATTATGGGCAATGGCCATATTTGATACCTTGTATAAGACTGAATTGAAACACAGCTAGTGAACTTTTTCTTTGTATAGAACTATAAGCAAAAAGGAATGTGCTTGCTATGCAAAAAAGCTTTTAGGCAAATCCCCCGGCTTCTCTTTCCACCCATCCTGATTGCTGTCTCTAAGCCATGTATACATTCTGGAACCACCCTGGGTCCATTTAGTAAATTCCTTGCCTTGGGGGTCAGTGGCACCAAGATCAGAACAGGTTCAGGGCCATTTCTGAACACTCTGAACATTCTGAACAGTATCCTGAACAGTCTGTGTACAACACGCATCAGCTTGCTGTGGTGTGTAGCAGGCCAGGATGGCATGATCAAGGGATGCCTCCTAAGTCCCACTGTATGAGTTGAAGCAAAACTAAAGCTGCAGCCTTGAACTCAAGCCCTTCTCTGTCCCCTGCTGAGATCTGGAAAGACCTCCTGTTATGATTCTGCTTTCAGGGAGTAGAAGTTTCACATCCTTTTCACAACCTCACTCTGACACTTTAGGTCCAAACTGCAATTAGAAATCAGAAGAACTACTCCTGAATGTGTCCGTGGTTGCCCCTCTCCCCTTCCCCCCATAATGCCTCACCATTAGCAAGAATTCAGGAGGCCTTCAGGGTCATGACACAGTGTGAGAATGCCCAAGTAAGTTGTGTCCATACACAGCTGTGCAAAGTCCAGTTTAAGGCTCAGCTTTCCTGCCCCTGATGGAAAACACAGCCATCCTTATAATCCTGAAATGTGAACGGCATTTCCTCCTGAGTTGATTTACTGTCATATGAATTACAGTTACTGTCCCCAGTGAATAATCCTTCCAGGACAAAGATGTAGTCCATTTGTCAGAGAAACAAAAGTCACTGTGGCACAGTGAGTGCACGTGTGGAGTGTGTATGCATATGAGTGTGTGAGTGTGCATATGAGCGTGTGGGCGTAGGTGTGGGTGTCTGTGAGAGCACTGTGAGTGCACGTGTGTGAGTGTGTGTGTATGAGTGTGTGAGTGTGAGTATGAGTGTGTGGGTGTAGGTGTGAATGTCTGCGAGAGACAGAGAAAGCATGCATGCCAGTATGCCTGTTGTCCATTTATTACCTTTCAGCTCCAAGTGCACCCTTTAGTAGAAGATCTGTGATAAAGAACGCAGTCCTCTTGAGCATGCCTCCTCTGAAGTGAGCAGATGGTAAATCTTTTCCGTAGAGGGCACTGGAGAGACACTACAAGGGGGAGAAGCTTCCTGCAGATTCCCTTTCAGAGGACACGCAGGCAGATACAGGTGTGTGTGAAGACATCTGACGACACCTGCCCAGCCATGGACCCAGAATAGGATCCTCTGCCACCTTGCAGCTTCTGCATGAGGGTGACCTTTCCACAGGCCTCTTAACCCTGAAACCAAAGTTCCCACAGGGTTGGACCATGCACAGGCTCCTATGTGAGGGTGGGGTGGGGGTTGTCCATAAAGCTGGTGCTCCCCTACTGGGCATCCCTGCTGCTGGTTGCTCTGAAGGCCTTCTACCCCAATGTGGCCCATGCTCCCATCTCACACACAGGCCACTGTGGGTTCCTGATGTCCCCTCCCCGTCTCACCCTGCACCTGAGAAGGTGGCCTCTGTTCCAGCAACTTCAGACCAGCTCCTGTTTGGCTAGACCAGACAACTCCTGTGCTGGTTGATGGCTGAACCACTCCTTTCCAATCGTATGGACCCCTTCCAGGTTTGTCCCTCTGTGGTACTCTCCATTAGCCTTTTCCTTGTAGTTACCTTTTCTTTTACTATTATCAATAATTCTTATATTGAATCTCCTTTGTCTAACCTAATAGTTGGTTTCTTTCCCATGATTGCATCCCCTGCTGCAGTCAACTAACCTGGACTTAAACCTCACCTCTATAATTTACCAGCTCTGTGACCTGGAACAAATTGCTTAACCTCAAGTTTCTGTACAGTTAAATGAAAAGAGACAGTACTCTTTCATAAAGAGTTGTTGTGAGGGCTGCATAACATAGTACATGTTTAGCTTCTAGCAGAATGTCAACACAGGGTTAGCAAGTATTGCGAGACATGGCCAGTCAAGGAGACAGAAACACCGAGAGACAGAGAAGAAAAATACCAGAAAAGGAAAATAAGCCAGAAAAATGCCAGACAGAACAAAAGAGAAATGTGAACATACATACATCAAACAAAACACAAGAGATCAATGTCCTCTAATTTTTTAAAAATAACATTTTATACAGTAGTTTACAATTTAGAAACAATTTCCAAATACATTATCTCATTTAATCTTTAAACTAAACCAACCTAGTATGTGCTGTCATTAGTGATGGTGTTGTTTCCATTTTCAGATGTCTAAGACAAGGCTCAGAGACAGGGTCTGAGCCACACCACTGGCTTGTACCGGGATCTGCCTCCAGATACTGTGGTCTTTCCATCACTGCCCTCTTGTGGTCTAATAGGTACCAACACCTCATTCTTCAGGCACCACACTACCTGTTGGCACCAGGGGCAGGCAGGGGGTTTAGCTCTGAAAATTGATGCTCTGTTTCCATTTAAACCAAATGTCGTCTCAAAACAAAACAAAACAAAACAAAACAAAACTACACAACACTGAAGGGTGTCCAATGTGACTCAAAGGAAATATTTCTAATTATTATCACATCTTGTAAATTTTTATTTTTTGTTTTGCTTTATATTGTACTTAAAATTAATACAGTAATATGTGTATAGAATTCATTAATAAATTAACACACATGTGTTGTTTACTGATGGAGTTTTGATGAATGTTGCTCTGGACTACGTTTCTCCAAATTATTAGAACATGGCATATGTAATATTTTTAATTTAATAATGGAAGAATTCATTTAATTTTGTTCAGGAAATACACATAACACCTTCTTGCATTAAAGCAGAGGAAAAAAAACCAAACACCCCACAAATTTGTTTTCTTAGTAACACATCAAAGGGGATATATTTGTATAGTAATTTACCCAATATTTAATAATATTGAATAGTATCTCAAGTATACACTAATACTGTAAAATAAGATAAATAATATTAATGAGTGTTCCCATTCTTTAGACAATATACATCAAGGCAGAGATTAACCAGAAATTCCACATGTGAATTAATGCCTAAGTTATAGGTCATGTGTAACCAGCTCAAATAATCAATTTGTCAGTGACTTTCTGGCTTTCTCTGATTAGGCATGTTATTTTCTTAAAACGCAGATGGCATGTTAAAATAAAAACTAATATAAATGTCATTAATATCACAATGAAACTTATATTATTTATAATATTTATAAAGAAAAATATTACTTGCAAATTTTAAAAATACAATCCCTATTGGTGTAACATGGAATCTCTAATATTCTTTGGAAGCTTTCAATATTTTAACAACTGCAACCATTTTTCAAATAAAATCTTACATTGGAGTCATTATATATAAAACAGACAAGGGTTTATCTATTCATTTAAGTTTTTCACATTAAAATTTGCATCAGTTAATCAATTTAGAGAAATTTGGCTATTTTGATGAATACACAAAAAAATTAATGGATTGCAGATGATGGTTGCAGCCTTATAATTGGTTTTAGCATCCACTCTACTTCTGGATTTTTTATCTGGTTGGACAGGATTGGTGAAATCATAATTGCTGCTTTGCAAATAGTAACCAGGGACTCTGCTCAGAGTTGCGCAGACCATGTACTGCTCAACCCAGGGGCTTCCCCTATCAGCTACCACCAATGGTTGTCGGTGTTTGTTTCTTTCTTTGTTTTGTTTTCAATGGATCCATTTTCAATTTCAGCCTATTTTTTTCAATTGGACTAATACCATCATTTGAAAAAAGAATCATAGACTGTCAGACCTGCTCACATTCTTTAACTGGAAAGTGTGATGTCAAAAGCAAACTAAATTTAGTATGTCAGACAATGCAAGTAAGTGTTGTTGAGTAGAAAAATATATATGATATGGTATGGTGTGATGCAGTAGTATTTGATACAATACTTAGGGGTATAGAAGAGTATGAATAATCCACAATGCTGTTCTTGACACTCTAAGAATCCTTGGTCCTTAGTTCTTACTCGTTGAAAGAAATTCAGTCGCAACCAGCAGGAATGGTGGCAGTGGAGGCAGTGGGGAGGCAGGGTACTGCTCCCCAGAGCTGATGGCTTTCTACTCCACTCTGTCTGGAGGACTCTTGGCACTGACCCCATCACACCCTCTCTGCCCACCTGTTTCAGTCACACTAGATGTGTGTGACTGAAACTCACAGGTCACATGTTCCCTAATGGGACCCCATCTTCCATCCTCTACCAGCACCCCAGACTTCCCCCAGAGCCCTCAGAGACTCATGGTTCTACATAAGCAAAATGCATTTCCAGGCAACGCTTCTCTCAAGGCCCCTCCACCTTCTCTCTTTTTCTTTTTCTTTTTATTTAAATTTTAGTTAGTTAATGTACGGTGTAATATTGGTTTCAGGAGTAGAATTCAGTGATTAATCCCTTACATACAACACACAGTGCTCATCACAAGTGCCCTCCTTAATTAATACCCATCACCAATCTAGTCCATTCCATACCCACCTCCATCCATCAACCCTCCTTTTGCTTCTCTATCATTGGCATTCTCCCATGGTTTGTTTCCCTCTTTCCTTTTTTTTCCCCCTTTCCCATATGTTCATCTGTTTTGTTTCTTAAATTCCACATATGAGTAAAATCATATGGTCTTTGTCTTTCTCTGATTGGCTTATTTTGCTTAGCATAATACATTGCAAGCTCACGTGATTGCAAATGGCAAGATTCCATTCTTTTGATGCTGAATAATAATCCATTGTGTATATACATACCAAATCTTCTTTATCCATTTATCAGCTGATGGACTTTTGGACTCTCCATAGTTTGGCTATTGTTAATGGTGCTGCCATAAACATTGGGATGCATGTACCCCTTCAAATATGTATTTTTGTATCCTTTGGGTAAATACCTAGTAGTGAAATTGCTGGATCATAAGGTAGTTCTATTTTTAGTTTTGTGAGGAACCTCTGTTCTCCAGAGTGGCTACACCAGTTTTCATTCCCACTAACAATGCAAGAGGGTTCCCCTTTCTCCGCATCCTTGCCAACACCTGCTGTTGTTTCTTGTGCCATTCAGACAGGTGTGAGGCGGTACCTCATTGAGATTTTTATTTGTATTTCCCTGTTGATGAGTGATGTTGAGCATCTTTTCATGTCTCTGTTAGCTTTCTGGATGTCTTCTTTGGGAAAATGTCTATTCATGTATTCTGCCCATTTTTTAAAGGTATTTATTTATTTTGAGAGAGAGAGAGAGAGAGAGAGAGAGAGAGAGAGAGAACAAGCAGGGGAGGGCCAGAGAAAGAGGGAGAGAGAGAGAATCCCAATCAGGCTCCACACTGACAGCACAGAGCCTGATGCGGGGCTTGAACAAACTGTGAGATCATGACCTGAGCTGAAACCCAGAGTCAGACACTTAACTGGCTGCCACCCCGGCACCCCTCTTCTGCCCATTTCTCGACTGGATTATTTGTTTTTGTCTGTTGAGTTTGATAAGTTCTTTATAGGTTTTGGACACTAACCCTTTATCTGATATGTCATTTGTAAATATCTTCTCCCATTCTGTAGGTTGCCTTTTAGTTTTGCTGATTGTTTCCTTCGCTGTGCAGAAGGTTTTTATCTTGATGAAGTTCCAATAGTACATTTTTATTTTTGGTTTTCTTGCCTCAGGAGATGTGTCTAGTTCGAAGTTGTTATGGCTAATGTCAAAGACATTTCTGCCTGTGTTTTCTTCTAAGATTTTAATGGTTTGCTATCTCACATTTAGGCCTTTCACCCATTTTGAATTTATTTTTGTGTATGGTGTAAGAAAGTGATCCAGTTTCATTCTTCTGTGTGCTGCTGTCCAGTTTTCCGAACACCATTTGTTGAAGAGACTCTTTTTTCCATTGGATATTCTTTCCTGCTTTGTCAAAAATTAGTTGGCCATGTGGAAATCCATTTCTGGATTTCTATTCTGTTCCATTGATTTCTGTGTCTGTTTTTGTACCTGCACCGTATTGTCTTGATGACTACAGCTTTATAATATAGCTTGAAATCCGGAATTGTGATGACTCTGGTTTTGTTTTGTTTTGTTTTTCTTTTTCAGAATGGCTTTGGCTATTTGGAGTCTTTTGTGGTTCCATACAAATTTTCTGGTTGTTTGTACCAGCCCTGTGAAGAATGCTGGTGGTATTTTGATAAGGATTGCATTAAATGTGTAGATTGCTTTGGGTTGTACAGACATTTTAATAATCTTTGTTCTTCCAATCCATGAGCATAAAATTATTTTTCATTTCTTTGTGTCTTCTTCAATTTCTTTCACAAGTGTTCATAGTTTACAGAGTGCAGATATTTTACTTATTTAGTTGGGTTTATTCCTAGGTATCTTACAGTTTTGGTGTAATTGAAAATGGAATCAATTCCCTGATATCTTTTTCTCCTACTTGATATTGGTTTATAGAAATGAAATAGATTTATACACATTGATTTTATATCCTGTGACTTTGCTGAATTCATGTATTCGTTCTAGAAATTTTTTTTTTTGTGGAATATTTTGGGTTTTCTTCATAGAATATCAAGTCCTCTGCAAATAGCGACAGTTTGCCTTCTTTGCCCATTGGATGCATTTTATTTCTTTTTGTTGTCTAATTGCTGAGGCTAAGACTTCCAGTACTCCATTAAATAGTAATGGTGAGAGTGGACATCTTTGTCTTGTTCATAGGAGAAAGACTTTTCATTTTTCCCCATTGAGGATTACATTAACTATGGGTCTTTCATATATGGACTTTATGATATTGAGGTATGTTCCCTCCATCCCTACTTTATTGAAGGATTTTATCAAGAATAGATGCTATATTTTGTCAAGTCTTTTTTTCTTCATCTATTGACAGAATCATGTGGTTCTTATCCTTTCTTTTATTAAGGTGATGTATCACCTTGACTGATTCACAAATATGGAACCAACCCTGCAACCCAGGAATAAATTCCACTTGATTATGAATAATTCTTTTAACATACTGTTGAATTCAATTTGCTGGTATTTTATCAAGAATTTTTGCATCCCTGTTCATCAGGGATATTGGCCTGTAATTCTCCTTTTTTTTTTTTAATTTTTTTTAACGCTTATTTATTTTTTTGGGACAGAGAGACAGAGCATGAACGGGGGAGGGGCAGAGAGAGAGGGAGACACAGAATCGGAAACAGGCTCCAGGCTCTGAGCCATCAGCCCAGAGCCCGACGCGGGGCTCGAACTCACGGAGCGCGAGATCGTGACCTGGCTGAAGTCGGACGCTTAACCGACTGCGCCACCCAGGCGCCCCTGTAATTCTCCTTTTTAGGGGGGTGTGTGTCTGCTTTTGGAATCAAGGTGCTACTGGATTCATAGAATGAGTTTGGAAGATTTCCTTCCATTTCTATTTTCTGGAACAGTTTGAGAAGAATAGATATTAACTCTTCTTTAAATATTTAGTGAATTCCCCAGAAAGCCATCTGGCCCAGGACTTTTGTTTGATGGGAGATTTTTGGTTACTGATTCAATTTCTTTTCTGGTTATGGGTCTATTCAAAATTTCTATTTCTTCCTGTTTCAGTTTTGGTAGTTTGTAAATTTCTAGGAATTTGTCCATTTCTTCCAATTACCCAGCTTGTTGGCATAAAATTTTTCATGGTATTCTCTTATAATTGTATTTCTTTGGTGTTGGTTGTGATCTCTCCTCTTTCATTCATGATATTATCTATTTGGTCCTTTCTCTTTTCTTTTTGATAAATCTGACTAGGATTTTATCAATTTATTAATTCTTTCAAAGAACCCGCTCTTAGTTTCACTTACCTGTCCTACTGTTTTCTTTGTTTCTATCTCATTTATTTCTGCTCTAATTTTTATTATTTCCTTTCTTCTACTGGCATTAGGCTTTATTTGCTGTTCCTTTTTTTGGCTCCTGTAGGTGTAAGTTTAGGTTATGTACTTGAGACCTTCCTTGCTTCTTGATGTAGGTCTTTATTGCAATATATTTCCCTCCTGGGACTGCTTTTGCTGCATCCCAAAGGTTTTGGACTGTCGTGTTTTCATTTTCATTCACTTCCATGTGTGTTTTTTTTTTTTTAATTTCTTCTTTAATTTCTTGGTAAACCCATTCATTCTTTAGTAGGCTGTTCTCTAATGTCCATGTATTTGAGGGATTTCCAAATTGTTTTCTGTGGTTGACTTCAAGTTTAAAATTGTTGTGGTCTGAAAACATGCACAGTATCATCTCAGTCTTTTTGCATTGGTTGAGGACTGATTTGTCTCCCAGTATGTGATCTATTCTGGAGAATGTTCCATGGTATATTCTGCTTTAGGATGAAATGTTCTTAATATATTGTTAAGTCCATCCAGTCTAGTGTGTCATTCAAAACCATTGTTTCCTTGTTGAAATTCTGCTTAGATTATCTGTCCATTGCTGTAAGTGGGGTGTTAAAATCCCCTAGTATTATTTTATTCTTATCAACAAATTTCTTTATGTTGTTAGTAATTGATTTATATATCTGGTTGCTTCCAAATTGAGGACATAAGTATTTATAATTGTTAGATCTTCTTGATTGATAGACTCCTTAATTATGATATAATGCCCTTCTTCATGACTTGTTACAGTCTTTGTTTTAAAATGTAGTTTTTCTGTTATGAGTATGGCTACTCTGGCTTTCTTTTGACATCTATTAGCATGACAGATGATTCTCCATCCCCTCACTTTCAATCTGCAGGTGTCTTTAGGTCTAAAATGTCTCTTGTAGGCAGCAGATAGATGGGTCTTGTTGTTTTTTTAAAATCCATTTCGATATCCTTTGACTTTTGATTGGAGCATTTAGTCCATTTACATTTGGAGTGATTATTGAAAGATATGAGTTTAGTGCCATTGTGTTACCTGTAAAGTTGGTGTTTCTGGTGATGTTCTCTGATCCTCTCTAGACTTTGTTGTTTTTGGTCTTTTTTTTCTCCACTCAGTTATAGCATTTTTAATTTTGGCCTGACTAGATATTAAGGAGTCCTCTTAATATTTCTTGCAGGGCTGGTTTAGTGGTCACAAACTCCTTTAGTTTTTGTTTGGGAAGCTCTTTATCTCTCCTTCTATTCTGGATAGCAGCTTGCAGGATAAAGGATTCTTTGCTCCATCTTTTTTCCATTCACAACATTGGGTATATCCTGCCACTGCCTTCTGGACTGCCAAGTTTCTGTAAACAGATCTTAATTCTTTCAAAGAGTCCGCTCTTTGTTTCTATGTGTTTGATGTAGGCCTTTGTTGCAGTATATTTCCCTGTGATCTTGATTTATCTTCCTTTGTAGGTTGAGGAGTTTTTCCCCTTGCTTCTTTCAGGATTCACTTTTGTCTATTTTGTGAGTTTCACTATGATATGCCTTGGCATTAGCCAGCTTTTGTTGAATTTAATGGGAGTTCTCTGTGCTTTTGGATTTTGATGTCCGTGTCCTTCCTCAGATTTAGAGACATCTTCAGCTATAATTTGTTAGAATAAACCTTCTTCCCCTTTTTCTCTCTTTTCATCTTCTGGGACTTCTATGATATGAATGTTATTACTTTTTTTAATGTTTATTTATTTACTTATTTATTTATTTTGAGAAAGAGCTCACCAGTAGGGGAGGGCAGGAGAGGAGAGAGAATCCCAAGCAGGCTCCATACCTGGGAAGAACCCAACGTGGGGCTTGATTTCACAAACTGCAAGATCATGACCTGGGCCAAAATCAAGAGTTGGATGTTTAACCAACTGAGCCACCCAGGCACCCTTGAATGTTATTACATTTTAATAAGTCACTGCGTCTCTAAGTCTATCTTCATGATCCATTACTTCTCTTTCCCTCTTCTTTTCAACTTCAGTATTTTCCATGATTTTATCTTCTATATCACCAATTCACTCTTCTCCTTCAACCAGTCTCATTTTTATGGTATCCAGTTGGGTTAGCATCTCAGTTATAGCATTTTAATTTTGGCCTGACTAGATTTTAGTTTTTTTTATCTCTGTAGAAAGGGATTCTCTAGTGTCTTCTATGCTTTTTTCAAGCCCAGCTAGTATCCTCATAATCATTGTTTTAAATTCTAGTTCAGACATCTTACTTATATCTGTATTGATTAAATCCCTGTCTAAGAGTTCTACTTCCTGTTCTTTCTTTTGTGGTGAATTTCTCTATCTCATCATTTTGTCCAGAAAAGAAAAGAAGAAAGAGAAGGAAAGAAATAAAGAAAGAAAGAAAGAAAGAAAGAAAGACAAACACAAAGAAAACAAACAAAAAGGCCCCTAGATCCTGTGTGTTTTGTTCAGCTTGTTAAAAGAATCTAGATCCAAAAATGAAAAAAAATTAAATGAAAATAAACAAAAAGCAAATGTATAATATACATATGTATATAATATGTATAAATTATATATATAAATTAGAAATAATAAAAAATTAAAAATAATTGAAAAAAGTAAGGAAATAAATGAGAAAATAATAATAAAAAATAAAGAATAAAAGGAAAAAAAGAAGCTAGATCCTATTTCCTCCAGAGCTGAAGTTTTGCAGCACTCAGTGGTCTGTAGACTTGGTGTCAGTGAGTTGTGCTGGTCTTCTGGGGAGAAGTCTGTTGCACTGTTTCTTAGGTAGACTTGCTGGAGTAGAAACGCGCCTCCAGGGCTCAGGGGTGCAGGGCTTGGTGTAAGCGGCTCTAGCCTCCACTAGGTGGCACTGTTTTGCTCCCTGAAGTCTTTTACTCCTGATGAGCAGGATGAATATGGCAGCACTCCACTCTCTAGCCCCAGAGTTGAAAGACCATGCCTCCCCAGTCTTCAGAGTACCCTCGCAGAAGAGCAATCAGTCACCCCTTTTGTGTCCCTGCCTGGTTTCCATGAGAACCCTGCGTTCGCACTGCCTGGGTCTGAGGTTTTTTTTTTTTTTCCTCAGGTGTGCAACTGAGTTCAAAACTCCAAATTTTAGGGACTCTCATGGGATGGACCTGCACTGTTCCTCTGGGCGACAGTCTCACCGTGCTTTTGCCTTGCCAGTCCATGCCAGGAAAGTGGTCACATAATCAGACAGCAGTTCAGAGTTTATGGTAAAACAGAGCAGAAAGCCTCAGCTTGCTGCTCTCAGCCAGTGTCTCCACTCCTCTGCGTGGGAACAGTGCAGCATGTTGGCACCACCTATCCTTCTTGCAACTCAGACCATGCTGCCACTCCTGGGATTCCTCCCTGCTTTGTCTCCTGAGCACCTGTAAGCCAGGCACATCCCCCCACAGTAGCAGACTTCTAAAAGTTAATATTTTGTGTTCTACTTATAATACTTTGTGGTAGCCTCCATAAACAGTGCTCCCTCCCTGCTGCCTTAACTGCAGCTTTGTCTCCCCCAAGTCAACTCTCCACACCTCTACCTTTTGAAACATGGTATCTTTTCTACTTGTAGACTTGCAGTTTTTGTTTTCACAGACTTCTGATTGATTTCTTGGGTGTTCAAAGTGATTAACTATCTAGCCGTGTTCGAAGGATGATGTTTGGGGTTCTCCTACTCCCCCACCATTTTTTTTTTAATTTTTTTTTCAATGTTTATTTATTTTTGGGACAGAGAGAGACAGAGCATGAACGGGGGAGGGGCAGAGAGAGAGGGAGACACAGAATCGGAAACAGGCTCCAGGCTCTGAGCCATCAGCCCAGAGCCTGACGCGGGGCTCGAACTCACGGACCGCGAGATCGTGACCTGGTTGAAGTCGGACGCTTAACCGACTGCGCCACCCAGGCGCCCATCCCCCACCATTTTTACTCCTCCCCTCCACCTTCTTGTTTTCACTAAAACCTGGATCCTCCGCAGTTTTCCCACAGGATGGCTGTCTTTCCCACAGGATGGCTAGATTCCCACTTGTCATTTAACAGCCCACATTTACTCTATCCCACACTATTCCTGTTGTGACCCTTGGTGATTTTAATGTTCACAAAAATGATTTCCTTGATGATTTGCTTCATAATCCCTTGATCTCTGCACCTCTAAATGGTTTGTCCTTCACCCTACCTTTTATCCATTCCCACTTCTACCACCTTAGACTTCATCCTTATTAACAATGGCAACCTCTCCACAGTATCTCATTCAAACCACTCACCTGCTGTGTTTCTGACTGGTTTCCTCCAGGATCTCAACTGAGAGAGGTTTTGACCCCACAGTGCATTGTTACTCTATCACCTTGACTTGGCATTATTGCTTCACATCTTCATTTCTCTTCTTGCCCAGTGTAAACCCCATGTGTTGTTGTCATCCACTGGATTAATCCATGCCTCTCTTGCTCTTCTTTCTTCTGCTCATTGAACTCTACTAGCAAAACCATGAAGCTGGCTCTGTCTGGCTCTCAGCAACCACAAACCACAGAGTGACTACATAGAAACACACAGCCGTACCAAATTGATTTCATTTCAACTTCATGAACGTGATCATGAGTGTACATGATAATCTCACTGCAGGTCTCAAGTCTGTTCACTCTGTCACTGCCCTGGACAACTCAGCCCACATCCCAGCTCTCCTCAAACTCCTGGCACTTACTTTCTTGTCCTCCCTTTCAGTGGATGAACATACTTTCTGTTTCATGGAGAAAATAGAAGCAATCAGAAGAGAATATTGACATGCTCTTGTCCGCTAACATACCTGCAATTTGTACCTACATGGTAATATTGTTTTCCTTCCTGATCCCATGCAGGAACTGCCCACTACTCCACTCTGAGGTCTGTTCCACCCCAGATGCCCTGGATCCCACCCCTCTCATCTACCCAAGAGTATCTTACTGGCAGTCATCCTCTCTCCTATACTGTATCATTCCCATCATCATGTAAAAATATTACATATATGTACATATACATATATATTCTTTAAAAAAATCTCTCTGTCTCTGACTCTCTCCCTCAATCTGACATCTACTTCAAGTCAACACTCTGTTTCCTGTTTTATGTACCATAAAACTGCTCAGAATTCTCATTTCCAGTCCTTTCAACCTAGCCACCCAGCTTGCATCCTTACAATTTTCACCAAATGCCCTTACATAGGTCCTGCTGATCTCCCTGTTGCCAGATACAATGGATGGGGCTGGCACCAGCAGGAGCATCTGGCTGGGGTAGGGACTCACTCTTTCTGGAAGTGCTTCCTCTGCCTGGTTGTTTGGCCACCACCCTGTCTTGGTCCCATACTCTTCACTGACCACTCTGCCTCACTTTCCCTCAACAGTCAGTTCTCATGTCCCTGATTTCTAGGCGTTGGAGCATCCTGAGGCCTACTCATTGAAGATGTTCTCTTCTCTCTCCAGGTGTTACCATCCTGTATCAACCATCAAAACAAACAAATAAACACACCGAATCCATTTTTCCTAAAGTCTTCCTTATCTCTTTAAAAGTATTTCCATCCTAAAAAAGGCGGGGGGGGGGGTGCCTGGGTGGCTCAGTCAGCTGACTCTTGATTTTGACTCAGTCATGATCTCAGGGTTGTGGGACTGAGTCCCATGTCCGGCTCTTCACTGAGCATGAAGCTTGCTTAAGATTCTCTCTCTCTCTCTCCCTCTGCCTCACCCCTACTCACTCACATGCACTCTCTCTCTTTCTCTCTCAAAAAGAAAGTAACTCCATCCTTCCTGCTGACCAGATGAAACATTCTCTGACTCCTTTTTGTCATACATGCTCATATCTCTTCAGCAATCCTGTTGCTTAAGTCTTCAAAATATGTCCAGAGTCTGAAAACTTCCCATCACTTCCAACACAAATATTCTGTCCACACCATTGTTAGCTCTTGCCTTGATTGTTGTGGTGGCCTTCTCTATGGGCACCCTGACCTGCCCTTAATCTCTATAGTTTATTCTTAACAAAACAGCCACAATTATACTTTTAAATGTAAGTCAGGTAATGGCACACCTCCACCCCAAACCTTCTGATGCATGCCCATTCCATTTATCATAAAAGGAAAATTTTGTGAACACATCATAACAGAATATAAGTTATCTCTATGATCCTACCCCTACCCAGACACCCACTCCCTCCCTCCAGCTAGAATCTAGTGTGTTTCTGCCCAAACTTTGTATTCATTGTTCCTGCTGCCTAAAATGCTATCACTCTAGATATTCGTGTGGTTCAATTCTTTGCTTCCTGATAAGAAGACTTTATCACACAGGTATTCCCTGACCATACTGTATCAACTGCCTCCCCCCAGAATTCTCTGTGACCCCAACCTTCCTTTATTCCTCCTCCATTCCACTTAGTAGCATCTAATATATTGTTTTCCGGTGTGCAGTTATTATCTGCTTCCGCCACTAGACTCTAGGCTCCATGAGCGCAGGGACTATTTTCTTTCTGTTTATAGCTATAGCCTCAACTGCTAAATTAATGCCTGGCACACAGTAGGTGCTTAATAAATATTTATTTAATGAATTACTAACAATTCAATGTTTAAAAAGTTGAATTTACTTTCTTCTATGTTGAGTCAAAAGCTTTCATTTCATTAAGAGTACATTTATCTTGAGAAGCACTGAGTAATGTATAGAATTGTTGAATCACTATATTGTACACCTGAAATGAATATAACATGGTATGTTAACTACACTGGAATTAAAATTTGGAAAAAAAAAACCCTCTCATTTCATTGTTTGTATCTGATTTTCTGTTTTAAACACAGGTACATTGCAATACCGTATATGTTGAGCTTTTTCAGTTTATTAAGCTAATCAGAAAAATTTGGCTACTGAGGCAACCATGATGTATTTATGAGATCTTCGGCGACCATAATGATGTTTGACAACAAACAAAATGGTAATTTCTTATTTCATTTAAAATATGTTGCCTCTGTATTGGCAATGATCTGTGATATAAAAACATAAATGCCATTTCTTCTCATGTCATACAAATACTATTAGAAATCTGTCAAGTTAAAGCCAATTTTTATGAATGGTTATCAGATCTTGTCTTTCAATAGCTCAGCATCTTATTAAATCCATTTATTTTTCATGCCACACACAAGTACTTCATTTTTTTTAATTTTTTTATTTTTATTTTAATTTTTTTTTATTTTTATTTTTTTATTTATATATGAAATTTATTGTCAAATTGGTTTCCATACAACACCCAGTGCTCATCCCAAAAGGTGCCCTCCTCAATACCCATCACCCACCCTCTCCTCCCTCCCACCCCCCATCAACCCTCAGTTTGCTCTCAGTTCTCAACAGTCTCTTATGCTTTGGCTCTCTCCCACTCTAACCTCTTTTTTTTTTTTTTCCTTCCCCTCCCCCATGGGTTCCTGTTAAGTTTCTCAGGATCCACATAAGAGTGAACCATATGGTATCTGTCTTTCTCTGTATGGCTTATTTCACTTAGCATCACACTCTCCAGTTCCATCCACGTTGCTACAAAAGGCCATATTTCATTTTTTCTCATTGCCATGTAGTATTCCATAGTGTATATAAACCACAATTTCTTTATCCATTCATCAGTTGATGGACATTTAGGCTCTTTCCATAATTTGGCTATTGTTGAGAGTGCTGCTATGAACATTGGGGTACAAGTGCCCCTATGCATCAGTACTCCTGTGTCCCTTGGATAAATTCCTAGCAGTGCTATTGCTGGGTCATAGGGTAGGTCTATTTTTAATTTTCTGAGGAACCTCCACACTGCTTTCCAGAGTGGCTGCACCAATTTGCATTCCCACCAACAGTGCAAGAGGGTTCCCGTTTCTCCACATCCTCTCCAGCATCTATAGTCTCCTGATTTGTTCATTTTGGCCACTCTGACTGGCGTGAGGTGATACCTGAGTGTGGTTTTGATTTGTATTTCCCTGATAAGGAGCGACGCTGAACATCTTTTCATGTGCCTGTTGGCCATCCGGATGTCTTTAAAGAAGTGTCTATTCATGTTTTCTGCCCATTTCTTCACTGGGTTATTTGCTTTTCGGGTGTGGAGTTTGGTGAGCTCTTTATAGATTTTGGATACTAGCCCTTTGTCCGATATGTCATTTGCAAATATCTTTTCCCATTCCGTTGGTTGCCTTTTAGTTTTGTTGGTTGTTTCCTTTGCTGTGCAGAAGCTTTTTATCTTCATACGGTCCCAGTAATTCACTTTTGCTTTTAATTCCCTTGCCTTTGGGGATGTGTCGAGTAAGAGATTGCTACGGCTGAGGTCAGAGAGGTCTTTTCCTGCTTTCTCCTCTAGGGTTTTGATGGTTTCCTGTCTCACATTCAGGTCCTTGATCCATTTTGGGTTTATTTTTGTGAATGGTGTGAGAAAGTGGTCTAGTTTCAACCTTCTGCATGTTGCTGTCCAGTTCTCCCAGCACCATTTGTTAAAGAGACTGTCTTTTTTCCATTGGATGTTCTTTCCTGCTTTGTCAAAGGTTAGTTGGCCATACGTTTGTGGGTCTAGTTCTGGGGTTTCTATTCTATTCCATTGGTCTATGTGTCTGTTTTTGTGCCAATACCATGCTGTCTTGATGATGACAGCTTTGTAGTAGAGGCTAAAGTCTGGGATTGTGATACCTCCTGCTTTGGTCTTCTTCTTCAAAATTACTTTGGCTATTCGGGGCCTTTTGTGGTTCCATATGAATTTTAGGATTGCTTGTTCTAGTTTCGAGAAGAATGCTGGTGCAATTTTGATTGGGATTGCATTGAATGTGTAGATAGCTTTGGGTAGTATTGACATTTTGACAATATTTATTCTTCCAATCAATGAGCACGGAATGTCTTTCCATTTCTTTAAATCATCTTCAATTACCTTCATAAGCTTTCTATAGTTTTCACCACACAGATCTTTTACATCTTTGGTTAGATTTATTCCTAGGTATTTTATGCTCCTTGGTGCAATTGTGAATGGGATCAGTTTCTTTATTTGTCTTTCTGTTGCTTCATTGTTAGTGTATAAGAATGCAACTGATTTCTGTACATTGATTTTGTATCCTGCAACTTTGCTGAATTCATGTATCAGTTCTAGCAGACTTTTGGTGGAGTCTATCGGATTTTCCATGTATAGTATCATGTCATCTGCAAAAAGTGAAAGCTTGACTTCATCTTTGCCAATTTTGATGCCTTTGATTTCCTTTTCTTGTCTGATTGCTGATGCTAGAACTTCCAACA